>NC_091978.1:305144904-305444904 GCF_044704955.1 Pristiophorus japonicus | reverse complement strand
ATCGGTGCTGGGACCACAACTGTTTACAATATACATAGATGACCTGGAAGAGGGGACAGAGTGTAGTGTAACAAAATTTGCAGATGACACAAAGATTAGTGGGAAAGCAAGTTGTGTAGAGGACACAGAGAGGCTGCAAAGAGATTTAGATCGGTTAAGCGAATGGGCTAAGGTTTGGCAGATGGAATACAATGTCGGAAAGTGTGAGGTCATCCACCTTGGAAAAAAACAGTAAAAGGGAATATTATTTGAATGGGGAGAAATTACAACATGCTGCAGTGCAGAAGGACCTGGGGGGTCCTTGTGCATGAATCCCAAAAAGTTAGTTTGCAGGTGCAGCAGGTAATCAGGAAGGCGAATGGAATGTTGGCCTTCATTGTGAGAGGGATGGAGTACAAAAGCAGGGAGGTCCTGCTGCAAATGTATAGGGTATTGGTGAGGCCGCACCTGGAGTACTGCGTGCAGTTTTGGTCACCTTACTTAAGGAAGGATATACTAGCTTTGGAGGGGGTACAGAGATGATTCACTAGGCTGATTCCGGAGATGAGGGGGTTACCTTATGATGATAGATTGAGTAGACTGGGTCTTTACTCGTTGGAGTTCAGAAGGATGAGGGGTGATCTTATAGAAACATTTAAAATAATGAAAGGGATAGACAAGATAGAGGCAGAGAGGTTGTTTCCACTGGTCGGGGAGACTAGAACTAGGGGGCACAGCCTCAAAATACGGGGGAGCCAATTTAAAACCGAGTTGAGAAAGAATTTCTTCTCCCAGAGGGTTGTGAATCTGTGGAATTCTCTGCCCAAGGAAGCAGTTGAGGCTAGCTCATTGAATGTATTCAAATCACAGATAGATAGATTTTTAACCAATAAGGGAATTAAGGGTTACGGGGAGAGGGTGGGAAAGTGGAGCTGAATCCACGGCCAGATCAGCCATGATCTTGTTGAATGGCGGAGCAGGCTCCAGGGGCTAAATGGCCTACTCCTGTTCCTAATTCTTATGTTCTTATGAGTGCATATGTTACGGGATGTGGCTTGCAGTAAACTAGCGTGCTTCTGTACCCTGACACTTGTCTTGAAGCCTTGGATCGGACTGCCTGTTTCGCAGAACACCTTCGGATACTTCTTGATGACCTCATCCTTTAATGCAAATCTTGTTTCAACACGAAAAATCTCACTCCAATCCAGCTTCAGTGATCCCAACCAATTTCTTCCTAGTAAGGCCACTACCAATTTGAAATTGATCCTTGTATTTCACCGGTACGGTGATACACCCTACCACAGGAATTTTCTCTCCTGACTAGCCTCGCAGCTCTATCTTGGATTTCTCCAATGGGAAATCACATAATTTGTTGAGATATGGCAATTCCATTACTATGCTTACGGATGCACAAGTGTCGATTTCCATGGATATTTTATTTTCTGCAACTTAGATGATGATACTTTTCAAATCACTGTTAGATACACTCTTGCTCCTGATGATGTGTATCTCTATATCCTGTTGCTTTTCTTCCATGCTATGTAGTCTCTGAGGATTTCTACTTATAGCCTTGAAAGTTGATATGCTTTCACAAGATGCCCAGTTTTCCTGCAGAAGAAACACTCTGCCTTCACATATAGACAACTTTGAGCTATGTGTTGTCCCAGGCATCGATAGCATTATTTCAATGCTCTGTTACCATTGCCAGTTGTTGAGACCTTGGGGCCCAACTGCCTTTTACTTTTAATCTGCAAGCGATTCACCTCAGTTGTCTGACGTCTTGAAATGGTGCAAAATTCTCAAGAATATTGGCCGGCCATATCCATTGACATAGCTGTCTAATAAGCTAAATCAAAAGTCAAAGTTAGGAGTTGTCAACAACTTTCTTCTGATTGCTTCATTTTCCATCCCACAAACAAAGCGGTCACGCAATGCTCAGTCCGGAAAGTTTCCGAAATGAGAGAGGATAGCTTTTTTACTGCTACAATATACTCACTGATACTTTGCCAGGTAATTGATTTTGTATTCCAAAATGATAACTTTCAGCAATTTCCAGGGGCTCAGGACTGAAGTGCTGTTCTTACTTAGTTATAATCTGCTCAAGTGATATGTCCTTTGGCTTGACAGGCACAAGCACATTTTTCAGGGTTTCATGCGCCTCTGCCCCTGCTTCAGTTAAGAAAATAGCCCGTTTTCTTTCCAACATCACCCGGTTACAGTTTTCATTATCGGGAACTTTGATGATACTATTTGCGGTGAAAAACATTTCTAGCCGCTCCACATATGCTCCGAAAGTCTCGCGGTCGTGTTGATACTCACCCAAGTGCCCTATTATTCCCATAGGCGTGGCTATCTGGACTCTGGCAGTTCAGACAAGTATGCTTGTAATTTACCTTAGATTTTTAGCTGTTAATCCAAACAAAGAAGTCCTCAAAGTCTCTGTCGGTTGGCTGAATCACCCAACAATGAAAATTTCAGCTAGGTTATCCAGAAATCCTATCCTTCATCGCCAATGTGATATCTTCTGTACGACCTCACAAACACAGGCTTTAAGATGGCTGATAACTTCAGGAACCTGTCAGGTGATCTGTTCCCTCTTCATTGTTATAAACAGCAATGGCTGCATTACGACAGTAGTCCACTGGGTGGAGCTATATATAGATTATATTCAGGAGTCTCAGAGAAGAAATTCCTCTTCATCTCTGTCTTAAATGGGCGACCTCTTCTTCTGAAACTATGCCCTCTAGTTATATATTCCCCCACGAGGGGAAACATCCTCTCAGCATCTACCCTTTCTAAACTCCAATGAGTACAGGCCCAACCTGCTCAACCTTTCCTTATAAGACAACCCCTTCATCCCAGGAAACAACCTAGTGAACCTTCTCTGAACTGCCTCCAATGCAAGTATATCCCTCCTGAAATAAGGAGACCAAAACTATACACAGTACTCTAGGTGTGGTGTCTCCAACGCCCTGCAGTTGTAGCAAGACTTCCCTACTTTTATACTCCATCCCCCTTGCATTAAAGGCCAACATTCCATTTGCCTTCCTAATAGTTTGCACGCTAACTTTCGATCAGGCACTTTACAGCCTTCCAGACTCAACACTGAGTTTAACAATTTTAGATCTTAACCTCTGCACCCATTTTTTGGGTGGCAGCTGTTAATGATTCTGCTATCCCATTTACACCTCTTCTAAGCCCTTCTTTTGTTTCTTTACTCGTTCCATTACCACCCTCTTTTGCCTTGCACCATCATTCCTTTTGTCATTCAATCTTTCCTGTCTTCCACCCTATCACAGACCTTCCCTTATGTTCCTTCCTCCCATCCCCCTTTCCCTGTTTCTGTACTTGCTTAAAACCTGTTACATGTTCATCAACCTGAAATGTTAATTATTTCTCTCTCCACAGATGCTGCGTGATCCGCTGAATACTTCAATATTTCCAACATTTTCTGTTTTTATGTCAGATTTCCAGCATCTGCAGTATTTTGCTTTTTTATGTTAGTCATTTATCTCATTGCTGTTAGTGGGACCTTGCTGCGCACAAATTGGCTGCCACAATTCCCGCATTACAACATTAACAAAAGTAAATAATTGGCTGTAAAGTGCTTTGATATGTCCTGAGGTTGTGCAAGGCGCTATCTTTCTTTATTAAAGTGTCTTACTTAAAATCCTTGTTCAAAAATCACAAATCTTGTAATTAAATTTGCAAAATAAATGATCAGTAATTCATATATTTGAAAATTGCTCTGTACTTTATTTTAAACCAGATTTTTATTTTACAAAAAATATGATGTCACTCTGTAATAACTTACATTATTCTAAGCAAATATATATAAATATTTTCTACATAAATTTTTTGGGTTAAAAAATACCGATCAAAATACACAAATTTAACACCACTGATGTGTAATGTTCATTTTCTAAATGGTATTGTTTTATTAGGGGGGCTCCAGGGAGGTGGTGGCTCATCATGCAAAATGCTCCTGATTTTCCTTTGCTGCTTTTCTTGCTTTTCCTGCTTTTCTTTTTGTTCCTGTAAATAAATAACACAACATTGATAAATTAGTATTTGTTACATTGTATTAAGATTAAGATAGCTCAAAATCAGGAATAAAATGTTTATTGCCAAAGTTTTCCATAGTCTCATGGAAAGAATGCATGTCGGTGAAGTTTAGGAAAAAAGTTGGTATCAGTACAAAACAGGATTTCCTTTTATTTTGCTAAAATTAATCCACAGGAGGAATTTCACTCTCCAGTATAATCTGGAGATTGTCCAATGACATTAGATTACAGCAAAATAAGAAAGAGTAGAACCTATTAAAGACCAAAAAGTAAGCTTGTTTGTGGAAAACGTGAGTATGATTCTTAATGAATACTTTGCATCTGCCTTCACAAAAGAGAGGGACGATGCAGACATTGCAGTTAAGGAGTGGTGGGAAATATTTGATGAGATAAACATAGTTAAGGGGTTTAGCATCTTTGAAAGTAGATAAGTTACCAGGCCCGGATGAAATATATCCCAGGCTGTTAAGAGGAGCAAGGGAGGAATTAGCGGAGGCTCTGACCATCATTTTTCAATCATTCTGGCTACAGGTGTGGTGCCAAAGGACTGCTCACGATGTACCGTTGTTTAAAAATGGAGAAAGGGATGAACCGAGTAATTACAGGCTAGTCAGCCTAACCTCAGTGGTGGGCAAATTGTTGTAAAAAATTCTGAGGTAAATTATTAATCAACATTTAGAAAGACACTGATTAATCAAAGACAGTCAGCATGGATTTGTTAAGGAAAGGCCATGTCTGACTAACTTGATTGCATTTTTTGAGTAGCTAACAAGGAGGGTGAGTGAGGATAGTGCATTTGATCTAGTCTACATGGATTTTAGCAAGGCTTTTGACAAGGTCTCACATGGCAGACTGGTCAGAAAAGTAAAAGCCGATGGGATCCAAGGGAAAGTGGCAAGCTCGTTCCAATATTGGCTCAGTGACAGGAAGCAAAGCGTAATGGTTAATAGATGCTTTTGTGACTGGAAGACTGCTTCCTGTAGGGTTCTGCAAGGCTCAGTACTAGGTCCCTTGCTTTTTGTGGCATATATCAATGATTTAGACTTCACTGTAGGGGGCATGATTAAGAGGTTTGCAGATGATACAAACTTTTGCTGTGTTGTTGATAGTGAGGAAAAAACTGTAGACTGCAGAAAGATATCAATGGACTGGTCAGGTGGGCAGAAAAGCAGCAAATTAAATTCAATGCGGAGAAGTGTGAGGGAATGCATTTGGGGAGGGCTAACAAGGCAATGGAATACACAATAAATGGTAGGATACTCAAAAGTGTAGAGGAACAGAGGGACCTTGGAGTGCATGTCCACAGATCCCTGAAGGTAGCATGACAGGTAGACAAGGTGGTTAAGAAGGCACGGGGATACTTTCCTTTATTAGCCAAGATATAGAATATAAGAGCGAAGAGGTTGTGCTTGAACTGTATAAAACACTAGTTAGGCCACAGCTAGAGTACCTAGCTAGGTCACCTTATAAGAAAGATGCGATTGCACTAGAGAGGGTGCAGAGGAGATTTACAAGCATGTTGCTAGGACTGGAGAACTTTAGCTATGAGGAAAGATTGGATAGGCTGGGGTTGTTTGCTTTGGAACAGAGGAGGCTGAGGGGAAACTTGATTGAGGTGTATAAAATTGAGGGGCCTAGATAGAGTGGATAGGAAGGACCTATTTCTGCAGCAGAGAGGTAAATAACCAGGAGGCATAGATTTAAAGCAATTGGTAGAAGGATTAGAGAGGAGTTAAGGAGAACTTTTTTCAGCCAGAGGGTCATGGGGACTCGCTGCCTGAAAGGGTGGTAAAAGCAGAAACACTCCTCGAATTTGAAAAGTGCTTAGATAAGCACTTGAAGTGCCATAACCTACAAGGCTATGGACCAGGAGCAGAATAATGACTATGTTGTTAATGTCTTTAATGATGACTTTAATTTCCGTAGCTACTAACTGGTAAAGGAACGTTTGTATGGTAGGAAAGAATGATCACAATGTTGCAAATGTGTTTAATGTTGAATAAATCCAATATTAAAAAATAAAAATAGCACTCTCGCCTCTGAGTCAGAAGGTGGTGGATTCAAGGGACTTGAACGCGTAATCTATGCTGACACACCAGCCCAGTACTGACAGAGTGCTGCACTGTCGGAGGTGCCATCTTTCGGCTGAGACATTGAACTGAGGCCCAGTCTGCCCTCTCAGGTGGACATAAAAGATCCCATCGCACTATTTAAAGAAACAGTAGCAGAACCTGACCAACATTTATCCCTCAATCAACATCACTAAAACAGATTATCTGGTTATTTTTACATTGCAGTTTGTGAGAGCTTGTTGTGGGCAATTTTGCTGCTGCATTTCTTACATTACAACAATGACTACATTTCAAAAAGTACTTCATTGGCTTTAAAGCGCTGTGGGATGCCATGAGATCATGAAAGGTGCTATATAAATGCAAGTCTTTCTTTCTTATAAGAACATAAGAAGTAAGAACAGGAGTAGGCCATACGGCCCCTCGAACCTGCTCTGCCATTTAGTATGATCTTGGCTGATCCGATCATGGACTCAGGTCCACTTTCCTGCCCGCTCCCCATACCCCTTATTCCCTTATCGGTTAAGAAACTGTCTATCACTGTCTTAAATTTATTCAATGTCCCAGCTTCCACAGCTCTCTGAGGCAGCGAATTCCACAGATCCACAACCTTCTGAGAAAAGAGATTTCTCCTCCTTTCAGTTTTAAATGGGCGGCCCCTTATTCTAAGATTATGTCCCCTAGTTCTAGTCTCCCCATCAGTGGAAACATTCTCTCTGCATCCACCTTGTCAAGCCCCCAATAAGATCACCTCTCAATCTTCTGAATTCCAATGAGTAGAGGCCCAATTTACTCAACCTTTCCTCATAAGTCAACCCCCTCATCTCCGGAATCAACCTAGTGAACCTTCTCTGAACTGCCTCCAAAGCAAGTATATCCTTTTGTAAATACGGAAACCAAAACTGCACGCAGTATTCCAGGTGTGGCCTCACCAACATCCTGTACAGACTTCCCTGCTTTTATACTCCATCCCCTTTACAATAAAGGCCAAGATTCCATTGGCTTTCCTGATCACTTGCTGTACCTGCATACTATCCTTTTGTGTTTCATGCACAAGTACCCCCAGGTCTTGCTGAACTGCAGCACTTTGCAATCTTTCTCCATTTAAATAATAACTTGCTCTTTGATTTTTTTCTGCCAAAGTGCATGACCTCACACTTTCCAACATTATACTCCATCTGCCAAATTTTTGCCCACTCACTTAGCCTGTCTATGTCTTTTGCAGATTTTTTGTGTCCTCCTCACACATTGCTTTTCCTCCCATCTTTGTATCCTCAGCAAACTTGGCTACGTTATACTCGGTCTCTTCTTCGAAGTCCTTAATATAGATTGTAAATAGTTGGGGTCCCAGAACTGATCCCCGCGGCACCCCACTAGTTACTGATTGCCAACCCGAGAATAAACCATTTATCCCGCCTCTGTTTTCTGTTCGTTAACCAATCCACTATCCATGCTAATATATTACCCCAACCCCGTGAACTTTTATCAGACACAGAATTTTGCCATGATAAACTGTCATTTATTTTTCAATGATCAATGGTATAAAGGTCATTAATTCTTCAATATGAACATAAGACATATCAACACCATGAAGCATTCTGACAGTTAGCAAACATAGATACTGACAGCTCAAAAGAGACTTTAAACCGAATTTAACTGCTCATAAATTTAGAACCTTGGACTGATTTTGAGCGACCAACTTAATCTCCGTTTTCCATTATTACTTAATCAAAACAACAAACTGAATCGGAGCATTTTAAACTTTCTTCAAAATCTTTTCCGTATATACTCCAAATCTTACCAGCCAATTCTCATACATTTTTAATGCCATTTCTTCTTTATCGTATTTCATGTACTCTTCTTCAGTTTTCTTCTTCTGCTCTTCCTTTGCATTTTCCTTCATCTTTTGTTTCAATATTACTTTTTTCTTCGCATTCCTTACATTGCCATAAAATATAGCAGCACAAAGTAGTTAAAGTAATTGTAGTAAAACTACATATGATAAACAAAAGTTATGTTAATGCGTATTAGCTCTGGCAGGCTGAAGAAAAAAGAGCTATTCAGTGGCAGCTTGTTAAAGACACAAAGAACAGATCATCAAAGCAACTTGCAGAATCTGGCTCCAGACCAGCTGAAGACCTACCTAACTTGGCTATAATAAAGTCACTGAAAGAAAACAAATGGACTGTCAATCAGTCCTGGAGTTTATTGTTACGACTGTTGGCAAGCAACCTTCCCAGAGGTGTAGTTCAAAAATAAAATGACTAAAATCCTAACTATGTGGAGGAAGGTTTGCTACCTCATGGCTTGCTTTCTACCTGGATGCAGGCTAATAGATTGCTTCTGGAATGGCTGACCTGACTACTGGAGAAAACCATTTGCTGCACCACAAATCGTGTTCATCAAGATATTTAGAGGAATTTGACAAGCCTGAGCAAAACCATGTGTAAATATGGGACCTGAAATCCCGGCCTCCCTGGGTATGCACGGAGTGTGTACGGACCCAGGAAGGCATCGAAAAAGCCGGTTTTCGGCACACAATGTGCAAACGCCAAAAACCAGCTTTTCCGATCTGTCGAGTTCTGGCTTGACAGATCGCACGCATCTCAGCAGGACATTCTGAAGAGGGAGGATGAACAACCAGAGGTCGTGGTTCCTATTGGTATCATCGACATAGGTAGAAAGAGGGATGAGGTCCTGCAGGCAGGTTTTAAGGGAGCTAGGAAAGATTAAAAAGTAGGACCTCAATGTTAGTTATCTCCGGATTACTCTCAGTGCCACGAGTTAGTGAGTATAGAAATAGGAGGATAGAGTAGAAGAATGCGTGGCTGGAGAGATAGTGCAGGAGGGAGGGCTTCAGATTCCTGGGACATTGGGACCGGTTCTGGGGGAGGTGGGGCGTGTACAGGACGGATGGGTTGCACAGCAACAAAGCTGGGACCAATATCCTTGCGGGGGGTTTTGCTAGTGCTTTTAGGGAGGGTGTAAACTAATTTGGCAGGGGGTTGGGCACTAGGATGTAGCATTAGAAAGGGGAAACAAAGATAGATTTACAGTGCATGTGTGTAAATGCACGGAGCATGGTGAATAAGGTTGGTGAACTCCAGGTGCAACTAACCACATGGGAATATGATGTGGTGGTGATAACAGAGACCTGGCTCAAAAAAGGGCAGGATTGAGTACTAAATTTTCCTGGATATAAGATGTTCAGGAAAGATAGGGAAGGAAAGAAAGGAGAATGTGCTGGAGAGAGAGGATGTCCTGGAGGGGTCAAGGACAGAATCTATTTGGTTAGAGTTAAGAAACAATACAGGTGCCATTAAATTACTAGGTATATTCTATAGGCCACCAACTAGTAGGAAGGATATATAGGAGCAAATTTTCAGGGAAATTACAGAGAGGTACAAGATCTAGAGTAGTAATAATAGGTGACTTTGATTATCCTAATACAGACTGGGATACTAATAGTGTAGAGGGCAGAGAGGGAGAAGAATTTCTGATGTGTGTTCAGGAGAACTTTCTTGATCAGTATGTTTCAGGCCCAATGAGGAAGGAGGCATAGCTGGATCTGGTTTTGGGTAAGGAGGTGGGTCAACTGGATCAAGTGTCAGTAGGGGAACATTTAGGGAACAATGACCATAGGTCATTTAGGGAACAGTGATAAGACCACGATTTCCCCTATCTCGCCGGGTCCTTGGTGGGCGAAGTCGGTGGCAGGTCCCAACCTCGCTGCCGTCTCCAGCCACTGTCCAAAATGATTTTATGTTGATTGGGTTGTTAAGCCCGCCCAGCGCGTTTGCTGGCCAATTGAAGGATGCAGGTCTGATTACGTAATTTGATCATCAGCCAGTTTCCATGCACAAATTTAGCTTGACAGTTGTGCTGTCAGTGTTCTAAATCATTGAGGTGCTGCAAACACGGACAAGCACTGCACAAAGGTACACGGCTGCACCTAGGCTCTTCCATGACTTCCTCCATATGCTTATGGAGGGAGTCACAGCATGCAGGTAGGTTCTCTTCCCTTTAAATGGGCGGAAGAGACCTTTCCAGGAGATCAACACAGCCTGGTTGCACATTGCACAGGACACAAGCAGGGGTGTCGTCAGGAGGACCAGGCTACAGTGGCACAAACCTTTCAATGATCTCAGTGGATCATGAAATGTTACCGCAAAGCCACACTCAACCTCCTGTGCTATTCATCAGATTCCAATCAATCTGCCTTCCCGACCCAACTCCTGCACATCCTTACTCACACCAACTTACCTTGCACCTCTACCCATCCCTCTCTATCTACGTTATCACTTCCCCATCTCACTAGCCACCTGTCATGCTCATGTTCATGTAAAGTTTCTGTTAATGGGTTGCAAACATTGAAACCTTTATTTTCAACACTTTGCGTACTTGGATAGATCTGTGTGCACCTTTGGAAGTGGCTTAGTGAGTTGCAGTGAATGGAGAGACATAACGGTACCCCCGCAATGGTGATTATTGTGAAAGGAACGGCTTGAGCATTGTAGGGATGCTTTATGGTGTTGGTGTGCGGTGGTGCCAACCTGGTGCATCATGCGGCAGCCAGTGTGTACAGCGCCAAGTGAAGTAAATCTGGCCATGACGAGGCCATTCCTGCCGTCCCAGGCAGCAATGTACTCGGGTGCTGCTGTCCTGTGTCGCATCAGTTGATAGCGGAGAAGGTTGGTGTTGTTGTTCGTGTTGCTGTGGTGCCTGCTACTGCTGGTGTTGGGGGTAATCGTGGTGGGATACTGAGGACCGAGGTGAGATAGTTTCAAGGGCACCCATGCTGATGTAATAGATGGCAGGTGAACTTGAGGTGGCAGAAGCGATCTGGCAAAGGTGAGAGAGGTTATGTTTCAATGAGGTGACACTGGATAGAGAGTTCACTCCAAACAATTGCAACCTGCATAAAGCTCAATTTGTCTTCCAAATGCAGTAAGCAACAGCTTCTGAGCTTGGAAAGTGAACAGCTGTGAGATGGGAGCTTTTATAGTACATTTGCAGCTGTCAAGTAATAGGATGATTGCATGGTCACACAACTTCCGACCACATTACCAGACTGATCCTTGACCAGTGTGGGCCCTGTGGGCGACCTCGTAAAATGTTAAGGTGAGCTCAAAATACTTAAGTAGCTCTTAACAAGGTCATAATGACCTGAATTGCCTCCACTGCCGCAACGTGTCGGGTCTGTTCAGCATTGACAGACCTGACATATGGGCAGTGGGTTGACAGCGGGGTCCCAACCATCTGTCAAAAATAAAGTTCCCACCCGACCCACCACCGAATGCGCCCGCTTACCCACCGAAAAACTCCTCGCATAAGGTTTAGATTAGCTATGGAAAAGGACGAGGAGCTGTCTAGAGTAAAAATAATTAATTGGAGGAGGGCCAATTTCAGTGGGTTAAGAACAGATCTGGCCCGGGTAAACTGGAAACAAGGATTGGCAGGCAAAACTGTAATCGAATAACTGGCTACCTTTAAAAAGAAGTTGGTTTGGGTACAGTCGAGGTACATTCCAACAAGGGGGAAAGGTAGGGCAATCAAAACCAGAGCTCGCTGGATGACAAAAGAGATAGAGAGCAAGATGAAGCAGAAAATGGGCGCATGTGAGAAATGTCAGGTTGAGAATACGTGAGAACCAGGCTAAATAGGAAGCTCAGAGGGGAAGTGAAAAACAAAATAAGAGGAGTAAAAAGATAGTATGAGGATAGACTGGCAGCTAACATAAAAGGAAATTCAGAAGTCTTCTGTAGGAATATAAATAATAAATGGGTAAGAGGAGTGGTTGGGGACAATTAGGACCAAAAAGGAGACTTATGCATGGAGGCAGAGGGCATGGCTGAGGTACTAAATGAGTACTTTGCATCTGTCTTTTCCAAGGAAAAAAATGCTGCCACAGTCATAGTGAAAGAGGAGGTAGTTGAGATACTGGATAGGTTAAAATTGATAGAGAAGGTACAAAAAGGCTGGCTGTATTTAAAATAGAAAAGTCACCAGGACCAGATGGGATGCATCCAAGGATGCTGAGGGAGGTAAGGGTGGAAATTACGGAGGTCCTGGCCATAATCTTCCAATCCTCCTTAGATACGGGGATGGTGCCAGAGGACTTGAGAATTGCAAATGTTACACCCTTGTTCAAAAAGGGTGTAAGGATAACCCCAGCAGCAGCAGACCCAGTCGGTTTAATCCCAGTAGTATGGAAGCTTTTAGAATCGTTAATCCAGGGCAAAATTAACAGTCACTTGGACCATTAATGAAGGAAATCCAGCACGGATTTGTCAGAGGCAAATCATGTTTAACTAACTTGATTGAGTTTTTTGATGAGATAACAGAGAGGGGTGATGGCAATGTAGTTGCTGTGATGTACATGGACTTGCAAAAGTTGTTTAAATGCCATATAATAGGCTTGCCAGCAAAGTTGAAGCCCATGGAATAAAAGGGACAGTAGCAGCATGGATACAAAATTGGCTAAGTCATAGGAAACAGAAAGTAGTGGTGAACAGTTGTTTTTCGGACTGGAGGAAGGTACACAGTGGTGTTCCCCAGGGGTCGGTACCAGGATGACTGCTTTTCTTGATATATATTAATGACTTGGATGTGGCTGTACAGGACACAATTTCAACATTTGCAGATGACACAAAACTTGGAAGTATAGTGAACAGTGAGGAGGATAGTGATAGACTTCAAGAGGACATAGACAAGCTGGTGAAATGGGCAGACAGGTGGCAGATGAAATTTAATGCAGAAAAGTGCGAAGTGATACATTTACATACAGAAAAAGGAGAGTCAATATAAGCTGAAGGGTACAATTCTAAAGGGAGTGCATGAACAAAGAGACCTGGGGATATATGTGCACAAATTTCCTCTCCACCAGAATTCTACTGCATAGAAGGCCATTCTACTTATTGCGCCTGTGTTGGCTCTCTGAAAGAGCTTTCTACATCGTCCCTATCTCCAGACACTTAAAAAAAAAAATTATTATATTTATTCCCTTCCCTTTTAAAAGCTATTTAGGATGTTACTTTCACCAGTCCTTCTGATAGAACATTCCAGGTCGAAACAATTCTCTGTGATAAAACAAATCTTGAACTTAAATTTATGTCCTCTAGTCAGTGAGTTATCAATCAGTGGAAATAGTTTGTCCTTATTTAGCTGACTAAAGCATCTCATAATTTTGAAAACCTCTATCTGATTTCCTTCTAACCTTTTCTGTTCTACTGAAAAAAGACTCAGTTTCTTTCCTTATAACTAAAACTTCTATTCTCTGCATCACCTTTGTGAATCTCTTCTGAACCTTCTCCATGGCCATGACATTCGTCCTAAAGTAGGGTGCCCAAAACTGGACACAACTGGGCTGAATCTGTGCTCCTGAACTCCCAGCAGGGTGGCAGAACCAACAGGAAATCTACTGCAGGAAATATGGTGCTAAGCCTCTGATTTTCTATCTGTTAATGTTAATGGATGATGCATCTACCATTTCCTGTGCTGCACTTCTTGATCATATAGCGAGTGCATAACTGGCCTATTATTCCACTGTGACGCAACCAATGACTAGTATATTTCTAATATCACTTCTTTGCCTTCGTACTTGATGACCCTCACCCTAATAAGTGACATGAAATAATATATGAAGCCATTTGTAACAGATATTTTAATTAAAAAGTCGGGTTTGTCCAGAAATGATACTATCCAATATATTCTAAGCTGAGATACATAAGATCATAAGAAATAGGAACAGGAGTAGGCCATTTGGCCCCTCGAGCCTGCTCCGTCATTCAATAAGATCATGGCTGATCTGATCCTGGCCTCAACTTCACTTTCCCATCCGCTTCCCAAAACCCTAGACTCCCCTATCGTTCAAAAATCTGTCTATCTCCGCCTTAAATACATTCAATGACCCAGCCTCCACAGTTCCCTGAGGTAGAGAATTCCAAAGATTCACGACCTTCCGAAAGATGAAATTTCTCCTCATTTCCGTTTTAAATGGGTGACGCCTTATTCTTGGGGTGCGTGGCCCCTTTAATGCGCTCTTCGCTCCATTCAAATACCCGCACATGTGCAGTTTTTCCTATTGTAAAGCCGGTAAGAGGCCTGTGCAGGAGCTGCAGATAGCTGCATGGCCTCGCAGCTTAAAGGGAACATTGTACTCGATTCCATGAATGCCTCCCACAGTTAAATACAGTTACATTACAGAATAATTTGCAGGCAACGACATTAATATATGAAAAGTAACCTGTTCAGATCTGCATATGCAATGCACTAATGTACGCTTTTAGTATAATACGAGGACACAATTTGCCTACCATTTTATAAATGCTGTAACATTTTCTTTCTTCTTTTCAGTTTCTTGTTCCTCTTCCTTTTTTATCTTCTCGTTTTCGATTTGTTTTTGTTTCTGAAGCATTTCTTTCAGATACTTATCCTTTTCGTCTTTCCATTTTTCAAATGCCTATTAGAGAAAGAATGTTTAGTTCAATAACTGTTTATATTACTACACTAACATATCTCTAGGTACTCCTGTATGACAACATACAGGTAAAAATGTTTTGGAAAAAGATGAACTGCCCTATAATGTTAGATCTTTCTGATTAGGAAAGTGCGAGTGATCTTTTGAAGACCAGGTACAATTTTCAGTCATACGGGTGCAGCGTTGAGAATCCAGAGTTCCGGAATGTTCTGGAATCCGGACTGATTGGTGGCAGGGTCATCCGGAATCCATAAAATGTTCCAGAATCCGGACCTGCTGCTGCTGCCGACCTCGGGGCCTTGCCGCCGCTGTCCGAACACCTCCTCCGCGACGGAGCCAGCCAGCCCGAACAGCTCCATGGAGGGGCTCCGCCCAAACATCTCCTCCTCGACGTGGCCAGTCGATCCGAACACCTCCTCCTTGACAGGGGCGGCCGGCCCGAACAGCTCCTCAGTGGGGCCCCGCCTGAACACCTCCTCCTTAACAGGGCCGGTCGGCCCAAACAGCTCCTCGGCAGGGCCCCGCCCGACGACCTCTTCAACAGGGCCCCGCCCGACAATCTCCTCGACGGGGCAGGCTGGCCCGAACAGTTCCTTGGCAGGGGACCGCCCCCCCTCGACCACCTTCTGACGTTCCGAAATCAAGAAATACCCAAACCGGATTCGTGATGTCAGAAATACGATCGAAAGTCCTGAAAAGCCCAGAATCCGGAACGGCCTCAGTCCCGGATTCTCGACGCTGCACCAATGTATTTAATACATTAATTACAACATTTGAATCAATGGGGTGGAAATTCGTTTATCTAGCGCCTCATCAGCTGTGTTAATGCGAGTGTAATATCTTACCAACCGGGTGCACAGCTTGCAGCACCCCGCTGGAAAATGTAGTTGAGGTTTACCGGCAGTGCCAAATGCTAGCGCCTGGCTGCTGACTATCAGTCAGATCATGATGTCAGTCCTGGTGCAACGATCACGCTTGCGCCCTACTCACTAAATTAGCTACGGCCGCCTCAGTTAGCGATCGCCAGGAATCACATTTGAAAGAGCAGTCAGTACAACCTTCCATAGTCGATATCTGGTGGTTAATTAAAGAGACGAGGAAGCGCCGAGTTTGCAATGGCAGACTGAACAAACAGTACAGCTTGATAACCAATGAAGTTGAAAACTTTAATGGATGCATTACAATGCTGCCAGCGTCGCATTCTACATGCTCTAAGTAAGGCAGCGTCAAGACTGAAGGGCCATGTCGGCAGGCGAAGGAGGAGAGCTCCTAGACGTCAGGACAGGAGGCCTTATCCCCCATGGCTTTACCGGCAGCACGCTCATACCTGGACCTGTTGGAGGAGCAGTGTGTCAGAAGACTGCGCTTCCGAAAGGAGGTAGTTACAAAGATATGCCATCTCCTGCAGGCAGAGGATGCAGAGGGATTCAGAAACAGAAAGGGATACCACTCCCAAAATGTGCGGCTGGTGTGCGACCACACGCAGTGCATCTCGCAGTCAGTGCTTGCTATCCTGGAAGAGCACATGATGCGTTTATTCTGTGGAAGAGCACTGTGCCACGATTGTTTCAGCCACCACGGTAAGGCTGAGGCTGGCTGCTCGGGGACAAGGGATACGGTCTGGCCACCTGGCTAATGATCCCCCTTTGCAACCCCACCACAGAACCGGAGGAATGCTACAATGAGAGCCATGTCGCCACCCGCAACATCATCGAGCAGACAATAGGGTTGCTGAAGCTGCGATTCTGAAGCCTGGACGGCTCTGGAGACAGCCTTCAATATTCCCCTCACCAGGTATCGCTATTCACTGTGGTGTGCTGCATGCTGCACAACTTGGCCATCATGTGGGCCCAGGCAATGCCAGTGGGGATTGCAGGCCCACCTCATGAGAGAGGGGAAGAGGAGGAGGAAGAGGAACAGGAGCCTGGTGAGGTACCGAATGTCCAGCAAGACAATGAGGATCAGCAGCAGCCACGGAGCAGGCAGTGTGCCAACGGCAGTGGCTCATAATGCATCGCTTTACTTAAATGGAGGAAGCTGAAGGATGCAGCTAATAGTGACCGCGCATTGTGCAATGATAATAACATATCTCTATCACACGTCCACAGTCATACACTGTAGTCAGACCTTCAGGAAGAATGCATGTAACTTAAAGTAAGCCGACAGTTAAAGGGTGTACTGTGCAGACAGATTGTAAATTGACCAGCCTCGTATGAACTTGGCCCCACCAGGTCTGGAGCAGTTGCCTCACTTTTGAAATGCTATTGTCAGCCTTGATGCAGGAGTGAAAAACCCATTAGAGACCCAAAACTTGCCATCAAAAATACTTTGCGTGATAATAGTTGAACATCAAAGAGAGCAGGAAACCGGAAACTCCCCATCAAAAACACTGTGTGTGATAATGGTTGAACATCAAAGAGAGCAGGAGACCTGAAACTCCCCATCAAAAACACTTTGTGAGATAATGGACTATTCACTGACCAAGGATGGGGAAGTGACCAAATAACACATCAAAGGCGGGGGGGGGGTTGTGTCATTCATTGTCACGGTTAGGACCTTTTGTATTATAAAAGGGGTGCATTTAGGGATGAACCTTGGGCAACTTGCAAGGCAAACTATGGGTGCTCTTGGTCAACCGTACACATGGAAACAGACTTCCCTGAGGACCCGCTGGGTGAGTAGTGTTTGAAGGTAAAGAGAGTTATTGTTCGAAGTTAAAGGAGACAGTGCAGTGATATTTTCTACCCGTAGTATATTAAACAGTTAACAGAATACCGAGTTGTGAGCCTTGACCATTTTTATCCCACCCGGATTGATTCAGGTCAGATTCTGTAACTAGAGGAAAGAGAAAGGAGCGGGTTCACCTACCTACAACACCAGAGGATGAAGGAAACGGTCAAAGTAGCATTTTACTCATTTACATCCCTCAAACAACCCCAAAAACCCCACAACCGCTGTTGTGTATGGAGAACGAGTCAGACTGAACACTGTGAGCTCAAAGTAAAGTGTGACCTTAGTCTTTTATTGCAGGTCTCCAGAGTGCCACTCCAACCCGTGAAGCCTCCTTAAATACCTGTGCTCCCAAGGGATTATGGGATCTCTTGAGACTCCAGGGGATGAGCCCTCTTGTGGCTGTACAGAGTAAATACAAATCCACATATCTAACAACACTTCCCCCCTCCAAAGTCAATAGTGTAACTATTTACAATGTGGGGCCCTTCTCGCCCAGGTTGATTGTCTCGGTGTGAAAGCTGGTGTTGGTGAATCAGTTGTTGGGCCCTCGCTGGGCTGCTGTGCAGCTGGCCTTGCTGGGCTGCCTGGTGTGTTGGGCCCTGCTGGGCTGCTGTGGATGATGGTTTCTGCTTCGTGGTCAACCGTGGTGCCGGTTGCCACTGGTATGTATGTTGGAGGATCAAAAAAGGTAGGGTCCAAGGTGGGTTGCTCAGGATAGTCCACGAATCTGAGTTTGATTTGGTCCAAGTGTTTCCGGTAAATGAGTCCACTAGAAAGTTTGACCCGAAACACCCTGCCACCTCTTTGGCCACGACAGTGCCGGGAAGCCACTTGGGACCTTGTCCATAATTTAATACAAATACAAGATCATTGATTTCAATCTCGCGTGACACATTTGCGCTATCATGGTATGCACTTTGTTGAAGCCGTCTGCTCTCTACCTGTTCCTGTAGATCAGGGTGAACTAACGAGAGCCTTATCTTAAGTGCTCTTTTCACGAGCAGTTCAGCAGGTGGGATCCCAGTGAATGAGTGAGGTCTTGTGCGGCAGCTAAGCAGGACTCGGGATAGGTGAGTCTGCAGTGAGCCTTCAGTTACCCTCTTCAAGCCTTGCTTGATGGTTTGCACTGCTCTCTCTGCCTGACCATTGGACGCTGGTTTAAATGGGGCAGATGTGACATGTTTGATCCCGCTACGGGTCATGAATTCTTTGAACTCAGCACTGGTAAAACATGGCCCGTTGTCGCTCATAAGGACATTGGGTAGGCCGTGTGTGGCAAACATGGCCCGCAGGCTTTCAGTAGTGGCAGCGGACGTGCTAGCCGACATTATCTCACATTCAATCCACTTGAAGTACGCGTCTACAAGCACAAGGAACATTTTGCCCAAGAACGGGCCTGCATATGCGATGTGTACCCTAGACCACGGTTTGGAGGGCCAAGGCCATAAACTTAGCGGCGCCTCCCTGGACACATTGCTTAACTGCGAGCATGTATTACATCTGTGAACACAGGACTCTAAGTCCACCTCGATACCAGGCCACCACACATGGGATCTGGCTATTGCTTTCATCATTACGATGCCTGGGTCGGTACCGTGGAGATCATTGATGAAGGTGTCTCTGCACTTCTTGGGGACCACTACTCGATTGCCCCACAGAAGGCAGTCTGCCTGTGTAGACATTTCATCTTTGCGCCGCTGGAATGGCTTTATCTCTTCCTGCATTTCCACTGGGACACTGGACCAGCTCCCGTGAAGCACACAGCTTTTGACTATAGAGATTGTAAGAGGTCCTGGCTTGTCCAGGTTATGATCTGCCGGGCAGTGACAGGTGATTGCTCACACTCAAATGCTTCCATAACCATGGCTAGATTTGCGGGCTGCGCCATTTCCACCCGCGTGGTGGGCAATGGCAGCCTACTGAGAGCATCGGCGCAGTTTTCTGTGCCTGGCCTGTGGCGGATGGAGTAGTTGTATGCGGACAACGTGAGCGCCCATCTCTGGATGCGGGCCGATGCATTGGTATTTATCCCTTTACACTTGGAAAACAGGGATATAATTGGCTTATGGTCAGTTTCCAATTCTAATTTTAGCCTAAACAGGTATTGATGCATTTTCTTTACCCCATAGACACACGCTAACACTTCTTTCTCAATCATGCTGTAGGCTCTCTCAGCCTTAAACAGACTCCTGGATGCATAGGCAACCGGTTGCAGTTTCCCAAAATCATTAGCTTGTTGCAATACACACCCGACGCCATATGACGACGCATCACATGCTAGTACCAAACGCTTACATGGATCATACAACACAAGCAATTTGTTTGAGCATAACAATTTTCTCGCCTTTACAAAGGCATTTTCTTGGCTTTTGCCCCAAACCCATTCGCCTCCTTTTCGTAGTAAGATATGTAGTGGTTCTAGCAGTGTGTTGAGACCCGGTAAGAAGTTACCAAAGTAGTTTAAGAGTCCCAGAAACGACCGCAGCTCCATCATGTTCTGTGGCCTCGGTGGTTCTCGATTGCCTCCATCTTCGCGTTGGTGGGCCTGATGCCGTCCGCCGCAATCCTCCTTCCCAGGAACTCCATTTCAGGCGCCAGGAAAACGCACTTCGAGCATTTTAACCTTAGCCCCACGCAGTTGAGTCGACTAAGAACCTCCTCCAGGTTCTGCAGGTGCTCGACTGTGTTCCGACCTGTGACCAAGATGTCGTCCTGGAAGACCACGGTGTGCGGGACCGACTTCAGTCAGCTTTTCATGTTTTTCTGGAATATCGCTGCCACTGATCGGATTCCAAACGGGCATGTTATAAACAAAAAGGCCCTTGTGCGTGTTGATGCAGGTGAGAGCCTTCGATGATTCCTCCAGTTCCTGCGTCATGTAGGCTGAAGTCAGATCCAGCTTCGTGAACGTCTTTCCTCCCGCCAGTGTTGCAAAGAGGTCATCTGTCTTTGGTAGTGGGTATTGGTCCTGCAGGGAGAAACGATTGACAGTTACTTTGTAATCGCCACAGATTCTAACGGTGCCGTCTCCCTTGAGGACTGGAACAATAGGACTGGCCCACTCGCTGAACTGAATCGGTGAAATGATGGCCTCTCTTTGCAGCCAATCTAACTCGATCTCTACCCTTTCTCTCATCATGTACGGTACTGCACTCGCCTTATGATAGATGGGTCGTGCCCCCGGAATTAGGTGGATCTGCACTTTTACTCCTTGGAATTTCCTGATGCCTGGTTCGAACAGCGAAGGAAATTTGTTTAAGACCTGGGCACATGACATGTCGTCAGCGGGCGATAGTGCTCGGACGTCGTCCCAGTTCCAGCGTATCTTTCCCAGCCAGCTCCTGCCGAGCTGCGTGGGACCATCGCCCGGTACTACCCAGAGTGGTAGCTTGTGCACCGCTCCATCGTAGGAGACCTTTACGGTAGCACTGCCGATTACAGAAATCAGTTCTTTTGTGCAAGTTCTTAGTTTTGTGCGAACTGGAGTTAAGACTGGCCTTGAGGCCTTGTTGCACCACAACCTTTGGAAAGTTTTTTTGCCCATGATGGACTGGCTTGCGTCCATATCCAGCTCCATTGACACCGGGAGTCCATTTAGTTCAACATTTAGCATTATCGGGGGACAATTCTTGGTGAATGCGTGCACCCCATGTATCTCTGCCTCCTCTGTCTGAGGCTCTGGTTCGTCGTGATCCTCCGTGGATCTGTCCTTCTCTGCAACATGGTGGTTTGCTGGTTTAACAGGCTTAGCAGCTCGCCTGCACACTCGTTGAAGGTGTCCCATTGTTCCACAGCCCTTGCAAACGTACTCTTTGAATCGGCATGAATGGAAATAATGATCACTCCTGCAGCGCCAACAAGGTGTTAATGGCCTTGCATTCATCACCCTTGATGGTGGACTCAGTCATCTGCGGATGTGCAGCTGCAGGTATGTGTGACCTGCCCTGTATGTTACGATTCAAAAACATCATCACTTTGTTCACAGTACTTGTAGCAGCACTTGTGTGCTGAGAGATTTGCTTCTTTTGTCACTGGTGGCAATGAACGCCTGGGCTATCGCTATGGTCTTACTCAAGGTTGGGGTCTCTACAGTCAAAAGTTTGCGAAGTATGGTTTCGTGGCCAATGCCAAGTACGAAAAAGTCTCTGAGCATGTGCTCCAAATGGCCTTCAAATTCGCAATGTCCTGAAAGTTTCCCAATCATCTCCCTCCGAAAATTTCTCCAGGATGCCCACTGTTCTCTGCATCTTTGGGTTCGCTATCTGTATCTTGTCGCCAGTTGTCGTCTTAGCTCGGCGACATAACTTGCCACTTCCTGGCCTTCAAACCTTTTGTAGGTGTCAAACCGATACCTCGTCATCAGAACGCTTTCCTTCGGGTTCAAATGCTCTCAGACCAGTATGCACAAATCGTCGTGCGATTTCTCTGTGGCTTTCGCTGGAGTGAGCAGATTCTTCATGAGGCCATACGTTGGTGCCCCACAGACGGTGAGGAGGATCGGCCTTCGTTTGGCAGTGCTCGCTTCCCCATCTAGCTCATTGGCTGCGAAGTATTGGTTGAGTCGCTCCACAAAAGTTTCCCAATGTTTCCCAATCATCTCCCTCCGAAAATTTCTCCAGGATGCCTACTGTTCTCTGCATCTTTGGGTTCGCTATCTGTATCTTGTCGCCAGTTGTTGTGTATGGAGAAAGAATCAGACTGAACACTGTGAGCTCAAAGTAAAGTGTGACCTTAGTCTTTTATTGCAGCTCTCTAGAGTGCCACTCCAACCTGTCAAGCCTCCTTAAATAACTGTGCTCCCAACGGATTATGGGATCTCTTGGGACTCCAGGGGATGAGCCCTGCGGTGGCTGTACAGAATAAATACAAGTCCACATGTATAACACCCGCAAATAGTAAAAGCTGGAGCTACCACCCCTTCAAACAGCAGAATACATAATAACCATCAACAACATATGTACAAATGCCCCTGCCAGTTCTCATTCTGCAACAGTATCCATGTGCCAGCTTAGCCCTTACAACAGTAGCAGGCGTGCAAGAACACCAGAGATTTTGGCATGCATTTGTAGTCAATGGCGACATATTCCCATGTGATTAGTGCATCTTCCGCAGGCATTTGCCACCCCTCTGCCTCACCCCACTCCCATGCTTACTGCTCCTCCTCAATGTGACTTCAGTGCCTGCAGTAAGGCCGTTTGAGGGCTGCTGTGTCTAAGGGAGACAGGACAGATGGCCTATGAGAACGCCCTGGACCGGCTGCTGACTGCACCGCCTCAGAATGGACAGCAGCAGTCTCGGATGGCTGGGGTACAGGCCGTGGCAGATGCAAAGGTGGAATGGCAGTGGTGGGAGCTGGAATGCTGTCATTGTGATGGAAGGACAGCATCTTCTATTTCCAGCAGCCCACTGCCACTCCTCCGGGGCAGAACCAGAGCATCAGGAGCAATGTGTGTGAGCACAGATTACTGTCCTGCTGTGGCACCGTCTGTTCCCCGTCGGACTGTGGGGATGCGAGAGAGAATGACAACAGTCACTCCTTGCATGGTATCATTCTGAGACTGCATTAGAGCAGACTGAGCTTCAAATGGCAGCAACAACAACATACTGTCTTTAGCATAGTAAAACATCCCAAGGGTTTTAAGACAAAACAAATAAATAAATTAAATAAAAATGACAGGAACCAGTGACTGCATGACATCACGAAGACCTTGGGTGGCTTCGGCTTGTGATGTTATGGCTACTGCCACGTCAACCATGGCAAGCGCCATCACCTCTGGGACCCCACTGTCGCTCATAGAGCCCACTTCCTGCTTTAGCCGGGCAAGGAAGGGTTCATTGGACTGCTGAGAGGCATGGACAATGCTTGAGGCAGTCTCCACCACACTCACAGCAAGTGCATCCACGCTCTGCCGCACCCTCTTCAATGCACCCATAAGCTTGCAGTGCATCTGCATGGACTCCCTGGACATAGCCTCGAAATCCAGGTCCACATCTGCCTTTCTCTGAGCAAGACTCCTGGGCAGACTTATCCGCTGGAGAGGAGAGCTGGCCCCCGAGCTCTCCGTCAACCTGGCCATTGCTGTAGGTCACTGGGGCCAGGAGCGTCCGGATCTGGAAACGCCAGGAAGGCACCTTCCTCCACAGCCTTCTGAAGACCCTTGGCTGCGGCCTTCATCTCCCTCCAGACTGTAGCGCATTGCTGCGCCTCTCCAAAGCCTCAAGCAAGGCCTTATGAGCTGTGGCCGAGAAGCGGTTCGCTCGCTGCCTTCCTCCTTGCTCTTCCATTTTCCCGGTCTCAAGACACTGAGGACGTGGAGCTGCTCATGCGCATACTTAGCTTACCGCGACTTTAAGACTCGGCTTTTCCTGGGATGTGAATCGGACTTCGGAGCATGCGCAATGGTTTACCAAATTTAGCGCAAAGATTTTTGTTAACGCCACCCCAGATCAGGTGTGTAATGACTGATTTAGCGCCCCCTTCAGCTCTTGGTCCAATTCAAGCAAATTTCTCGGTGGGAAACACAAACTTTTTAAAGGCGCTATACTTAGCGCTCTGCCTGGATTAATGCCTCAAAATGGGCGGTACTGAATTTCCACCCAATATGTTTCGTAATGGATCTACACAAATATTTCTCATTGCCTTTTTTGTTACTTCCTTCCTCTCTTCATTCTCTGCTTCTGCTCGTTGCTTTTTCTTTTCCTCTTCTTTCTTCTTGCTATAGGTTTCTTTAAGTGCATCTTTCTTCTTTGCCTTCCAGGCCTCAAATGAAGCATTTGCTTCTTTTTTGCATTGAATCTTCTCCTTTAAAAGAAACAAAGCAAACCTCAGCTAAAACATTCAAACGTCATTGATAACAGAATTTAAAAAAAATTCAAAAAACCATTGCAAATTATTCCATACACAATTTTCCAACCAGCATTTCCTGTGAAAAGGAGCATCTGAACAGGCAATAAGCACTGTGATTAATAAATTATGTTTTAATTCGACAGCTCTGTATTTTCTATTTCTTTTCCTTTTAATTTTCTTCCATTATGCCACTTCCCTTGAAGGACAAAACATGTACTGTGGTGCAGTTTTATGGATGGCAGCAACCTTCCAGACCCTTGCCTTTTCTTCATGTGTAAACCTTGACAATGAATATCAATAACTATTTTACCATGGAAACACTGCAGCTGGATTTGATGCTGTCCTCATCTGACATCCTCACATGTGCAATTCTAACAAGAGGAGTGGGAATCCTGGCAGATTTTTTCCCCACTCTAGCCCAGGGACATTGTACTATGTTTTCTTTGTGTAACAGGGGTTAATATGTGAGCCATAGGCTTTTGAGAGCTCTGAAGCCCTTATAAACAGTAAAAGGATAGTCAAAGGAAGGGTGGTACCAATTAGGGACCAAAAAGGAGATCTACTTATGGAGGTAGAGGGCATAACTGAGGTACTAAATGAGTACTTTGCATCTGTTGTCACGAAAGAGAATGCTGCCAATGCCACAGGAGGAGGTAGTAGAGAAATTGGATAGGATAAAAATAGGTAAAGAGGAGGGAGGCGAAATTGCCCTCAGCGAGAAATTGGGGAGGGCACTTTGAATTAACCGGAAATTTACCGCCCGGTGGGAGTCAGAGAAAAGAACCGGAAAATTTGGCTCTTTAATTCTGACATCGCCTCCCAGTGCTTTGGGGTGCTGTTTGAGGTGGAGTAGGGGCGGGTTTGCGAGGGAGCGGGGCAGTGGCCATCACGGTCAGCACGGCGGTGATGACGCTTCGTAACATCCCTCCCCTTAACTTAAAGGGGTGGGATGCTGCGAGGTCTCCGTGGAGCCCACTGGGCCACCGAGAGGGGTTCGGCCGGGTGGTGGCCCAGTGGGCTCTACGGAGGGGGTGGCAGTCTGCCTGTTAGCAGCCTGGCCGAACCAGCGGCCGCCATTGTCGGGCCGCCTCAGGAGTTAGCCGTCAATTAAAAACAAATTGGTGGCCGCAGCAGTGCGCCCTACCCTTTAAAGGTGGCCGCACCACCCAGCCACTGACAGCTTCCTGCCTTGCGAAGCTGTCGAGGGCACCGACCAGCGGTGGCCGCACTTCCTTGGGGCAATTTCCCCCGCGGGGCAGTAAGGGGTCACTGCCGGGCGGTAAGGGGTTGGCGTGGCGGGCGGGGTGGAAACATGGGGCATGGTGGAAACCCGTTTCCGCCGTCCCCGACTTGGGGGCAATTCCGGATGGGTTGGTCCTGCCGCCAGATCGGCGGATAGGCCTTACCGTCCCATTAGTGGTGGTAACAGGTCTTAAAGAAGGGGCAATTTTCCCTCTGAGATACGTAAAACCTTGGCAGCTCTCAAAGTAGAAAAGTTACCCGTCCGGAATGGATGCATCCTAGGTTGCTGAGGGAAGGACGTGATTGCACTGGAGAGGGTGCAGAGGAGATTTACGAGGATGCTGCCTAGAATGGAAAATCTTAGCTATGAGGACAGATTGGATAGGCTGGGTTTGTTCTCTTTGGAACAGAGGAGGGTGAGGGGAGACCTCATTGAGGTGTATAACATTTTGAGGGGCCTCGATATAGTGGATAGCAAGTGCCTATTTCCCTTTGTGGAGGGGTCAATTATGAGGGGGCATAGGTTTAAGGTGGTTGGTGGAAGGTTTACAGGGGATTTGAGGGAAAGCTTTTTCACGCAGAGGGTTGTGGGGCTGGAACTCACTGCCTGGAAAGGTGGTAGAGGCAGAAACCCTCACCACATTTAAAAGATGCTTGGATAGGCATTTGAAGTACCGTGACCTGCAGGGTTACGGACCTAGAGCTGGTAAGTGGGATTAGACTGGATAACCTCTTGTTGGCTGGCGCAGATACGATGGTAAGTACTTTATGGAATCTAATACGGCCAGAGTGATCTCCTGGACTAGTTTCATCCTGGATGGGTTGGAGAGAAATTTTCCCAGATTTTTTTTTCCCCCATTGGCTTGGGTTTTTATCTGGTTTTTTGCCTTTCCCAGGCGATCTCATGGCTCCAGGTGGGGTGGAGTGGAAAGTGTTGCGATACATAGCATATTGTAGTTGTGTAGGGTGGATTGGTTGGGTCAGATGCTCTTTACCTGTCTGCCATTGTTCATAGGTTTATATGTAACCTTCAGGGCTGCTGCCCAAGGGCTGTGTGGCTCTTTGTCGGCTGTTGCGGGCACGATGGGCCAAAATGGCCTTCTGCGCTGTAAATTTCTATGTTTCTAAACAAGGTTATTAGATTAAAAACCATAAATAGATAATTGAGTGATTTCCAAACTTGAAAACCTAATTAGTTAAATAAAATATAATCGAGATGGCAGGGCAGGGTGATGTGTTGCAGCTGCAGCTTATGTTGCTGGTGGACACCAGTGTGAACCACGGCAACCACATAAGAACATAAGAAATAGGAGCAGGAGTAGGCCATACGGCCCCTCGAGCCTGTTCCGCCATTTATTACGATCATGGCTGATCCGATCATGGACTCAGGTCCACTTCCCTGCCCGCTCCCCATAACCCCTTATCGTTTAAGAACCTGTCTATTTCTGTCTTAAATTTATTCAATGTCCCAGCTTCCACAGCTCTCTGAGGCAGCGAATTCCACATCTCAGTTTTAAATGGGCGGCCACTTATTTTAAGATTATGCCCTCTAGTTCTAGTCTCCCCTATCAGTGGAAACATCCTCTCTGCATCCATCTTGTCAAGCCCCCTCATAATCTTATACGTTTCGATAAGATCACCTCTTATTCTTTTGAATTTTAATGAGCAGAGGCTCAACCTACTCAACCTTTCCTCAATAAGTCAACCCCCTCATCTCCAGAATCAACCTAGTGAACCTTCTCTGACCTGCCTCCAAAGCAAGTATATCCTTTCGTAAATATGGAAACTAAAACTGCACGCAGTATTCCAGATGTGGCCTCACTAATACCCTATATAACTGTTGCAGGATTTCCCTGCTTTTATACTCCATCCCCTTTGCAATAAAAGCCAAGATTCCACTGGCCTTCCTGATCACTTGCTGTACCTGCATACTATCCTTTTGTGTTTCATGCACAGGTACCACTGGGTCCCGCTGTACTGCAGCACTTTGCAGTCTTTCTCCATTTAAATAATAACTTGCTCTTTGATTTTTTTCTGCCAAAATGCATGACCTCACACTTTCCAACATTATACTCTATCTGCCAAATTTTTGCCCACTCACTTAGCCTGTCTATGTCCTTTTGCAGATTTTTTGTGTCCTCCTCACACATTGCTTTTCCTCCCATCTTTGTATCGTCAGCAAACTTGGCTACGTTACACTCAGTGCCTTCTTCCAAGTCGTTAATTTAGATTGTAAATAATTGGGGTCCCAGCACCGATCCCTGTGGCACCCAACTAGTTACTCATTGCCAACCAGAGAATGAACCATTTATCCCGACTCTCTGTTTTCTGTTAGTTAGCCAATCCTCTATCCATGCTAATATATTACCCCCAAACCTGTGTCTGCAGTTCGAGGAACTTAGTCTCGGAATTAATGAGCTGGAGTCCGAGCTTCGGAAACTGCGATACATCAGGGAGGGGGAGAGTTACCTGGACACTTTGATCCAGGAGGCAGTCACACCCCTTAGGTTAAAATTTGGTCTGTGGTCAGGGACTGTAGGATGTGACTATGAGTGAGGCTGGTATGGGGATCCAGAAGGTAGCATTGGAGGAGCCTCAGCCCTTGCACTTGTTCAACAGGTAGGAGGTTCTTGCACAGCCTGTATGGACGAGAGCAGGGACTGCAGGGAGGATGAGCAAATTGACCACAGCACCATGGTACAGGGGGCCATTCAAGTTGGGGGAGTAAAAATGAATGTGGTAGTGGTAGGAGACAGCATAGTTTGGCGGATAGAGACTATTCTCTGCAGCCGAGAGCGTGAGTCCCGAAGGCTGTGTTGCCTGCCAGGGTTAAGGACATCTCCTCTGGGCTGGGTACTTGGAGTGGGAGGGGAAGGATCCAGTTGTCGTGGTCCGTGTAGGTACCAATGTCATAGGTAGGACTAAGAAAGAGGTTCTGTTGAGGGGGTATGAGCAGAACCACAAAGGTAATAATCTCTGGATTACTACCTGAGCCACGAGCAAATTGGCATTGGATCAATAAGATTAGAGAGTTGAATACGTGGCTCAAAGATTGGTGAGGGAGAAAGGGGTTTCGATTCATGGGGCACTGGCATCAGTATTGGGAAAAGTGGGTGCTGTCCCGCTGGGACGGGCTTCACTTGAACCATGTTGGGACCAGTGTTCTGGCGAATCGAATAACTAGGGTTGTCGATAGGGCTTTAAACTAAATAGTCTTATGCTTAGGTAGTCCCTCGGAGTCGAGGATGACTTGCTTCCACGCTAATATGAGTTCTCAGGTGATTGATGAGTCCAATGCGGGAACTACAGGCTCTGTCACAGGTGGGGCAGATGGTGGTTGAAGGGACGGGTGGGTGGGGTGCTTGGATTGTCGTGCGCTCCTTCCGCTGTTTACGCTTGGCTTCCGCGTGCTCCCAGCGAAGAGACTCGAGGTGTTTGGCACCTTCCCGGATGCTTCTCCTCCATTTTGAGCGGTCTTTGGCCAGGGATTCCCAGATGTCGGTGGGGATGTTGCACTTTTTCAAGGAGGTTTTGAGGATGTCCTTGAAACATTCCCTCTGCCCACCTTGGACTCACTTGTCGTGTCGGAGCTCTGAGCGCTTATTTTCGGAGTCTAGTATCGGGCATGTGGACGATGTGGCCCGTCCATCGGAGCTGATCGAGCGTGGTAAATGCTTCGATGCTGGGGATGTTGGCCTGAGTAAGAACGCTCACAATGGTGTGCCTATCCTGCCAATGGATTTGCAGGATCTTGCGGCGGCAGCATTGGTGGTACTTCTCCAGTGCTTTGAGGTGCCTGCTGTACATAGTCCATGTCTCTGAAGCATATAGGAGGGTGGGTATCACTACTGCTCTATAAACCATGAGCTTAGTACCTAGTTTAAGATCCTGGTCTTCAAACACTCTCTTCCTCAGGCGACCGAAGGCTGCATTGGCACACTGAAGGCAGTGTTGGACTTCGTCATCGACGTCTTCCCTTGTTGACAGTAGGCTTCTGAGGTATGGAAAATGGTCCAAGTTGTCCAAGGCCTCGGCATGGATCTTGATAGTCGGGGGGCAGTACTGTGTGGCGGGGGCAGGTTGGTACAGAACCTTTGTTTTACGGATGTTTAGTGTAAGGCCTATACTCTCGTATACTTCGGTGAAGCTGTTGACGATGGATTGGAGTTCGACCTCCGAGTGTACACAAATTCAAGCATCGTCTGCATACTGTAATTCAATGACAGATGATGGAACGACCTTGGATCTGGACTGGAGGCAACGGAGGTTGAACAATTTCCCTTTTGTTCTGTAGATTAGCTCCACTCCAGCAGGGAGCTTACTGAGGGTGAGATGGAGCATTGCAGCAAGGAAGATCGAGAAGAGCATTGGTGCAATGAAATAGCCTTACTTGACCCCGGTCCGCATGTGTATTGGGTCCGTGGTGGATCCGTTGGTCAGGATCACATCAGCCGAATTTGAGGAGGACACTCCATAATCCCTCATGGTTGACAGTGTTGAAGGCCTTTGTGAGGTCAACGAAGGCCATGTACAGAGGTTGGTGCTGCTTCTTACATTTCTCTTGAATTTGACGCGCAGTGACGATCATGTCCATTGTGCCCCATAGTGATCAGAATCCACATTGCGACTCTGGGAGGAGCACTTCAGCTATTGGGAGAAGGTGACTGAGGAGGATTCTTGCGATGATTTTTCCTGTGGCAGACAGCAGGGAAAGTAGTCTGTAATTACCGCAATCAGACTTGTCATCTTTCTTGAAGATGGTCACGATTATAGCATCTCTGAGATTCCCTGGCATGCTCTCCTCCTTCTAAATAAGAGAAATGAGTTCATGGATTGATGCCAATCATGCTTCGCCACCATGCTTTAATGCTTTGGCGGGGATTCCATCTGCTCCTGAGGCCTTGTTGTTCTTCAATTATTGGATTTCAACCTCTTCAACCTTTTCAACCTCATGCTGGGAGGGCCTTGTGCTGAGGTGGTGGCAGGTAGCATGCTGCGGGATGGAGTCGAGGACACTCATGTCAAAGACAGAGTCTCGGTTAAGGAGATCTTCGAAATGCTCCTTCCAGCGGGCACTGACTGATTGCCTCTCTGTCTTGATGAGTACCTCTCCGTTCTTGGCCCTCAGTGAGTTAGGACCTTGGGTGCTTGGGCTGAAGTTAGTCTTGACTGCGCTAAAGAATCCACGCACGACGTGGTTGTCGGCTAGTTGCTGAATCTCCTGCGCTTTTTCCACCCACCATCTGTTCTTTTGGTCGCGAGTTTTATGTTGGTTCTTGGCCTTCAGACGTCTATAGAGCTGCTTTCTTGCTCTCGAGTTATGTTGCTGTTTCCAATTCAAGAATGCCTTGTGCTTGCGGCTTATTAGCTCCTGGATCTCCTGGTTGTTCTCGTCAAGCCAGTCTTGATGTTTCCTGGTCGAGGCCTTGAGGACAGTCGAGGCACCGTGGACATTCTGCGTCTCCGGTTCACTGGAAGTCATCAGGTTGGTTGTGAGGCACTGGCTGAATACGGCTTTCTCAGCAGGGTCTTTGGGTGCTCCAGCGCTGATTTTCCTGCGGCAGTGTTGCTATTGCCGCCGCTGTTTTGGAAATGACAGAGGGGTAGTCAGTCCAGCAGTCGTCAGCTCCTGTCATGATGCGGGTGATGTGGACGTCCTTGCGGTCCCTCGATCGGGCATAGTCTAGCAGGTGTCAGTGCTTGGAGCGAGGGCGTTGCCAAGAGGCCTTGTACTTGTCTCTCTGATGGAACAAGGTGTTGGTTTATGACAAGGCGATGGTCTAAGCATTTCGTCAGGAGGAGAGTACCTTTGGAGTTGGTTTTCCCTACCCACTCTCTGCCGATCACACCTCCCCAGAGGTCTGTGTCCTTTCCAACTCTGGCATTAAAGTCGCCAAGGAGGATCAGCTTGTCGCCCATTGGGACTCGGGACAGGGATTGTTCAAGGCTGGAGTAGAATTCCTCTTTGGTCTCGTCTGTAGCTTCCAGTGTTGGGGCGTACGCAGTGATGACCGTAGCGCACTGGTTCCGGGCTAGGGTGAGCCAAAGGGTCATGAGGCGTTCGTTTATCCTGCAAGGGGAGTTTCTGAGACGCACAACTAGCTCATTTTTTTATAGCGAAGCCTACCCCATGGAGGCGGCACGCTTCTTCTGGTTTACCTCTCCAGAAGATGTAACCACCACCTTGTTCCTTGAGCTGGCCTTCCCCTGCCCACCGAGTCTCGTTTAGGGCGGCGATGTCACTGTCGAATCGTCTGAGTTCCCGGGCAACAATAGCAGTACGACGTTTCAGTCTGTCACTGTTGGGGTTGTCCATGGGGGTCCTGACGTTCCAGGTCCTGAACTTCATTACACCACCAGCTACCACTGAGCTTGACAGAGCAAGGTCTTGGTCCAATGGCAAGGGGATCCGAGACGATTGGAGACCAGGCTCCGCTGCATGGGCCTAGTACACACACAGACACACATATTCCTACTGTCCTCCTCCCTCCTTTCCAGAGGTCCTCTCTCCCTGGATTTCCTAGGATGCACTGTCGGCCTCCCGACCTCGCTAATGGCCATGCTGCACCTTCCCTGGGCCCTGGCCTTGCTGCTGGTCCACGCTCCACCACTCCTGGGCCTTGACCTCGCTCCTGGACCCCGACCTCACTCCTGGGCCCCGACCTCGTTGCTGGGCCTCGACCCTGCTCCCGGGCCCCGACCTCACTCCTCTGGACCTCGCTCGACCTTGCTGCTCCTCCCAGCCTCGCTTCTGGACCTCGACCTCGCTGCTGGGCCCCGATCTCCCTCTTCCGGACCTCGCTGCCCCTTCATACTTTGCTCCTGGGTCTAGACCTTGCTCCAAAATACACAACCAACCTGGTTTCCGGTGACATCACACTTTGAATTTGTCCCCCTCTCAGGTCGGCGGCGCGCTGCTCCCGGCGGCGGCTAACTGTTTTTATGTCCCGCTGCTGTTGGTGTCTCCAACCAGGCCGGCGTCGCGCTGGTCCTTGGGTGCTGCTGTTTTTATATCCTGCTGCTGCTGGTGTCTCCAACCAGGCTTGTGCCAACTAGATAGTAGGAGGGAGGGTTCAGGTAAAGGGAATTAGAAATTTAGAAAGTTAAAGAGAAACGACAAGGCAATAGTGCAGGGTAGCGATAGGGGTAATGATAACCAGAGTGTGACAGGAAGGGACAGACTGTACAAACATTAGAGTGCACCAGCAAATAGGGTCAGAGTAGGGAAAAATGGTAAAAAGACAAAATTAAAGGCTTTTTATCTGAATGCACACGTCATTCGTAAAAAGATAGATGAATTGACGGCACAAATAAAAATAAATGGTTATGACCTGATAGCCATTACAGAGACGTGGCTGCAAGGTGACCAAGGCTGGGAACTGAATATTCAGGGATCTTTGACATTTTGGAAGGTTAGGCAGAAAGAAAAAGGAGGTAGCTCTGTTAATAAAGGATGAAATCAGTACAACAGTGAGAAATGATCTTGGCTCAGAAGATCAAGATGTAGAATCAGCTTGAGTAGAGATAAGAAATAGTAAGGGAAATAAGTCACTGGTCGGCCCCCTAACAGTAACTACACTGCAGCACAGAGTATAAATCAAGAAATAATGGCGGCTTGTAAGAAAGCTACTGTAATAATCATGGGCAATTTTAATCTTCATACAGATTGAGCAAATCAAATTGGCAAAGGTAGCCTTGAGGAAGAATTCAGAGTGTATTTGGGATGGTTTCTTAGAACAATATGTTGTGGAACCAACCAGGGAACAGGCTCTTTTAGATTTGGTAATGTGTAATGAGACAGAATTAATTAAGGATTTCATAGTAAAGGATCCTCTAGGGAAGAGTGATCATGACATGATAAACTGAATGTGAAATTCTGAGGTTGAGAAATCTGGGTCTGAAACTAGTACCTTGAACCTAAATAAAGGCGATTACAAAGGTATGAAGACAGAATTGGCTAACGTGAATTGGGAAAATAGATTAAAAGGTATGATGGTAGATAAGCAGTGGCAGACATTTAAGGAGATATTTCATAACTCTCAACAAAGATATATTCCAGTTAGAAAGAAAGACTCCATGAGAAGGTGAACCATCTATGGCTAAGGAAGTTAAGGATGTTATCAAATTGAAAGAAAAGGCATACAATGTTACAAAGATTAGTGGTAGGCCAGAAGATTGGAACATTTTTAGAAACCAGCAAAGAATGACGAAAACAATAATAAAAAGGAGAAAATAGATTATGAGAGTAAACTAACAAGAAATATAAAAATAGACAGGAAGAGCTTCTACAAGTATATAAAAAGGAAGAGAGTAGCTAAAGTAAACATTGGTCCCTTAGAGAATGAGACTGGGTAATTAATAACGGGAAACAAGGAAATGGCAGAAACTTTGAACAAATATTTTGTATCTGTCTTCACGGTAGAAGACACTGAAAGCATCCCAATAATAGTAGATAATCAAGGGGCAAAAAGGAAGGAGGAACTTAAAACAATCACGATCACGAGAGAAAAAGTACTAGGTAAACTAATGGGACTAAAGGCTGACAAGTCCCCTGGACCTGATGGCCTGCATCCTAGGGTCTTAAAAGAAGTGGCTGCAGAGATAGTGGACACATTGGTTGTAATCTTCCAAAATTCCCTAGATTCTGGAAAGGTCCCAGCGGATTGGAAAACCGCAAATGTAACACCCTTATTCAAGAAAGGAGGGAGACAGAAAGCAGGAAACTATAGGCCAGTTAATCTAACATCTGTCATTGGGAAAATGCTGGAATCCATTATTAAGGGAGTAGTAGCAGGACATTTAGAAAATCATAATACTATCAAGCAGAGTCAACATAGTTTATGAAAGAGAAATCGTGTTTGACAAATTTATTAGCGTTCTTTGAGGATGTAACGAGCAGGGTGGATAAAGGGATACCAGTCGATGTAGTGTATTTGGATTTCCAAAAAGCACTCGATAAGGTGCCACATAAATGGTTACTGCACAAGATAAGAACTCACGGGATTGCGGGTTTAACAGAAAGTCGGGGTAAATGGGTCATTGTCAGGTTGGCAAATTATAACTGGTGGGGTACCACAGGGATCAGTGCTGGGGCCTCAACTATTTACAATCTATATTAATGACTTGGATGAAGGGACTGAGTACTGTGGCCAAATTTGCTAATGATTCAAAGTTAGGTGGGAAAGCAAGTTGTGAGGAGGACATAACGTGTCTGCAAAGGGATATGGATAGGCTAAGTGAGTGGGCAAAAATTTGGCAGATGGAGTATAATGTGGGAAAATGTGAGGTTATCCACTTTGGTAGGAAGAATAGAAAAGCAAAATATTATTTAAATGGAGAGACTACAGAATGCTGCGGTACAGACAAATCTGGGTGTCCTCGTATATGAAACACAAAAAGTTAGCATGCAGGTACAGCAAGTAATTAGGAAGGCAAATGGAATGCTGGCCTTTAATGCAAGGGAGATGGAGTATAAAAGTAGGGAAGTCTTATTACAACTGTACAGGGCATTGGTGAGACCAGACCTAGAGTACTGTGTACCGTTTTTGTCTCCTTATTTAAGGAGGGATATACTTGCATTGGAGGCATTTCAGAGAAGGTTCACTAGGTTGATTCCTGAGATGAAGGGGTTGCCTTATGAAGAAAGGTTGAACAGGTTGGGCCTATACTCATTGGAGGTTGGAAGAATGAGAGGTGATCTTATTAAAACATATAGGCCCTGAAATCCTGGCCTCCCCGGGTCCGTATGGAGTGTGTACGGACCCGGAGGACGTCGCTAAAGCTGGTTTTCGGCGCGCAATGCGTATGCACCGAAAACCAGCTTTTCCGATCTGTCAATTTTCTGGCTTGACAGATCACATGCATCTCGGGGAGAAGGACACTCCCACAACAGAGATTGAGCAATTTGTCCATCTCTTGCCCTGCGAATGTCCTGAAAACTCTTGCGCCTGCAGTGTACTTTTACCAGCGTAAGAATTTTAAAACATATCAAAAACATATAAAAATAAAATTTAAAAATACATATTTATGTTAAAACCCCTGCCCATTCAGGTAATTTTATTTTAAACCATAATTAAAACTTTTTTTTTAAATCGGCAAATTTTTTTTTCCAAAAACATTTTGATCAACTTTAATTTCTATAATGTATTTATGTGAGGTGTTTTAAAAAAAATGTTATGTAATGTTTGGGGCTGTTTCTCATTCATAGTAATAGGAGTTTTAGACTTGTGAAACTCCTATTACTATGAATGAGAAAATACTTTACCGTGATTGAGTTTCCAGGCCCACTTGACTCCTACAGACGTCGCAACGTGAACAGGCTCCGTTGCGAGAGAAGAAGAGTCCTTGAGTCCGGGATCTCTGATGAGCGTTCGACCTAAAGGTAAGTGCGCATCTTTTGTCCTATTTTTAGTCGAATGCCCACGGGATGAAGAAACCGAGGTTTCAGGGCCATAAGATTCTAAGGGGGCTTGACAGGGTAGATGCTAAGGGTGTTTCCTCTCATGGGGGAATCTAGAGCTAGGGGCCCATTTAAGACGGAGATGAGGAGGAATTTCTTCTCTCAGAGGGTTGTGAATCTTTGGAATTCTCTAAGCCAGAGAGCTGTGGAGGCTGAGCCACTGAATATATTCAAGGCGGTAATAGACAGATTTTCAAACTACAGGGGAGTGAGGGATGATGGGGAACAGGCAGGAAAGTGGAGTTGAGGCCAAGATCAGATCAGCCATGATCTTATGAATGGCGGAGCAGGCTCGAGGGCCCGAACATAGTAAAACGTCTCAAGGTGCTTCACAGGAGTGTTATAAAACAAAATTTAACACCGAGCCACATTAGGAGAAATTAGGGTAGATGACCAAAAGTTTAGTCGAAGAGGTAGGTTTTAAGGAGCGTCTTAAAGGAGGAAAGTGAGGTAGAGAGACGGAGAGATTTAGGAAGGGAATTCCAGAGGTTTTTAGGGCCTTGGCAGCTGAAGGCATGGCTACCAATGTTTAAGCGATTAAAATCAGGGATGCTCAAGCGGCCAGAATTAGAGGAGCGCAGATATCTCAGGGAATTGTGGGGTTGGAAAAGATTACAGATATAGGGAGAAGTAGAGTACAAAAGCTAGGAACTTATGCTAAACCTTTACAAAATACTGGTTAGGCCCCAGTTGGAGTATTGTAGCCAATTCTGGGCACCACACTTTAGGAAGGATGTTAGACCCGTAGAGAGGGTGTAGAGGAGATTTACTAGAATGGTCCTGGTAATAAAAAACTTAAGTTACATGGAGAGACTAGAGAAATTGAGGTTCTTCTCCTTAGACAGACAAGGTTAAGAGGAGATTTGATAGAGGTGTTCAAAATTTTGAAGGGTTTTGATAGAGTAAATAAGGAGAAACTATTTGCAGTGGCAGAATGGTCGGTAACCAGAGGTAAACAGATTTAAACTAATTGTCAAAAGAGCGTGGTGACATGAAGAGAGAAACATTTATGCAGTGACTTGTTATGATCTGCGGAAGCAGATTCAATAATAACTTTCAAAATGGAATTGGATAAATACTTGAAAAGGAAAAGGTTGCTAGGCTATGGGGAAAGAGCAGGGGAGTGGGAGTAATTGGATGGCTCTTACAAATATCCAGCACAGGCACGATGGGCCAAATGGCCTCCTTCTGTGCTGTAACATGCTATGATTTTGTTGGGGTACAACTTCAAGAAAATGTATAAAATGTCAGAATGGTGATAGAGAGAGCGAGAGAGTATATACTGGCAAATAATGTCTGTTACTGATTTGCTACATTTAAAAACACAATTGCTGTGGATAATTCTGCGTGTGTAATTAACCACTGGGTCCTAGGCCTGCTTCAGCTCGTTATATTTGTTATGATCAAAAGATGTTAGTCAGTTGATCATATTGTTGAAGCAGATCAATGTTATAATATGGACCTAGATGGGATCATCTATTATTGAAGCTGTGCTGTACTGAAAATTAATTTAAATAACATTGAGAAACTCTCATCGCCAATACTGTAATTTCCCACATAATGCACATTGCTTGATATCGAAAATGGAATTAAAATCCAGCGTTCACCTTATAGTTCAACATTTTTTGCAGGTTGATAAAGTAAGCTGTAAAACATTATAGTGAATCAGCATTCTATAAATTGAATAAAGTCATTTACTAGCCTCATATATTTCAAAATTCAACAAGCTAAGGTTATCAAAACAGTATATATTCATGAGGTTAAAAGAGCACTGAAACATTGAAGACAAATGGAGTAACCTGCTTTCTCTCCTCATTTTCCTGCTGTTCTTTCAGTTTTTGTTTTTTTTGATCTTCATGAAGAATTTTTTTTTTCTTTTCTAGCCATACCTGTGAGATACAAACACATAAAAAATTGTTGGTAAATGATCCCAGGTGACCTAAATTCCTCCAGATTCAACACAATTTTAACCCCAAAAAACAGAAGGGTTTGTGTCAGGTGGGAGGTTAAAGTGGTAAAAATCTGAAACCCGACCTCAATCTGCCCACTTCCGGTTTTAGTGGAGGCAGGAGCGGAGGCCAGGATTGGTTCCTGGGTCGGAAGGGAGTGGGCGGCTAAACCACTCCCAGGAGGCGAGGAGGCATTTTAAATATTATAATGAGTCTGCGTGCCTCATTTCAAATCACCATTTCAAACTTAACTCAGGCGGCTGGGTTGCTCAAACCCAGCAGCTAAAGGAAGGCAAGGACTGTTGGACCCAGGAACTAAGATCCTTTCCACTTACCGCTGGTCCCTGCCTCACCAACCCTCTGTGATCGGACAACCCCCCGCCCTTCCGATCTCTACCCCGACTCACACCCCATGAGGCCTCCGAACCCCACCACGAGCCTCTGATCCCTGGTTCCTGACCACCCTCCGGCCTCCGATTCCCCCACCCCCAGATCTACCACTTTAACCTCTCACCTGACCCAAACCCTCCTGTTTTTTGGGGTTAAAATTCCCCTGGTTCCCAACCACTCCCTGGCCTCCAATCCCCGGTCCCCCATCCATCCTCCGCCCTCCCAATTCCCGGCCCTCCCTCCTATTCCGACCCCTGACCTCCCACTCTGGCCCCCTGATCCCAGCCTTCTGACTCCTCCTCCTCTGCCGATCTCTGACCCCCCCGATCCAGGCCTTCCGACCCAGCACCCAATCCTGGCCTCCACTCCCTCCTCTCTGCTCTCTGGTGGGCCCGTTGCTGCAGGCCTACCCGTCCAACTGCCTCTCAATCTGGCTTGTCATAGTTGGGGTGGAGTGGGGGTAAACACAGAGAAGGTAGTCATCTCCGGGTTACTGCTGGTGCCACGTGCTAGTGAGTTCAGAAATAGGTGGAAAGAGAAAATTAATGCATGGATGGAGAGATTGTGCAGGCAGGAGGGCTTTAGATTCCCGAGGCACTGAGACCGATTCTGGGCGAGGTGGGACTTGTACAAGCAGAAAGGATTGCACCTCAACATAGCAGGGGTCAGTATCCTCGTGGGAGGGTTCGCTAGTGCTATTGGGGAGGGTTTAAATTAGCTTGGTAGAGGAATGGCAAAGGGAGAATAGATTCAGTGGGGAAGGAAGCAAAGTTGGAATTTTGCAGCAGAAAAGTAGAGAGTGAATTTGGAAGACAGAGCAAACAAGGGCTGGAAAATAGACAACAAGGGAGTTTTGAACCATTAAATGGTATATATTTCAATGCAAGGGGTATAGGGAATAAGGCAGATGAGCTGAGAGCACAGATAGACACTTGGAAGTATGATATTATAGCTACTACTGAGACATGGCTGAAAAAAGGGCAGGTATGGCAGCTCAACATTCCTAGTTACCGCATTTTCAGACGGGATAGAGTGCGGGTTAAAAAGGAGGTGGCGGGGGGGGGGGGAGCTGGGTCGCAGTATTAATTAAAGAAACAATTACAGCTGTGAGAAGGGATGATATGTTAGAGGGGTCATCAAACAAGGCCATATGGGCTGAATTGAAGAACAAAAAAGAAGCGATCACAGTTGTGGGAGTGTACTATCCTCCCAGGAGATTTGCAGGATCTTCCGGAGACAGCTGTATATGGTCCATGTGTCTGAGCCATACAGGAGAGCGGGTATCAATACAGCCCTGTAGCCCATAAGCTTAGTGCCAGATTTGAGGGCCTGATCTTCGAATAGGCTCTTCCTCAGGTGACCGATGGCTGCGCTGGCGCACTGGAGGTGGTGTTGGACCTCGTCGTCAATGTCTTCCCTTGCTGATAGTAGGCTCCAAAGGTATGGAAAGTGGTCCATGTTGTTGTCCAAGGCCGCGCCGTGGATGTTGATGACCAGGGGGGGCAGAGCTGTGTGGCAGGGTCAGGTTGGTGGAGGACCTTTGTCTTACGGATGTTTAGTGTAAGGCCTGTGCTTTCGTATGCCTCGGTGAAGATGTTGACGATGGCTTGGAGTTCAGCCTCTGAATGTGCGCAGACGCAAGCATCGTCCACGTCCTGTAGTTCAACGACAGAGGATGGGACGGTCACGATCTAGCCTGGAGGCGATGAAGGTTGAACAGGTTCCAACTGGTTCTATAGTTTAGTTCCACTCCAGCGGGGAGCTTGTTGAGTGTGAGATGGAGCATTGCAGCGAGGAAGATTGAGAAGATTGGCGCAAGATAGACGCACCAACGTCAGTGTTCTCGATCGGGCCAACATCCCCAGCATCAAAGCACTGACCACGCTCGACCAGCTCCATTAGGCGGGCCACATTGTCCGCATGCCCGACACAAGACTCCCAAAGCAAGCGTTCTACCTGGAACTCCTACACGGCAAGTGAGCCCCAGGTAGGCAGAGGAAATGTGGCAATTCGCGCCACATAAGTGTCAGGCAATTACTATCTCCAATAAGCTAGAGTCTAACCACCGCCCCTTTACATTCAACGGCATTACTTTAGATGAATCCCCACCATCAACATCTTGTAATCACATAAATACTGTGACTACAAGAACAGGTCAGAGATTAGGAATTCTGCGGCATCTCCTGACTTCCCAAAGCCTTTCCACCATCTATAAGGCACAAGTCAGGAGTGTGATGGAATACTCTCCACTAGTCTAGATGAGTTTAACTAGGATAAAACAGCCTGTTTGATTGGCACCCCATCCACCAACTTAAACTTTCACTCCCTCCACCACCACTGCACTGTGGCCGCAGTGTGTACCATCTACAAGACGCACTGCAGCCATTCACCAAGACTTCTTTAACAGTACCTCCTAAACCGACCACCTCGAAGGACAAGGGCAGCAGGCGCATGGGAACACCATCACCTCTAAGTTTCCCTCCAAGTCACACTCCATCGTGACTTGGAAATATATCGCCGTTCCTTCATCATTGCCGGGTCAAAAGCCTGGAACTCCCTCCCTAACAGCACTGTGGGAGTACTTTCATCACAGGGACTGCAGCGGTTCAAGAAGATGGCTCACCACCTCCTTCTCAAGGGCAATTAGGGATGGGCAATAAATGCAGGCCTTCCCAACTATGCCCACATCCCAGGAATGAATAAAAAAAGATAATCTATTTTTTAGTGATGTTGATTGAGAGATAAATATTAGCCAGGAACCGGGGATAACTCCTCTGCGCTTCTTTGAAATAGTGCCATCGGATCATTTGCTTCTCCGAGAGAGTAGACGAGACCTTAGTTTAACGTCTTATCCGGCAGTGCAGCATTCCCTCAGCACTACACTGGAGTGTCAGCATAGATTTTTGTGTTCAAGTGTCTGGAATGGGACTTGAATCCACAATCTTTAAATTTGGCTATCCACAAAGCCACAGCTGACAAAATTCTACACCAGTGTGTCATTTTCTTCCTTATCATCCATTTCCACTTTCCGATAGATATTGGGGCCAATTTTTGTATATAGGTGTGTCAGTTCTAAATGGTTAAGAACTGGTGCAAATTCCATCTGAAGTATCAAATGATAATAGCATTAAATTCTCTAACCTACGTAATTATTCACAGTACCAGTAGCATTAAACTAGGTTTAGAGAGGACACTAGGGCCGTAATTTTGCTGGTGCTCAGTGGACGGGATGGGTGGCAGGTCAGTTGTTAAATTTAAAATGATTGACAACGGGTCGGGACCCCAATGTCAAAATGCGCACACTGGATTTCCTCAATGTCGGGTTTGCCAGTGCTGAGCAGACCCGACAGTCAGCGGCGGGGGAAGCAATTAAAATCATTAGTGGCTTGTTTACAGCCATGTAACAATGCTTTTTTGCCAGATTTTTTGATTTGACAGGTCATCGATTGATTTCCCACTGTGGCTAGACCTCGTCTATGAAGCTGAGGAGGGAGGTCACTGGCCATTGAATCAGCTGGTGAGTTGACAGCTTCAAATGTCAAGTCGAAGCTCCCAGCTGATTGAGATATGTTCCATTCTCACTTCTCTAAACTGCATTTCCACTACAGATTTAGGATGCTGCAAGACTTTACACAAGTTTCCACCCAGTCTGACCTTATTACCGCTCCAACCATTGACAGATCGCTTCTGTTATCTCTACTTCCCCTGCCATCTATTCTATCAGCACGGGTGCCCTTGAAACTCTCTGACCTTGGTCCTCAGAATCCCACTACGATCAGCCCCAACTCCAACATCACCAGGAACACCGGCAGCACCAACAACACCAACCTTCTTCACAATCAACTGATGCTGCACAGGACAGAGGGCATCAGCACCCGACTACATTACAGCCCGGGAGGCCAGGGAGGGTCTTACCATGGCCAGATTTACTTCATTTGATGTTGTACACCCTGGCTGCCACATGATGTGCCAGGTTGGCACCACTCCAACCAACACCATAAAGCATCCCTACAATGCCCAAGCCATTCCTTTCACACTCATCGCCATTGTGGGGATACCGTTATGTCTCACCATTCACTGCAACTCACTAAGCCACTGCCAAAGCGGCACACGAATCTGTCCAAGAATACAAAGCGTTGAAAATAAAGGTTTCAATGTTTGACACCACATTAACAGAAACTTTTCATGAACATTGCATAAAACTCCCAAGTAACTACTGTTGTGTGATGTTCGTTGCTTTGATTGCACTAGGATGAGGATGAGTGTGAGGGGTGGCTAGTGAGATGGGGATGTGATAATATAGATAGAGAGCGATGGGTGGAGATGCAAGGTATGTTGGTGTAAGGATGTGCAAGAGTAGAGTAGGGAATGCTGAGTGATGGGGATGTAATGAGAGACACAGCAGGATGAGTTTGAGTATGGCTTTGTACTGACGTTTCGTGATCTACTGAGATCATTGAAATGTTTGCAGCACTCCACCCAGGTCCTCCTGACTACATCCCTCTTTATACCATCCTCTGCAATGTGCAACCAGACTGTGTTGATCTCCTGGGGAGGTCTCTTCCGCTCATGGAAAGGGAAGAGGACCTCCCTGTGTTCTGTGACTCCTTCTATATCATGGGAGAACCTGGGTGCTTGGCAGTGTTTGCAGCACCTCAATACTGTAGAACACTGAAAGCAAAAATGTCAAATTAAAGTTGGCCATGGTCCCTTTAAGGCAACTGGCTGATGACACGTCATCAAATGACGTCACCAGACCTGCTTCCTCTAATTGGCCGTGAAACACGTTGAGCGGGCTTAACAAGCCCAATCAGGGGAAATTCATTTCAGACAGCGGGCTGGAGCCAGCAGCGGGGTCAGGACACACCACTGACATCGGCCACCACGGACCCACCGAGGTTCTTAAAATCACGGCTTAGTTGTGGAAGAAAGCCAAATTTAAAGGGACAGGGACAATTAATGGGGAGTTTCACAAACTCAAAAGCCATTTCAATCCATTAAGCAGTCTTCCTCAAGGCTGGAGGGCAGGATATCAAAAACAGCAGTCAACAATGAAGGAAAGACAATCTTGAAGCAGATATGCTTTATAATGCTTGCTAAAGTCAAAGTGAGGTGATTGTGAGGAGGGTTGCCCTCTATGGTGCTAGTCCAATAGGTCAGCAATATAACATGCCTGCAAGAAGGTATAAGGCAAATAACCCCAAGGCATAAGTTCAAGATCATAACAAAGATAGAGGTTAGGAGAATACTTTTTATTCAGAAGGTTGTTAGGCTATGGAGTGCCTTATTAGGGACAGTAGTGGAAACATAATTCATTACAATAGATTTAAAGGGAAATTAATAAATACTTGAAAAGGAAAGTTTAAAGAGTATGGGGTAAGGGCAACGGAACAGGAGGAATACATGAATAGCTCTTTTAGAGAGATGGCACAGACACGATGGGCTGAGAGGCTTTCTCGTGGTGGAAAATTTCATGGTATGTTTCAGGCCACATCTGTCCCTGCATATGTCAGTTCTATTCTGCACGGTAGCTGCAGATGTCCTTATAGAAAAATCCACAACTCTGCATCCACCACCTCTCCATTGACCCAGACTATAACAAGACAGTTCTCCATGGTAGGTATGCCAGGACTTGCACAATAGTTGGTGACATTTTGGTGGGATATTATAATTGAAAATCAGCAAATGGAAGCCTTATTATACAGCTATTTTGTATCGGTCTTCACAGTAGAGGATGAGGATAAAGTACAAAAGATACAAGGAAAACTAAAAGTAAATCAAGGGTAGGAACCAACTAGTTTCAACATAAGTTTAAAAAGTGTTGATGGAGAAAATAATGACATAAAGATAGACAAATCCCCATCGAACATGAGCTGATCAGAGAGATAGCATGGATTTGTAAAGGGTAAGTCATGTCTAAAGAACCTTGTTGAATTTTTTGAGGAGGTAACAAACATAGAAACATAGACATTTACAGCGCAGAAGGAGGCCATATTGGCCCACTGTGTCCGCGCCGGCCAAAAAAGAGCCGCACGGCCCTTGGTCCGCAGCCTTAAAGGTTACATCTAAACCTATGAACAATGACAGAAAGGCAAAGAGCACCCAGCCCAACCAGTCCGCTTCACACAACTGCGACACCCCTTATACTGAAACATTCTACACTCCACCCCAACGTGGTAGATAAGGGGGTTTTCTATGGATGTTATTTATATGGAGTTCCAGAAGGTATTCAACAAGGTTCCACATAAGAGACTGTGAACAAAAATGAGCAGGTATAGAATTGGAGGCAACCTATTGGTTTGGATAGGTGAGCAGGTAGGGGGCAGAGATAATTTGTCTATAATGAAATTTGCAGAATGTGATAGAGGTCTCCCTCAGGGATCTGTACTAGGGCCTTAGCTTTTCACTATATTTATAAATGACTTGAATGAAGGAATAGAGAGACAGATATTCAAGTTTCTTGACAACACTAAGTTAGATGGCATAGTAAGTACTGTAGATGGGAGCAGAAAGTTGCAAAAGGTTAAGCGAGTAAACAAAACTGTGACAGTGGAGTTCAATCTGGGAAAATGTGAGGTTATCCACTTTGGACCTAAGAAAGATAGATCAGAGTATATTTTAAATTGCGAGAAGCTGGGAACTGTGGATGAGCAGAAATCACTAAAAGCTAGTGGATAGGTGCAAAAAATAATTAAAAAGGATAAATGAGTGCCAGCCTTCATCTCAAAGGGGCTGGAATGCAATGGGATGGAAGTTATGCTACAGATATATAAATCTCTGGTTAGATCTCATCTGGAGTACTGCGTTCAGCTATGGGCACCACACCTCAGGAAGAATATATTGGCCTTGGAGGGGGTGCAGTACAGATTCACCAGAATGATACTGCGGCTAAAATGGTTAAATTATGAGGGCAGGTTGCATAGACTACACTTGTATTCCCTTGAATATAGAAAATTAAGGGGTGATATAATTGAGGTGTTTAAGATAATTAAAGGATTTGATAGGGTAGCAAGATAGAAACTATTTCCTCTGGTGGGGGCATCTAGAACATGGGAGCATAACCTTAAAATTAGAGCTAAGCCATTCAGGGGTGATATCAGAAAGCACGTATTCACACAAAGAGTAGTGGAAATCTGGAACTTTCTCCCCGAAAAAGCTGTTGAGGTATGTCAATTGAAACTTTCAAAATTGAGATTGATAGATGTCTGTCAGGCAAGAATATTAAGGGATCTGGAACCAAGAGGGAAGATGGAGCTAAGTACAGATCAGCGATGAATTAATTGAATAGCGGAACAGGCTCAATGGGCTGAATGGTCTATTCCTGCTCCTGTGTTCCAATCTGATCTACATTGGGTTTTGATTATGCTGACATGCCTTTTTTCATGTGTTATCATCTAAAGCATGATATGCTGATTGGGATAGAAACATAGAAAATAGGTGCAGGAGTAGGCCATTCGGCCTTTCGAGCCTGCACCACCATTCAATAAGATCATGGCTGATCATTCCTTCAGTACCCCATTCCTGCTTTCTATCCATACCCCTTGATCCCTTTAGCTGCAAGTGTAATATCGAACTCCCTCTTGAATATATCCGATGAACTGGCATCAACAACTCTCTGCGGTAGGGAATTCCATAGGTTAACAACTCTCTGAGTGAAGAAGTTCCTCCTCATCTCAGTCCTAAATGGCTTACCCCTTATCCTAAGACTATGTCCCCTGGTTCTGGACGTCCCCAACAACGGGAACATTCTTCCTGCATCTAACCTGTCCAGTCTGTCAGAATTTTATATGTTCTTATGAGATCCCCTCTCATCCTTCTAAACTCCAGTGAATACAGGCCCAGTCGATCTAGTCTCTCCTCATATGTCAGTCCTGCCATCCCAGGAATCAGAATGGTGAACCTTCGCTGCACTCCCTCAATAGCAAGAATGTCCTTCCTCAGATTAGGAGACTAAAACTAACACAATATTCCAGGTCGGGCCTCACCAAGGCCCTGTACAACTGCAGTAAGACCTCCCTACTCCTGTACTCAAATCCTCTTGCTATGAAGGCCAACATACCACTTGCCTTCCTCACCGCCTGCTGTACCTGCATGCCAACCTTCAATGCCTGATGAATCATGGCACCCAGGTCTCACTGCACCTCCCCTTTTCCTAATCTGCCGCCATTCAGATAATATTCTGCCTTCATGTTTTTGCCCCCAAAGTGGATAACCTCACATTTATCCACATTATACTGCTTCTGCCATGTATTTGCCCACTGACCTAACCTGTCCAAATCATCCTGTCCTCCTCACAGCTCACACCACCACCCAGTTTAGTGTCATCTGCAAACTTGGAGATATTACACTCAATTCCATCATCCAAATCATTAATATATATTGTAAAGAGCTGGGGTCCTAGCATCGAGCCCTGCGGCACCCCACTAGTCACTGCCTGCCATTCTGAAAAGGACCCGTTAATCCCGACTCTCTGCTTCCTGTCTGCCAACCAGTTCTCTATCCACGTCAGTACATTACCCCCAATACCATGTGCTTTGATTTTGCACACCAATCTCTTGTGTGGGACCTTGTCAAAAGCCTTTTGAAAGTCCAAATACATCATATCCACTGGTTCTCCCCTGTCTACTCTACTAGTTACATCCTCAAAAAATTCCAGAAGATTTGTCAAGCATGATTTCCCCTTCATAAATCCATGCTGACTTGGACCAATCCTATCACTGCTTTCCAAATGTGCTGCTATTTCATCCTTAATGATTGATTCCAACATTTTCCCCACCACTGACGTCAGGCCAACTGGTCTATAATTATCCGTTTTCTGTCCTCCTCTGCTGTATTCTAAATTTCTCCCAGTCCTCCGGCTTGCTACTTTTTCTGGCTAATTTGTATGCCCCTTCCTTGGATTTAACACTATCCTTAATTTCCTTTGTTAGCCACGGTTGAGCCACCTTCTCCGTTTTATTTTTACTCCAGACAGGGATGTACAATTGTTGAAGTTCGTCCATATGATCTTTAAAGGTTTGCTATTGCCTATCCACCGTCAACCCTTTAAGTATAATTTCTGAAGAATCGTTCAACAACCAGGGGACATAGATTTAAAGTTCTGGTCCACATTACAGGAAAGATGTGATTACACTGGAAAGGGTGCGGAGGAGGTTTACAAGAATGTTGCCTGGACTGGAGAATTTTGGCTATGAGGAAATATTGGAGATGCTGGATCTGATTTCTTTGGAACAGAGGAAGCTGAGGAGAGATCTGATTGAGGCGTATGAAATTATGAGGGGCCTGGATAGTGTGGATAGGACCTGTTTCCCTTGGCAGAGGCGTCAACAACCAGGCGGCATAGATTTAAAGTAATTGGGGGGAGGTATACAGGAAATGAGGGGAAATTCCTTCACCCAGAGGGTGGTGGGGGTCTAGAACTCAATGCCCAAAAGGGTGGTAGAGGCAGAAAGTCTCACCACATTTAAAAAATACTTGGATGTGCGCTTAAAGTGCTGTAACCTACAGGGCTACGGACCAAGAGCTGGAAAGTGAGATTAGGCTGGATAGCTCTTGGCCGGCTGGCGTGGACTCGATGGGCTGAAATGGTCTCTTTCCGTGCTGTAAGTTTCTATGATTCTATGATAATGCTTAGTCAGGCAATCACATATGGCTGTAACACTATCAGGGATCTGCTGATATAGCTTCCTTGGAGAAGGGGAGTCTCCGCTAACACTAGGTAATTTCATTTCTCTCTGCAGATGAAGGTGGTGAAGGGCATGAAGCACCTCTTGGGCATCCTAACTTCCCTCTTGTTCCCAACAAATTAGCTTGGAAAATGCTTATTGGGAAATCCCTTGGTGCTAGTAATGGTGCTGGGGTAAAATGTATTAATTAGGGCAACTGGAGCAAAGGCTCACGACAACCTAAGTTCCAGCAGAAAATAAACCCCAGAAACAATGGCCAGAAATGGGCTACAAACTCTGACCTTTAACAAACCTCCTGCCTGTAAGGTCTGCATCTGGAAGGTCTGGATGTGATGCTTCCTGGGCAGGGTTGTTGGCATCCAAATGCAGGATGACAGAAAAACACATGTAGGACTTTAATGCTGCCTTTTTTATATTTGAATGCAGTTCCTGCTTCCTTTCGTGAAGAACTTTCATTGACTTTTGCACATCTGACCAAAAATTTGAGGGCACTGAAAAAGTTTTGCTTAATTTAGTGCTCCATTTTGTCCCATCTGGTCACTATGAGGTATAATGGAAATGAAAATGTGCCCCATTGTCTGCCCAAATAATTTTGAAATATGATTTGTTTTGTACTGTGGACTCACATTCACTTGGAACAGGGTTCAGATTGCCTGATGTAATTTAATGTGAAACCCTTATTCCTGAGATAGAGAGAGAACAGCAACTGTGCAACAAAAATATTCTGCAATCAGCCTTGGTTTTCAAGCTTAATACGTTGCTGTAAAAGCTACTGCTTGCATATTTAATAGCCAACTGTCTGGACTTGTGGCTGTAAGCTACTTTTTTCAAAAACAATTTCTCATTTTATAGCTGTGATTCATCGACAGAGCAGAAAAAATGTTTCCTTGTAGCCTTTACTCATTGATTTTTTACCATCAACTTGTGTGTGGATTGATTCTTCAGCAGTTTGGTTCCTGAATGTTTAATGTCTTCTGCATTTTGATGTAAACATTTTAATTTTACTGCAGGGTAGGAAAAGAGAGGTGCTGAATTTTGCTTCATTAAGACATTGATTAATAATGCAACATAACACACATGACTTCACACTCATAACAAATTAATTTAAATTTGTTTGATTTAGTAACCACAGCACCAACAAAATGCAGTGTTAATCAATACCAAACAGCTCTTTATATTCATGGGTTTGGCTGCTGTTTTAATTGCTGCCTTTCTTGCGTCAGCTTGGCTTATTTTGTAGCTTCTGAATCAGAAGATTGTGAATTCAGATCCCATTCCAAGACTTAAACATATAATTAGGCTGACACTTCAATGCAGTTCTGAGGGAGTGAGTGCATTGTTGGAAATGCCATCTTTCATGCGAGGTGTTAAACTGAGGCCCCATTGACTGCGCAGGTGGATGTAAATGATCCCATGGCACGTAGTGAAAAAGAGCATGAAGTTTGACTGATGTCTTGGCCTACATTCCTTCTTCAACCACTACCATCAAAAACAAATTAACTAATCATTTTTGTTCTTCACTGTTTGGACAATATTGCGGTGTGCAGATTGGTGGCCCCATTTATTTACGTAACAATAGTAAGTAACTATACTTCAAAAATAATTAATTGAATGTGAAGCACCTTGGAACGTTTTATAGGGTAGATTTTCCTTTTATTGTGCTGGAGGGGGTGGGTGTGAAGGATCACCTGGCCACAACACAAGAGAGATAAATCAAAGAGCATGCAATCCTACTGGCTCAATTTTCTATTATACACGGCACCCAAACATTCTTTATACCCGAGACACAAGAACTGAACACCAACGGAGAAGTGAGAGTAACTGTCTTAGACATCAAGGCAGAATTTTAATGTATGTTACCATGGAGCCCTAGCAAAACTGAGGTCAAGAGAGGTCAAGGGAAAAACCCATCAGTGCCTGTAATCACACCTGACACAAAAAAGATGGCTGTAATTGTGGGAGATCATTTATCGCAACCTAAGGACATTGCTGCTGTAATTCATCAGGAATGCTTCCCTGGCGCAGCCATCTTCAATTGCTTCATTCTGTCATTGTCCCTAGCCCAAACTATCACTAGTGCTCTGCCTTCTTACTTTCTTACCATTGCTCTAGGTTAGAATTCCCTGGCTGCCCCTCACCCTTTCCCTTTATTTCCTACTGCCTGCTGCTCAAGTGCCCAGACTGTCCATTGAAGGAAGGAGAGAAGAAAAAAAAAGAAAAATAGGGAGAGAGAAATAGAAGAGGAAATATACGATCAAGAGACAGGTAGGAAAGAGCAAATATTTTCATTTACTGTGAGCAATGCCATAGTAATATATTAAAATCCTGGAGGTGGTAATGTTGTAAAAATCCCATTACATAGATATCAATCAGTAACACTATAAATTACTTGCTTTTAGAGGTGATGTTGTACCCATTTCCTCTGACTTTGAGCAATAGAAAATTCACTAGTATATATTTCTAATCGGAGTGTCAATCTACACAAACACTTTTGTGGCCATCTGCGAATGCACTTGGTGTCCCGGAGCCATGCACTACCCAACAGTTGCAGCCTGCACCATGCACACTTTCCTCAGCTCCGTGAGAGAAGATTACTAGATCCGCTGGTGGCTGGGGGAGTGGGGTGGGGGGGAGGCAGGGGGGAAAGAGAGAGGATCGAAAGGGGAGAGACAGAGGAAATTGCAGGGGGGAGAGAGAAGGAAGCAGAGTGGGGAGAGAGAGGGGGATAGAGAGGGGATCGGAGGGGGAGAGACAGAGGAGGGAGAGAGTGGAGGGAGCGAGAGAGAGGAGGGAGAGAGAGGAGGGGGAGAGGAAGAGGATCAAAGGGAGAGAGAGGATCGAAGAGTGAAGAGAGGATCGGATGGGAGGAGAGGTCAGGAACTCGGGGCGAGAAGGTCAAGAACTCTGAGGGGAGTGGGAGTGTAAAGAGCATGGAGAGCACAGTGGGGATGGGGGAAGAATGTGATCCAGATCAAAAGTGGGGGTGGGGTGGTGGCAGGAGAACGAGAGCGAGAACATGATCCAGATAGCAAGACAGAGCACGTTCTTCCAACTCCACTCCCTTTATACCCAAAACGCATTCTCCCTCTCCTCCCCCTCGTTCTGGTTGATTTCTTGGAAAGCTCAGTGTGTGTGTGGCAAGTGACATTGGACTGGACGATGTCCGGAAATCATGACACTGTCACTATAGACTTCATACCCAATAAACCTGTTCACAATCCATGACCCATACACAATGCCCCATCTATGAGGGAGGGGGGGAGGGGCGGGGAGAAGTCAGGAACTTGTTGGGGGAGGTCAGAAACTTGACCGTGATGGGGGGGTGGGGGTAGGGGAGGTCAGAATCTTGAGAGGATAAAGTCAGAAACGTGGGCAGGAAGGCGGTCAGGAACGTTGGGGGGGGGGTGCGGGCAGGGAAGGACAGGGTCAGGAACATGTTGGGAAGGGGAAAGGTCAGAAACTTGGGGGATGGGAGGAAGGTTAGGAACTAGTTGTGGGCGGGGGGGGGGGGGGCAGGGATTTGTTTGGGTGGTGGGAGAAGGTCTTAACCCACGAGGGTGAGCCATCTGTTCTATGTGAGCTCTATTGTGTCTGGAGCCTGGCAGTCAGAATAGCTTGAATTACACATTCCAAATAAATTGTTGGGTGTGTCTTGTCTGCCAAGGTGATCAATCAGAAATCTGGTGTTAGTTATAACTGCGACCATTTCTAATTCCCTGGCACATCGCATCTTATTGATCACCTGATAAATGGATACTCTAATTGTATCTGCAGCTTCAAGGTTCGAGGTTGCATTTCCAGAAGACTTTGTGTCCAAGATTTTTAAAGTCCCTAAGTACCGAGGTTCTGCTGTTTTGGGACGCATGTTTTTTCCAATAGAAGATCTATCTAAGGTCTGTATTAGAGAACTCATAGGCCTGTGAAAACAAATGTAATTAGTTATATTAAATTCTTGTAATATGCAAGTAAATATCACATGGACAACAAGACAAGTTTTAGGTAAGTGATCATAAACATTGAAACATAGAAAATAGGTGCAGGAGTAGGCCATTCGGCCCTTCGAGCCTGCACCACCATTCAATAAGATCATGGCTGATCATTCACCTCAGTACCCCTTTTCTGCTTTCTCTCCATACCCCTTGATCCCTTTAGCCGAAAGGGCCATATCTAACTCCCTCTTGAATATATCCAATGAACTGGCATCAATAACTCTGTGCGGTAGGGAATTCCACAGGTTAACAACTCTCTGAGTGAAGAAGTTTCTCCTCATCACAGTCCTAAATGGCTTACCCCTTATCCTTAGACTATGTCCCCTGGTCCTGGATTTCCCCAACATCGGGAACATTCTTCCTGCATCTAACCTGTCCAGTCCCGTCAGAATTTTATATGTTTCTATGAAATCCCCTCTCATCCTTCAAAACTCCAGTGAATAAAGACCCAGTCGATCCAGTCTCTCCTTATATGTCAGTCCAGCCATCCCGGGTATCAGTCGCTCAATAGGAAGAACGTCCTTCCTCAGATTAGGAGACCAAAACTGAACACAAGATTCCAGGTGAGACCTCACTAAGGCCCTGTACAACTGCAGTAAGACCTCCCTGCTCCTATACTCAAATCCCCTCGCTATGAAGGCCAACATACCATTTGCCTTCTTCACCGCCTGCTGTACCTGCATGCCAACTTTCAATGACTGATGCACCATATCTGCCAGGTCTCGTTGCACCTCCCCTTTTCCTAATCTGCCGTCATTCAAATAATATTCTGCCTTCGTGTTTTTGCCACCAAAGTGGATAACCGCACATCCACGTGATCTTTAAATGTTTGCCATTGCCTATCCACCGTCAACCCTTTAAGTATCACTCGCCAGTCTATTCTAGCCAATTCACGTCTCATACCATCGAAGTTACCCTTCCTTAAGTTCAGGACCCTAGTCTCTGAATTAACTGTGTCACTCTCCATTTTAATAAAGCATTCTATTATATTATGGTCACTGTTCCCCAAGAGGCCTCGCACAACATGATTGTTAATTAGTCCTTTCTCATTACACATCACCCAGTCCAGGATGGCCAGCCCTCTAGTTGGTTCCTCGACATCTTGGTCTAGGAAACCATCCCTAATACACTCCAGGAAATCCTCCTCCACCGCATTGCTACCAGTTCACAGAAAGGGACATTCAGAGCAATAGTTTATGATCAGATCCACTGGGACCAATCTTTGACCTCCAGCTAAAATGTGTGTGAAGTCGTCTGAGTGGGCCGCATCACTCAGCTGATGGTGTTGTTAGGAGGCCTGAACCATTTTCAGTTTGGGCGACTTTTCACTGCTACCGCTAAGCTGTAGGTGCTAAATGTGTGCCCTGCTTCAGCTTGCTGGTTGTGAAACAACAGAAGATCGGTTAGCTCCTATGCTAAGGTAGTCAGTAGGTCAGATCGTGGGAGGAGCAATCTAGGGAGGGTTGGTGGAGGATGGGCTTGAGCGGGATGGCAGTGTCAGATTCTTTTTTGTGTGGACAAAGAAATGACTCTCCTGGCTCTACAAAAATAAAAATATTTTCATGATATTTTTTGAGCAGCAACCAGCAGTCCTCTAAAGACCGCTAGTTAGACCACTCACCTGGCAAACAGGCGACGCATGTGTCATGCACACTCTGCCCATCCGTATCTGAAAATTGCAATCAGGGTTCTATAACCAGTGTCGTGCCCCACTTTCTATATTTAAGCAGTCTTGCACCTGTTTTAGGAGGGCAAGCTGCTATCCTATTTACAGTCGTGCCTGAAAATTGTATCAGCTGGATTTTGGGGGTGACCCCTCCCACCTCGATTTTCAACTTTTGATCACCGGTTTTCAGGTGAGAAACGGACGACCAGAAGTTGAAAATCACCCGCATGTAGTTCAATCAGTATAATTAGTCTTTGTATATTGAACAGGACAGGTTTTCCATAATGGTGGGTTCTCTTTCTTGACTTAAGCAAAATATCTCCAAATTAGTCTCTCCTACATTTTAACCTTCTCGCAGCCTCTGCTGGTCCTGACTACCAGCATGAATGTCCACATGCTACCTGTAAATGGTTCCCTCTTCAGGTACTATCCCTCTCTGTTTCCCACACTTCAAAAGTACTTCATTGGCTGTAACACACTTTGGTATGTCCTGAGGTTGAGAAAGGTGCTATATAAATGCAAGTCTTTCTTTTCTTTCCCTTTCAAATATGCTGCCATCACATCCTCCTCAAAAAATACTAGCTTGATCCCTCTATCTTTGCAAACTACCTCCCCCATCTCCAAACTCCCTTCCCTCTCCAAAATCCTTGAATGTTATTGCCTCCTAAATCTGTGCCCATCTTTCCCGCAACTTTTTAAAATTAATTTCTCGGATGTGGGCATCGCTGGCAAGGCTAGCATTTATTGCCCATCCCTAATTTCCCTTGAAGTGGTGGTGGTGAGCCACCTTCTTGAACCGCTGCAGTCCGTGTGGTGAAGGTTCTTCTACAGTGCTGTTAGGGAGGGAGTTCCAGGATTTTGACCCAGCGACAATGAAGGAACGCCGATATATTTCCAAATGAGGATGGTGTGTAGCTTGGAGGGGAACTTGCAGCTGATGGTATTCCCATGTGCCCACTGCTCTTATCCTTCTAGGTGGTAGAGGTCGCGGGTTTGGGAGGTGCTGTCAAAAAAAACGATGTTTGAATCTCTCCAATCAGGTTTCCATCCTTTCATAGCACTGAAACGCCCCCAATCAAATTTACAAATGAACGCTCCTTCTCTTCTGGTCTGTAGTCTTTGACGCGGTTGATCACACCATTCTCCTCCAAAGCCTCTCCTTCATTATCCAGCTGAGTGAGACTGCCCTTATTTGGTTCCACTGTTACCTATCCAATTGTATAGAATCATAGAATGATACAGCATAGAAGGAGGCCATTCGGCCTATCGTGCCTGTGCTCTTTGAAAGATTTATTCAATTAATCCCATTCTCCTGCCCTTTCTGCATAGCCCTGCAATTTTTTCTCTTGAATTATTTACCAGTTCCCTTTCAAAAACATAGAAATTTACAGCGCAGAAGGAGGCCATTTCGGCCCATCATGTCCATGCCGGTCGACAAAGAGCCGCACGGCCCTTGGTCAGCAGCCCTGAAGGTTACATATAAACCTATGAACAATGACAGAAAGGCAAAGAGCACTCAGCCCAACCAGTCCGCCTCACACAACTGCGACACCCTTTATACTGAAACATTCTACACTCTACCCCAACCGGAGCCATGTGATCTCCTGGGAGAGGCAAAAACCAGATAAAAACCCAGACCAATTTAGGGAGAAAAAATCTGGGAAAATTCCTCTCCAACCCATCCAGGTGATCGAAACTAGTCCAGGAGATCACCCTGGCCGTATTCTATTCCCTGCAGTACTTACCATTATATCTGTGCCGGCCAACAAAAGGTCATCCAGTCTAATCCCAAATACCAGCTCTAGATCCGTAACCCTGCAGGTTACGGCACTTTAAGTGCCCATCCAACCATCTCTTAAAAGACTTTTGAAAGTTATTTGAATTTATTTCCACCACCCTTTCAGGCAGTGTATTCCAGATCATAACAAATCACTGTGTAAAAAAATACTCCTTATCTCACCTCGGTTTCTTTTGCCAATTACTTTAAATCTGTGCTCACTGGTTTCTGCCACTGGAAACAGTTTTTCTCCATCTACTCTATCAATACCCCATATCATTTTTAACTCCTCTATTAACACTCCTCTTAACCTTCTTTGCTCTATGAAAAACAATCCCAGCTTCTCTAGTCTCTCCAGATAACTGAAATCCCTTTTCCCTGATACCATTCTAGTAAATCAACTCTGCACCCTCTCTAAGACCTTGACGTCCTTTCTAAAGTGTGGTGCCCAGAATTGGACATGATATTCTCGCTGAAGTCTAACCAGTGATTTGTAATGAGTTAGCATAACGTCCTTGTTTTTGTACTCTATTCCTCTATTTATAAAACCAAAGATCCCGCCTGCTTTATTAACAGACTGATCAAGTTGTACTGCCACCTTCAAAGATTTGTATATGCGAATCCTCACGTCTCTCAGTTCCTACAACCTTTAAAATTGTACCATTTAGTTTATACTTTCCCTTCCAAAATGCATGACTTCCCATTTCTCTGCATTAAATTTAATCTGCCATATGTCTGCCCATTTCACCATTCTGCCTATGTCCGAAGTTTTGTTACCAACCTTCTCATTGTTTATGACATGTCCAAGCTTTGTGTCACTTGCAAACTTTGAAATGTTGCCCTTTATGTTCAAGTCTAGGACATTAATACATATTAAAAAGAGTAATGGTCCTAATACCGATGCCTGAGGGACACCACTGTATATTTCCCTCCAGTCTGAAAAACAACCATTCACCACTGCTCTCTGCTTTTTGTCGCACAGCCAATTTCATATCCACGCTGCCACTGCCCCTTTAATCCCATGGGCTTCACTTTTGCATATCTAGCCTATTATGTGGCACTTTATGAAACAGCTTTTGAAAGTCCATATATACACATCAACTGCACTATTTTCATCAACCCTCTTCGTTATTTCATCAAAGATCTCAATCAAGTAAGTCGGACACAATTTTCTGTTGATAAATCCATGCTAGCTGTTGTTTATTAACTCAATTCTTCCAAATGACAATTAATTATGCTCCAGATTATGGTCTCTAGAAGTTTCCATACCACTGACATTAGGCTGACTGGCCTGTAGTTACCTGGCTTATCTGCCTCCCATTTTTTTGAACAGAGGTGTAACATTTACAACCCACCAGTCCTCTAGCAGTACTCCAATGCCCAGTTTGGGTTCCACCAGGACCACTCGGTTCCAGACCTCATTACAGCCTTGGTCCAAACATGGACAAACAAAATGAATTCCAGAGGTGCGGTGAAAGTGACTGCCCTTGACATCAAGGCAGCATTTGACCGAATGTCGCATCAAGAAGCCCTAGTAAAACTGGTCAATGGGAATCGGAGGGAAAACTCTCGACTTGCTGGAGTCATACCTAGCACAAAGGATGATGGTTGTGGTGGTTGGAGGTCAATCATCACAGTCCTAGGACATTGCTGCAGGAGTTTCTCAGGGCAGTGTTCTCAGCCCAACCATCTTCAGCTGCTTCATCAACCACCTTCTCTCCATCATAAGGTCAGAAGTGGGGATTTTCGCTGATGATTGCATAGTATTCAGTTCCATTTGCACCTCCTCAGATAATGAAGCAGTCCATGACCGCATGCAGCAAGACCTGGATAACATTTTGGCTTGGGCTGATAAGTGGCAAGTAACATTCGCACCATACAAGTGCTAGGCAATGACTATCTCCAACAAGCGAGAGTCTAACCACCGCCTCTTGTCATTCAACGGCAATACCATCACAGAATCTCCCACCATCAACATCCTGGGGGTCACCGTTGGCCAGAAACTTAACTGAACCAGCCTCATAAATACTGTGGCAACAAGAGCAGGTCAGAGGCTGGGTATTCTGTGGCAACCTCCTGACTCCCCAAAGCCTTTCCACCATCTACAAGGCATAAGTCAGGAGTGTGATGGAATACTCTCCACTTGCTTGGATGAGTGCAGCTCCAAAAGCACCCAAGAAGCTCGACATCATCCAGGATAAAGCAGCCCATTTGATTGGCACCCCATTCACCACCTTAAACATTCAATCCCTCCACCACCAGCGTACTGTTGCTGTAGTGTGCACCATCTACAAGATACACTGCAGCAACTCGCCAAGGCTTCTTCTGCATCACCTCCCAACAGGCGACCTCGAACATCTCGAAGGACAAGGGCAGTAGGCGCATGGGAACACCACTACCTCCAAATTCCCTTCAAAGTCACACACTATCCTGATTTGGAAGTATATCGCCGTGCCTTCATCATTGCTGGGTCAAAATCCTGGAACACCCTTCCTAACAGCACTGTGGGAGTTCCTTCATCACACGGACTGCAGCGGTTCAAGGCGGCGGCTCACCACCACCTTCTCAAGGGCAATTACAGATGGGCAATAAATGCTGGCCTTGCCAGCGAGCCCACATCCCATGAACGAATAAAAAAAAATATCTAAGGAAGATTTAACAATTGTAGCCAGAGCCACGCTTACTTCACTCAGCAACCTGGGATGCATCCCATCTGGACTGAGTGACTTTACTACTTTCAGCAAAGCCAATTGTTGAAGTACTAACTCTTTATCTATTTATATACTATCCAATGTCTCAATCCCCTCCTCCTTTACTGCAGCATCCTCTTCTTTAGTGAAAGTACACAGGTACACATCTAAGGCTCGAAATTGCGTAGTGCCCCATTTTGTGTGAGCGCAAAAGTATCGGCGGGTGCTACCCATTTCCAGCAGATGTAAATTCCAGTTTAGCGTTCCATTCCATTGGGATTGCCCAGTTACCACCCATTTAACCGCTGAGACTGAGTTTAGTGCCCATATTTGATTAAAAATGCAAACCAGCGCCCATTTATCGCCCATTTTTTGCCGGCGTAACTTTCGGCATACAATTAACGCTGGGAATTAGCTGAACCGCCCGCCCATATTTTTTTTAATAAAATCTGAATCATCACTCGTGCACTGCCCAGAAAACTGTTTATAATGGAAACTAACGCCCAAATACCGCCCAGATTATCGCCGAGCGCTACTTTCAGCATCTCGACCAAATGATCACTCGCCCAAAAAGACGCTCAAGAAAAGCTGCACTCACCCGACCTTAACCCAGAGGTATGGACGCCATTTTGTAATTCAGAGGACTTTTCATAAAAGGCTGCTTCAAGTTCATGGGAGCATTGAAGTAATTCGTGAATGCTTTTAAGGTGGTTTTTAAATCTCTTGACAACCATCTAATCACATTGTGGTGAATTTTGAGTTTCTATTGCAATTTTAGAGGCCAATTTAATAATTTTGAAGACATAATAGGGCGTTTATCGTAATGGGGCCTGTAATTTCTCAGCCAGTATTGATGATTACTCACATGCTGCAGACTAGAGATGGGAGAAGGTTTATTGAAGAGCATTATGTGCCCAATCAAAGAGGTGGCAGATTGCTGAGGAGGAGACCTAACACCCAACGCACTTACAGGGATAAGCGATCATACCTTACTTGTCTGATAACACATGCCTTAGGAGGCTGCGCTTCGGAAAGAAGATCATCAATGAGAAATGCCAGCTAATTAAAGGAGAACTGCAGCCTACCAGCACCATCAGGACCGCACTGCCGGTTGATGTCAAGGTTACTGCAGCACTTTCCTTCTGCGCATCAAGCTCCTTTCAGGCCTCAGCTGGTGACATTTGAGGTGTCTCTCAGCACGCCACACATTGCTGCATTTGGCAGGTGACTAAGCCCTTTACACTCACAGGATGGATTTTATAAACTTCCCTATGACTAGGGAGGCACAGACTGAGAGGGCTTTGGGATTCTCAAGAATAGCAAACTTCCCCAATGTGCAGAGAGCAATAGACTGTATGCACATCGCCCTGAGAGCACCTTTTCAGGATGCAGAGGTGTTTCGGAACCGAAAGGGATTCCACTCCCTGAATGTGCAACTCATTGTCGACCACAAGCAAATACCGTCATCATCATCATAGGCAGTCCCTCGGAATTGAGGAAGACTTGCTTCCACTCTTAGAATGAGTCCTCAGGTGGCTGAACAGTCCAATATGAGAGCCACAGTCCCTGCCACAGGTGGGACAGACAGCCTGTTGGGGGGAAGGGAGAGTGGGACAGGTTTGCGCACGTACTTTCCGCTGCCTGCGCTTGTCTTCTGCATGCAGTTGGCAATGAGACTCGAGACGCTCAGCGCCCTCCCGGATGCACTTCCTCCACTTAGGGCGGTCTTTGGCCAGGGACTCTCGGGTGTCGGTGGGGATGTTGCACTTTATTAGGGAAGCTTTGAGGGTGTCCTTGTAACGTTTCCTTTGTCCACCTCTGGCTCGTTTGCCATGAAGGAGTTCCCGAGTAGAGCGCTTGCTTTGGGAGTCTCGTGTCTGGCATGCGAACTATGTGGCCTGTCCAGCGGAGCTGATCAAGTGTGGTCAGTGCTTCAATGCTGGGGATGTTGGCCTGGACGAGGACACTGATGTTGCTGCATTTGTGTCCCAGGGGATTTGTAGGATCTTGCGGAGGCATCTTTGGTGGTATTTCTCCAGCGACTTGAGGTGTCTACTGTACATGGTCCATGTCTCTGAGCCATACAGGAGGGCGGGTATTACAACAACTGTGTAGACCATGAGCTTGGTGGTAGATTTGAGGGCCTGGTCTTCGAACACTCATTTCCTCAGGCGGCCGAAGGCTGCGCTGGTGCACTGGAGGCAGTGTTGAATTTCCTCATCAATGTCTGCTTTTGTTGATAAAAGGCTCCCGAGGTATGGGAAATGGTTCATGTTGTCCAGGGCCATGCCATGGATCTTGATGACTGGGGGGCAGTGCTGTGCGGCGAGGACAGTCTGGTGAAGGACCTTTGTCTTACTGATGTTTAGCGTAAGGCCCATGCTTTCATATGTCTCAGTAAATATATCGACTAGTCCTGGAGTTCAGACTCTGAATGTGCGCAGATGCAGGCGTCGTAATAATAAATCAAATAATAATGGCAAAAAATGCCAAATTACCAGGGAGCCACCATGATGCGCACATCTTGTGTGAGAGCACTGTCTCTGACCTGTTTAAGAGTCAGCCACAAGGTCACAGTTGGATGCTGGGGGATAAATATATGGCCTTGCCAGCTGGCTCATGACACCCCTGCGCAACCTCCAGATGGAAGCCGAGAAACGCTACAACGAAAGCCATATAACCACACCCAATATTGTCAAAAAGACAATTGGAGTTCTGAAGCAGCGCTTCAGATGCCTGGACCACTCAGGAGCCAATACCACCCTAAGCAGGTCGCTGAGTTCATTGTGGTGTGCTGCATGTTGCATAACTTAGCTATCAGGAAGGGACAATAATTGCCAGATGGGACTGCCAGTCCACCTCAGGAGAGAGGAAGACGAGGACCTCGGGGAGGACAATCAGGCTGGTGTTGAAACCATGGCCCTATCGCACCCGAGACCGTAGGAAAAGCCCCGTGGTAGTTATGCATCTACAAGACTATTGCGTAGCAGCTCATAAATGAATCTTTTGAGTGAAATTACGTTGGTGACAGTTGCATTACATTACATTTCATCCTTGCCTGGCCTGGCCTGGCCTGGCCATTGTTTGCAAACTTTGTATTGTTTACCATTTCTGTTGTTGAAAGGCACTGCACAACAATGTTAAGTTAAATTAAAAATATAGAAACATAGAAAATAGGTGCAGGAGTAGGCCATTCGGCCCTTCTAGCCTGCACCGCCATTCAATGAGTTCATGGCTGAACATGCAATTTCAGTACCCCATTCCTGCTTTCTCGCCATACCCCTTGATCCCCCTAGTAGTAAGGACTTCATCTAACTCCTTTTTGAATATATTTCATGAATTGGCCTCAACAACTTTCTGTGGTAGAGAATTCCAAAGGTTCACCACTCTCTGGGTGAAGAAGTTTCTCCTCATCTCGGTCCTAAATGGCTTACCCCTTATCCTTAGACTGTGACCCCTGGTTCTGGACTTCCCCAACATTGGGAACATTCTTCCTGCATCTAATCTGTCTGAACCCATCAGAATTTTAAACGCTTCTATGAGGTCCCCTCTCATTCTTCTGAATTCCAGTGAACTCCAGTTGATCCAGTCTTTCTTGATAGGTCAGTCCCGCCATCCCGGGAATCAGTCTGGTGAACCTTCGCTGCACTCCCTCAATAGCAAGAATGTCCTTCCTCAAGTTAGGAGACCAAAACTGTACACAATACTCCAGGTGTGGCCTCACCAAGGCCCTGTACAACTGTAGCAACACCTCCCTGCTCCTGTACTCAAATCCCCTCGCTATGAAGGCCAACATGCCATTTGCTTTCTTAACTGCCTCCTCTACCTGCATGCCAACCTTCAATAACTGATGTACCATGACACCCAGGTCTCGTTGCACCTCCCCTTTTCCTAATCTGTCACCATTCAGATAATAGTTTGTCTCTCTGTTTTTACCACCAAAGTGGATAACCTCACATTTATCCACATTATACTTCATCTGCCATGCATTTGCCCACTCACCTAACCTATCCAAGTCACTCTGCAGCCTCATAGCATCCTCCTCGCAGCTCACACTGCCACCCAACTTAGTGTCATCCGCAAATTTGGAGATACTACATTTAATCCCCTCGTCTAAATCATTAATGTACAGTGTAAACAGCTGGGGCCCCAGCACAGAACCTTGCGGTACCCCATTAGTCACTGCCTGCCATTCTGAAAAGTACCCGTTTACTCCTACTCTTTGCTTCCTGTCTGACAACCAGTTCTCAATCCATGTCAGCACACTATCCCCAATCCCATGTGCTTTAACTTTGCACATTAATCTCTTGTGTGGGACCTTGTCGAAAGCCTTCTGAAAGTCCAAATATAACACATCAACTGGTTCTCCCTTGTCCACTCTACTGGAAACATCCTCAAAAAAATTCCAGAAGATTTGTCAAGCATGATTTCCCTTTCACAAATCCATGCTGACTTGGACCTATCATGTCACCTCTTTCCAAATGCGCTGCTATGACATCCTAAATAATTGATTCCATCATTTTACCCACTACTGAGGTCAGGCTGACTAGTCTATAATTCCCTGTTTTCTCTCTCCCTCCTTTTTTAAAAAGTGGGGTTACATTGGCTACCCTCCACTCAATAGAAACTGATCCAGAGTCAATGGAATGTTGGAAAATGACTGTCAATGCATCCGCTATTTCCAAGGCCATCTCCTTAAGTACTCTGGGATACAGTCCATCAGGCCCTGGGGATTTATCGGCCTTCAATCCCATCAATTTCCCCAACACAATTTCCCGACTAATAAGGATTTCCCTCAGTTCCTCCTCCTTACTAGACCCTCTGACCCCTTTTATATCCGGAAGGTTGTTTGTGTCCTCCTTAGTGAATACCGAACCAAAGTACTTGTTCAATTGGTCTGCCATTTCTTTGTTCCCAGTTATGACTTCCCCTGATTTTATGATTACAACATTTTTAAAGAAATGTTTTAAACAAATATATAAACACCCATCTACCCCCCCACCCTCACCCCAATAGCATAATATGTAACAGTATAACAACAATAACATCAACAACAAACTTTCAAAAATAATAATAAATATAACAAACACCCACCCATCACCATCACCCCCAGCAGTCAATGAATTTATTAATAACAATAATACAAAAAAACAGTCCCCCCCCCTCCCCTACTTGCGGCCATACCTTACCTACCCTTTACCCACCCTGGTCTGAACTCCCCCTCTCCCACTTACACCCCCACTTCTACCCACACCAAGCCGCCTTGTAGCAGGGCATCTTGAGCGCTGCTGCTGTGTGAGGGCTGACAGTGGCAGAGTCACAGATGAGGCTGGACAAGCCAGAGAGGACGTTTCCAAAGAAACGTCCTCCAAGTCAGAAGCAACTGCTTCCTCCTGACTCGCATCCATCGACAATGGCGGTACGGCACCTTGGGGTGCAGTGCCGTATTCCGAGACCACACCCTGCCGTCTGGCATCCATGGAATCGGCTATTTTCTGCATTGCCGCAACCATCCATGGCATCTCCTCCGAGACTATCACCGTCAGAGCGGCAACGTGCCCAGTTAACCCGCCCATTGCCTGGAGGAGCTCTCGACCAATGTCGGCACTCGTCCGAGACAGTTGTACCAGGTCATCGCCCTTGCTATTGATCGTTAACGTTATATGCTAATACACTTTGTATTCAATTGAATGCATGGTTATATCTACGGTATGAGAATAAGTTTAATAAGATCGTGGTTAGGAACTTACGCATGACACCAAGATTACCAGCTTAATTACAATCCAGCAGATCTACATTTGAATTAATGAGTCATTGTGTCATTACAATTTATAAATGTAATATTTATTCTTCTGGCTTGCGGCACTGGTTTGGCTCACGGACATCATGTGCCACCGATGAGACCACTTCGGCAATCTCCACCCATATTCTCTGATCCACCCTGGGGAGTGTTTTCCCACAACCACCCCGGGTCAATTGGGTCCAACGAGTTTCCACCTCATGGACTAGGGCAGCATTTGCCGCTTCTGAAAAATGTTTGGCACGCCTTCTGCCACCCATCTCTCCCTCCTCACCCAGATCACTACCCTTCACCCACCTCCTTCATCTCTCCAACATCACTCAACATGGTCTCCTCTACGTGTTCCATTATTTATTTATAATTATTTTCAGTTATTCCCCTCAAAAAACAATTCTTCAATATTTAATCAACAAAAACAGCTTTCCAACCACACTCGACACTCTCTCTCTCTCTCTCCTGCGAATGTGCGAATCGCGGGGAAAGTTAATCATCTAAAAAAAAAACACGCATCCGCAGAACAGCCGTTGATATGGATGCCGGTCTTGCACGACGGAATAAATCGCTAACGCCCATTTCACATGGCTACGGCTAATGCCCAAATATAAAAATCAAAACTAGCGTTTTTTAAAATGGCCGATATACCGGCTATCCCGAAAAATAATACCACTAATGCCGGAAATATCGCCCAATAGATGTCAATGGAAAGTCTAGCCCCATGAGTGAAGTGGAGTAGTAAATCAGGCGCTACCTCTTCCCTTGGAGTGCTAAACCAGGTCAGAGAGACAGTGACAGTACACCGGTGTACCATGTGCAGTGCAGCGCTGCCGGGATCGGAGGGTCCTTCCCTCCTTTAAAGGGAAGGGCCATTGCTGCAGGTTCTGCATTAAATTGACTTCCATGGTCGCCGACGGCACTCGTGATGATCAGCCCTAAGCACTCTAACAAAGTGCAGAGCTAATCAATCGCGGCACAACAAAATGGTGAAAAAATGACTTAAGGGAGCAATGCAAATTTTTCACTTCCCTAAGTAGCATTTAAATACCGCTCCCAAGCGGCCAGCCTACCATACAACACCTCCTGCAGCTGCTGGTGTTGATGTCCGGCGATGCTGCAGAGGACGAAACCGAAGTTCGCATCCTGGGCGGGACCGGGGAGCTGCGCACAGGATGACGTCATGATCTCTGGGGCAAAGGAGATCGAGGCATTAAGGGTTACCGTCACCACAACCCTCCACAGCAAATTCACAGGCGTTGGTACTGTGCCGCGCCTGGTCGCAGAGCCGGTAGCACCCAGTTATCGCTCCCCAGAGGTGCTAACAGGAGGAGCAAAGGAGGCCAATTTCTCCTCCTAAGTACCTCAGCCATGCCCTCTGCCTCCACAAGAATATTTTGTTTTAGGTCCTTAATTGGCTCCACCTTCTCTTTGACTATCCTTTTACTATTTACATGTCTCCACCATATTATAAACCTGACATTCATCATAAACGTTCTTTTTCTGTTTCATTTTAATCAATTTGTTGAGCCATCCAGGGGGCTCTAGCATTTGATACCCTTCCTTTCCCTCTCATAGGAATGTGGCCAGACTGGCTCAGGTGGATTGGAAACAAAGATTGGCAGGTAAAATGGTAAATGAGTGATATGAGGCCTTTAAGTAGCAGTTAGTTTGGGTACAGACTATGCACATTTCTACGAAATCGGAACATAACTCCCTCTCCCCCCCATTTCGCCCCCGCTCAGAAAACCTGCCTCAGTAAAGATTGGAACTAACCAAACAGATGGACAACAAATTGAGGCAAGTTCCTGAGAAGTATACATAGAAAAAAATAGATGACAAACAGAAAAACACAAAGATTTAAAGAATAGGAAAGAAAAAAGAACATAAGTAACAGGAAGAGAGAGACAATTTTGTATTCAATTTTCTTCTGGAGCAAAGGCTATGTAATATATTGTATGTTACATGGTAAAACACCTCACTAAATCACTTATATCAACCTCATGAAGGATTAAAAATGCATCAGCATGAATTGATTTTATTCCCACCATGCAAAATTTTTAATTAAAAATATACAATTCAAATCTAGGCACGGATTTTCCGGGGCCTATGACCGTGTACACACAGCACATGTGGTCGTAAGTGCCCCGCAAGTTCCGGGTTTCTGCATGCGCAAAAACCCGGAACTTTCAATCGTCAAGTTTCAGCTTAGATATGAATCCGAAGGAAATGGACATTCGCTGGCGCAGGGTTGGGCTATTTGCCCAACTACTGCCCAGCAAATGCCCACAAAAATCTTACACTTGGTAAATGCTGGTGTATGGCTGCCTTCTACCAGTGTAAGAGTTTAAATACATATTAAAATACATTTTTAAAAATCACTTAAACATTCAAAAACCTTTCAAATTAGTTTAGGTTATTTTTGAGCCCTTTAAAAGTGTTTAAAATTATTTAATTATTTGAAAAATAAATGTAAACATGTGATGATTTAGTTTGAATTACATTGTGTGAAAATGTACTTTTTTATGTGATTCCTATTCTGCTTATGGGGATTCCATGTGTAAATGGAATCCCCATAGCATAATGGGAATCCTCCTTTTTGATTGGTTGGGCCAATCCCTCGAAAAATCCCTGTCCCGCGTTTCTGCGGACGACAAGCTGATCCTCCTCAGTGACTTCAACGCCAGGGTCGGCAAGGACACAGACCTCTGGGGAGGCGTGATTGGCAGAGAGTGGGTAGGAAAAGCCAACTCCAGCGGTACCCTACGCCTGACAAAATGTCTAGAACATGAACTTGTCATCACCAACACCTTGTTCCGCCGGAGGGACAAATACAAGGCATCCTGGCAACACCCTTGCTCCAAACACTGGCACCTGCTCGACTATGTCATCATCCGAGCCAGGGATCGCAAGGATGTGGGCATCACCCACGCCATGACAGGAGCTGATGACTGCTGGATGGACCACTGCCTAATCCGTTCCATCATTGACATGAACATAGCCCCAAAGTGTAGGGGGCAGCAGAAGCAGTGCCGCAAAAAAGTAAATGTCGGGGCACTCAAAAACCCAGCTAAGAGAGCCCGATACAGTCACAGCCCTATACAGTCAGCGCCTCACAGCTAACCTGGCGTGCCTTGATGACCCCCAAGTCGCAGAATGTCCACAGCGCTTGGTCTGCCCTCCAGGCCTCCATAACCAGTGCCTGCGAAGAGACGCTCGGTCACTCAACTAGGAAACACCAGGACTGGTTTGATGAGAAATACCAGGAGATCTAAGAGCTAATAGATTGCAAGCGCAGGGCATTTCTGAGCCTTAAACAACAACCCAACTCGGGAACAGCAAGGCAGTATTACAGACGGCTTAAGGCTGAGGTCCAACAAAAAACCCGGGACCTAAAGAACAGGTGGTGGGATGGAGAAAGCACAAGAAATATAGCAGCTGGCCGACAGCCATGATGTGCGAGGATTCTTCATCGCTGTCAAGGCCACCTATGGTCCAAACATCCAAAGCCCCACCCCGTCTCTGGCCAAGAACGGGGAAATACTTATCAAGGACACCAAGGCAGTCAGGGCCCGCTGGAAGGAGCACTTTGAAGATCTCCTCAGTCAAGACTCTGCCTTTGACTCGAGTGTTCCCGACTCCATCCTGCAGCATGCTACCCGTCACCACCTCAGTAAAACTCCAGCACTGCATGAGGTAGAAAAAGCCATAAGACAGCTTAAGAACAAGGCTACGGGAGTAGATGGAATCCCCGCTGAGGCACTGAAGTATGGCCGGGAGGCACTATTGGTGCGAATACATGACCTCATCTCTTTCATCCGGAGGGAGGAGAGCATGCCGGGAGATCTCAGAGTTGCAATGATCATGACCATCTTTAAAAAAGGGGACACGTCTGACTGGGTCAACTACAGAGGGAGTTCTCTGTTATTAGCCACTGGGAAAGTCACCGCTAGAGTCCTCTTCAACTGTCTTCTCCCGGAGTCACAGTGCGGATTTCGTCCCCTACGGGGTACAACAGGCATGATTTTTACAGCGCGACAGCTGCAGAAAAAATGCAGGGAACAGCACCAGCGATTTTACATGGCCGCCTTCGACCTTACAAAGGCCTTTGACACTGTCAACCGCGAGGGTCTATGGAGCGTCCTCCTCCATTTTGGATGCCCCCAAAAGTTAGTCACCATCCTCCGCCTGCTCCATGACGACATGCAGGCCGTGATCCTTAACAATGGATCCATTACAGACCCAATCCATGTCCCGACCGGGTTCAAACAGGGCTGCGTCATTGCCCCAACCTTCTACTCAATCTTTCTCGCTGACATGCTCCACCTCACAGTCAACAAGCTCCCCGCTGGAGTGGAACTAAACTACAGAAGCAGTGGGAACCTGTTCAACCTTCGTTGTCTCCAGGCCAGGTCCAAGATCACCCAAACCTCTGTCGTCGAGCTACAGTACGTGGACGACGCCTGCGTCTGTGCACATACAGAGGCTGAACTCCAAGTCATAGTCAACGTATTTACTGAGGCGTATAGAAACATAGAAACATAGAAAATAGGTGCAGGAGTAGGCCATTCGGCCCTTCTAGCCTGCACTGCCATTCAATGAGTTCATGGCTGAACATTCAACTTCAGTACCCCATTCCTGCTTTCTCGCCATACCCTTGATCCCCCTAGTAGTAAGGACCTCATCTAACTCCTTTTTGAATATATTTAGTGAATTGGCCTCAACAACTTTCTGTGGTAGAGAATTCCACAGGTTCACCACTCTCTGGGTGAAGAAGTTCCTCCGCATCTCGGTCCTAAATGGCTTACCCCTTATCCTTAGACTGTGACCTCTGGTTCTGGGCTTCCCCAACATTGGGAACATTCTTCCTGCATCTAACCTGTCTAACCCCGTCAGAATTTTAAATGTTTCTATGAGGTCCCCTCTCATTCTTCTGAACTCCAGTGAATACAAGCCCAGTTGATCCAGTCTTTCTTGATAGGTCAGTCCCGCCATCCCGGGAATCAGTCTGGTGAACCTTCGCTGCACTCCCTCAATAGCAAGAATGTCCTTCCTCAAGTTAGGAGACCAAAACTGTACACAATACTCCAGGTGTGGCCTCACCAATGCCCTGTACAACTGTAGCAACACCTCCCTGCCCCTGTACTCAAATCCCCTTGCTATGAAGGCCAACATGCCATTTGCTTTCTTAACCGCCTGCTGCACCTGCATGCCAACCTTCAATGACTGATGTACCATGACACCCAGGTCTCTTTGCACCTCCCCTTTTCCTAATCTGTCACCATTCAGATAATAGTCTGTCTCTCTGTTTTTACCACCAAAGTGGATAACCTCACATTTATCCACATTATACTTCATCTGCCATGCATTTGCCCACTCACCTAACCTATCCAAGTCGCTCTGCAGCCTCACAGCATCCTCCTCGCAGCTCACACTGCCACCCAACTTAGTGTCATCCGCAAATTTGGAGATACTACATTTAATCCCCTCGTCTAAATCATTAATGTACAGTGTAAACAGCTGGGGCCCCAGCACAGAACCTTGCGGTACCCCACTAGTCACTGCCTGCCATTCTGAAAAGTATAAAAGCATGGGCCTTATGCTAAACATCTGTAAGACAAAGGTCCTCCACCAGCCTGTCCTCGCCACACAGCACTGCCCCCCCCCCAAGTCATCAAGATCCACGGCGCAGCCCTGGACAACGTGAACCATTTCCCATACCTTGGGAGTCTCTTATCACCAAGAGCAGACATTGACGACGAGATTCAACATCGCCTCCAGTGCGCCAGTAGAGCCTTCGGCCGCCTGAGGAAAAGAGTGTTTGAAGACCAGGCCCTCAAGTCTGCCACCAAGCTCATGGTCTACAGGGCTGTCGTAATACCCGCCCTCCTGTATGGCTCAGAGGCATGGACCGAGTAGCTGGAGAAATACCATCAATGATGTCTCCGCAAGATCCTACAAATCCCTTGGGAGGACAGACGCACCAACGTTAGCGTCCTCGACCAGACCAACATCCTCAGCATTGAAGCACTGACCATACTTGATCAGCTCCGCCGGGCAGGCCACATTGTTCGCATATCAGACACGAGACTCCGAAAGCAAGCGCTCTACTCAGAACTCCTTCAAGGCAAACAAGCCAAAGTGGGTAGAGGAAACATTACAAGGTCACCCTCAAAGCCTCCCTGATAAAGTGCAGCATCCCCACTGATACCTGGGAGTCCCTGGCCAAAGACCGCCCTAACTGGAGGAAGTGAATCCGGGAAGGCGCTGAGCACCTCGAGTCTCATCGCGAGAGCATGCTGAAATCAAGCACAGGCAGTGGAAAGAGCGTGCGGCAAACATGTCCCATCCACTTTTTCTCTCAGTGGCTATCTGTCCCACCTGTGACAGGGACTGTGGTTCTCGTATTGGACTGTTCAACCACCTGAGGACTCATTTTTAGAGTGGAAGCAAGTCTTCCTCGATTCAGAGGGACTGCCTATGATGATGATGATGGGGATTCCGTGCGTAAATGTAATCCCCAAAAGCATAATGGGAATCCTTTTTGATTGGTTGGGCCGGCCCACGCGATCCCAAGGACACTTGTGACCCGCATGCACCTCTGAGTTTCGTGAGTCTTTACGCAAGCATATACCTGCATTCCCAGAAGCACGAATCTTCGTAGGTCCGAGGCCATCAGGTAAGTAGTGATCGAGGCGGAGGGGCATTTAGGGATTGCGGGTGAGATTCGGTGGGTGATTGTGGCGGAGGTTTGGTGAATGTTTGGTGCGGAGGTGTGGTGGGAGATCATGGCGGAGGTGCGGCGAGTGTTTTGTGGCGGAGGAGCGGTGAGAGATCGTGGCGGAGGTGCGGCGAATGAGGGTATGAGCCCAGAAGAGCCAAGGTCCCAGAGGCAGCATGGGCCAGCCCACACTGCGATATGTGTGCGCACTAGGTCCGTGCAGCAGAGCAGGTCTCCAGTCGTCCTGATTAACCCTTGCCACTGGATAAAGGCCTAGCTCTGTCAAAACCGTGTGGTGGGTGATGTGCAATGGTCACCACGTTAAAAAAAATCCATGCACAGGTATCTTCCACCCTTTCAACTGGAGTTCAGGGCTGGAATATCGGGTCCTTCATTGAAACATCTGTGAACTCATGTGGAAGCAAGTCATCCTCGTTCGAGGGACCGCCTATGATGATGATGATGATGGATTTTACTTGCGGTTCGGAGACATTCACCCGCAGGAAGCCTCCGACCGTAATTTCAGGTTCATTATGTTCAAACATCCTGAAAAAAACATTGCATAGAAGTTACATTTATCACACTGGTGTGATCATATATGCCTCTGTGCATCAGTCCTATAGTAATTAAAACACAACAAAAAGCTTCAAAACATCTTTTGGAGCTGCAATCAGGAAATCACACTTGTTTTCATAATAAGGTTAATATCCTGCTTTGCTAGTCAAATGGGCTGAATCTTAAATCTAATGTAAAGGAACTGGGCCAGGAATCAAACCCACCCACTTCGGGATGAGGGGCGGGTGACCAATCCGCTCACAGGAAGTGGCTTCATCATTTTATTATTATGAGGCTTCCTGCCCTCATTTTATCAGTGATTCTATTTTTAACCACAGGCGGCCAGGCCTCAGGAAACTCAGCAGCTGAAAGTAGGCGAGAAGGTCTGAATCCATAAGGTTGCTTGTGGGCCAGGAGAAGCAGGAGTGTTTCCTCCAGGCCCAACAAGCTACCCAGTAACACACCTCGCGGCACTCCTGACCAACATCGGACCCACCCCCCTCGCAATCGGGACCAACCCACCGCAATCAGGATCCTTCCAAATCACCATCGGACCCTTCCCCGCAATCAGGAGCGCCGCCTCACCCCCAGACCACCATCGGACTCCACCCCTACGATCTGAACACTTCCCCGTGATCCAGAACCCCCCCAGAATCTCTCACTCACCCTGTGAAGCAGGCTTCCCACTCGAAAGGCCCATAGCCTGTCAATCAGGCTGCCTGTAGAGTGGAGGGGGGGGGGGAAACCCCACTTAAAGGAGCCCTGCAGTTACATTCTGCAGGACATTCAGGAAACCCATTCTTCCAGGTTTCCCGGCCTCACAACAGCACCCCCGCTTATTTTTTTGTGATTAACCCATTTTCAGCTGTATTAATAAAGCTGCACCAGGTTACCACTCTTAAAGATATCAAAAAATCTTTTTGAATGCAAAAGATTAAAAAAATAATATTCTAAAACGCTGCTCGATTGCACTGGTTCATGGCACAATTTGTATTTGGTGATATGCAAATGAGTTTGAAGAGAAACTTGAGAGAAAAAAGTCTCAAAAGTAGCGCAATTTTGAGTGCAATTTATGTCCGGATCGCTGATTGCGCCCTGTCAGAAACTTTTGGCCCTGATCTGGAGCAAACTGCAGACCTCATCTTGAACTGTCCAGACAGCCAAAGTGTACTTTCAACATCTTATTGTTCTTCTCTATCACTGTCCTGGTAGCTGTATGCACCTCATTGTAGTAGTCCTCTGCAGCTATTTGTGGCACTTGAATTGGGGTATGTTTTGTCATCCGGAAGCCATCAGTGGATCGGATTCCCTTCCCTGAAGAGGTCAGTGGGCCGAATTACAACATGCTGTGGTGCAGAGGGACCTGGGGGTCCTTGTGCATGAAATCCCAAAAAGTTAGTTTGTAGGTGCAGCAGGTAATCAGGAAGGCGAATGGAATGTTGGCCTTCATTGCAAGAGGGATGGAGTACAAAAGCAGGGAGGTCCTGCTGCAACTGTATAGGGTATTGGTGAAGCTGCACCTGGAGTACTGCGTGCAGTTTTGTTCACCTTACTTAAGGAAGGATATACTAGCTTTGGAGGGGGTACAGAGACGATTCACAAGGCTGATTCCAGAGATGAAGGGGTTACTCGTTGGAGTTCAGAAGGATGAGAGGGGATCTTATAGAAACATTTAAAATAATGAAAGGGATAGACAAGATAGAGGCAGAGAGGTTGTTTCCACAGGTCGGGGAGACTAGAACTAGGGGGCACAGCCTCAAAATACGGGGGAGCCAATTTAAAACCGAGTTGAGAAGGAATTTCTTCTCCCAGAGGGTTGTGAATCTGTGGAATTCTCTGCCCAAGGAAGCAGTTGAGGCTAGCTCATTGAATGTATTCAAGTCACAGAGAGATAGATTTTTAACCAATAAGGGAATTAAGGGTTACGGGGAGCGGGCGGGTAAGTGGAGCTGAGTCCACGGCCAGATCAGCCATGATCTTGTTGAATGGCGGAGCAGGCTCGAGGGGCTAGATGGCCTACTCCTGTTCCTAATTCTTATGTTCTTATGAATGCCGAAGGGTGCAGATATTGTGCCTATTTCCTACATATTGGGTATTGAAATGGGGAACCCTCTGATTGCCATCACACACTATCTGCACATCGAGGGAGTGTTCATGTAGCTGAGTGGGAATTCTATGGGGTGCCATTGACTATGCCCTGGACCTTGGGGAGCTAACTACCCCATAAAACCGTACAGCTCTTTCTCTCGAATGTCTTGCTGAAGTGCCAAAGGTTATGAATTGTGCTGCTCTGCTGTAAAGGGTATTAGTGACTGACAAATTCATGCCCACACTGTTCCGTGACTGATGTTGCACAAATTCCCTGTGGCTGCCTAAAGGTTGATGGCAGTGGTGATCTTCATAGCCACAGAGAGCAGTGTAGACAGATGAATGTCTTCCTGCAGCAGGTCACAATGCCCTATTGCATCTTTGGTGAAGTGTACCCTTCTTATACAAAGCTGGCCTTGCACTGCCTGAATATATTTTGGGGAGGTAGGATAATATCTAGTGGGCTGCCTAACTTTCCATTCTCCCATCCTCCTCCTCCATTATAATGAGTGGTATGCCAATGAGAAAAGCTATACCTGGCCTCCGGTGCCCAGAATGTGTGGGGAGAAGGAGGTCTGAAAATTATGTGGTGGGCTAAAGCTGTGCGATGCAATCAGATTCAAGTGTAGGCCTTGGTAGCAAAAAAATGCAAAGCAAATTGTTTCAAAAGCATTTCCAAGCTGCAGAAATCAGTATACATAGTTTTCAGACACTTCAGACTCACAAACTCCTCACTTCTGTCTTCATTAGGTAAACCTGGCCACTGCTGTATCTCATTTATCTCAGTCTAAGTTACCCAGTGCTCAAAACCAGGAAACTCGCAGCTGCAACACTATTTGGGTCTGACTCTGGTATATGCAAATGAGGTCTGGTGACTTGGTGGCAGATCATGCGATGGCTCAAAAACATTGAGGAAACTCAGGGAAAGTGTTTTAAAAGTGCACAACCAGCAGAAACTGTTACGTTTAGAATAACTTCACAAGACTGTATACCTTAAGCTCAAACTGTTGTGACCTTGGTCTCTTTATTATAACTCCAGAGTGAGGAGGCAGCATGGTAGACTGCCTTTTATACCTGCTTACCCAGGGTGTGCAGGTGACCCTTGGGTCACCCATAGGGGCGCCCCTTGGTGGTAAGTTTTACACATTGGTAATGTTTACATATATAATATAATTCCCCCCCAAAGTCTTATGTACAAGTTATTTACAAGTTGAGGCGATCGGGGGCTCTGCGTTCCCGGGTTGATTGCCCGAGTTGGAGTCCTGGCATGGGTGAGTCGTTGGATCATTGCTGCGTTGTGGTGTGGCTGGTCTGATCGGACTGTCGAGCATGGTGGGTTCATCCTCGTAGTTGATCGCGAGGTCAATTGCTGGTTGGGTGTGTGTGGGTGGATCAATGATGGTAATGTCCTCTTCAAACTGTTCTTGGTTGTCAGTGAACCGCAGTTTGGTCTGCACTTTTGTCTGTTCAAAAGTTTGACAACAAACACTCTATTCTCCTCCTTGGTTAACACAATGCTAGCAACCCATTTGGGACCATGACCATAATTAAGAACAAACACAGGGTCATTAACCTCAACGTCACGTGATACAGCCGCGCGATCGTGGTAAATGTTATGCCGGTGACGCCGGGTTTCTACATGATCATTGAGATCTGGGTGGACTAAGGAGAGCCTGGATTTGAGTGCTCTCTTCATTAGCAATTCTGCAGGGGGTACCCCGGTAAGCGAGTGGGGTCGCGTCCGATAGCTGAGCAGAATCTGAAATAGCTGGGTCTGCAGGGACGCGTCCGTCACGCATTTCAAGCTCTGCATGATGGGTTGGACTGCCCGTTCTGCTTGACCATTGGATGCAGCTTAAACGGTGCAGACCTGACATGCTTGATGCCATTGTGGGTCATGAACTCATTGAACTCCGAGCTGGTGAAGCATGGTAAGTGGGCAATAAGTTGGCAGATGGAATATAATATGAGGATATTCACTTTGGTAGGAAGAATAGGAAAGCAGAATATGTTTAAATAGTGAAAAACTATTAAATGTTTGTGTTTAGAGAGTTTTAGGTGTCCTAGTCCAAGAAATACAGAGTTAACATGCAGATGCAGCAAACAATTTAGAAGGCAAATGACATGTTGGCCATTATTGCAAGGGGGTTGGAGTACAAGACTGAGGAAGTCTTGCTAGAATTGTACAGGGGTTTAGTGAGACCACACCTGGAGTACTTTGCACAGTTTCGGTCTCTTTATCTAAGGAAGGATATATTTGCCTTAGTGGTGTAACAAAGGTTCACTGGATTGATTCTTGGGATGAGAGGGATATCCTATGAGGAGAGATTGAGTAGATTGGGCCTATACTCTCCGGAGTTTATTAGAATGGGAGATGATCTAATTGAAACATGTAAGATTCTGAGGAAGATTGAGAGGATAGATGCTGAGAGATTGTTTCTCCTGGCTGTAGAGTCCAGAACTATGCGGCATAGTCTCAGGACAAGGGGGTCGGCCTTTTAAGACTGAGATGAGAAGAAATTTCTTCACTCAGGAAGGTGGTGAATCTTTGGAATTATCTACCTCATAGGGCTGTGAATGCTCAGTGCTTAAGTATATTCAAGGCTGAGATAGATAGATATTTGGACTCTCGAGCAATCAATGAATATGGGGACAGGGCAAGAAAATGGAGTTGAGGTTGAAGATCTTATTGAATGGCGGAGCATATGCGAGGGGTTGTATGGCCTATTCCCGCTCATAATTCTTATGTTCTTATTAATAGGTTAGAGTTAGGAAAAGGCCTGCAATATGGAGGTTATATGATAACATAAAGCTATATTCAGGCAAAATAAATGTAGTTATTTATCCTTTATCATTGAATTATTGGGAACCCAAATAACAAAATAACATAAGAACACAGACTCCTGCTAATTTTTAGCTGACATTAAGGCATTTCACCTCCAAAACCTAAAAATAAAAGAATCTAGGCAACTAGATCATAAAAGACTGAAAAACCAGGATTGACAAGATACCAGTTGCCCTTTGTACAATGAAGTAAGTTTTTAGAAAGTCCACAATAAGTGTGCCCTGTTTTCTTATCAAAAGAGCAGAGTACCTGAAAATGTAGCCTAATATTTCATAGAAAGGCCAAATGGTAGAACCTCAATGTTAGCTGTGGCTATGGTAAATTAAAGGTCAGTCTTGTTCTTGTCAGATAAGATGGTACGCGGCTCCCATTAGCTGAAGTTAATACAAAGAAGATACAAATATAATTGAAAGTGTCTCAAAAATTAGAAGAGAAAGTTGCAATTAAGAATAAATGGCCTGTTATATCTTTCCAACAATAGAACTGAGGTAAGAGCTGATGTTCAGACCCACAAATTTGGATGCTAAGTAGCCACACCGTAGTAATGTGTTGAAGATGCTATCAGATATGAATTTATAATCAAAGCTTCAAATGAACAAGCATGTACACCTGTCTCAAGACCTCAGATAAATAAGCAGATAGTAAGATTCTTCAGAAAAGAAGAAATATAGGGGGAGAAATTGGTCCATGATGCATGTGTTATTTGGGTGCAAAACAGGGACAAGTGCCCCAAGGGCACCTAAAAAACATACAACACCATTTTAGCTCAGGCAATATTCAGGTGTCGATGGCAGCATTAAATAGGCATTAGGCACTTTTCACAGGCTAATGAAGAACCTAATGCCTGTTTAAGGACCCCTCTCGGAAATTGGCCAGCATGCGGTGAACATGCCCTGCTCAGGTCTTCCTGCAGCCTAACAATGGTTCTGAAAGGAACCACTGGAGCCTGATAGCAAAAAGGTAAGTTTCTTATTTTTAACACCTTCATGTGGAACCAGGAGTGCCATTCCTAGCTCCACAGCATTCCTGAGGGCTACTGCTGGTACATGCGCAGCCCCTTCCCATTCTCCTCCCTTCCCAGGACTTAATAGAGGGCTGCTGTCCATGTTGCAGTTGACCCAAATTGCTCGAACTACCTATGGACGACCAATTGGCGAATGCAGCATGCCGAAATTATGCTCATGTGGCCCGAGGCTCAATTTTGGATGAGCCTCGGGTCTCCGCCTATTGGCACGGATTCTGAATGTATCAGCTATTTTGGGTCCAAAATTAATTTATAGCCCTAAAGACTCATAGCTGTAAAAGGACTATTGACTATCTGGAATGATTTGCATCAAAAGCAGACAGAAGAGAGTTTTGAATCAATACCGTACCAGAAAGAAAATCGATCTCTTTTGCTGCTAACAAGGGCCAGGATTATAAAGTGCCTTCTGTCATTAGATTAAAAGTTAATTATTTTTCTCGTTATTCAAAAAACAGTTAAGATTGTTTTTAATGTTATTTACAACCTGCTAACAAAATGCACACAATGTTGAAGATTTCAGTTTTGTTGAATTCAGTTTCATTTCCAGAAACAGTAAATAAATCAGCCAATCATGACATAGCTATAATAATGATTTTTTTTTTCAATGCTTCTCAAGCAGCTCCTAAGCCTATTAACTGCTGTAAATGACAACAAGTTAATTAATCTAGTGGAGTGCACAATCCATTTGCAAAATGGTTGAGTGGCAAGGTCCTAAAGTCTGTTGCACTGACTGTCCCAATGTATTGCATAATCGAAAATAGTAGGATTTTTTTGATGGGAAAGAGGGCTCCTCAAAAAGACAAGGAGGCATGGAGAAATGTAATAGACATATCAACTTGGTGACCACAACATGGAGGAGCTGGTGAAAGCTTTGGAAAAAGTTGTATGATTTCAGAAACAGCACAAAACTAAGACAATGGGCCCAAATTTGCCCAGGAGTTGCTCCTTTTTTTTTTGGAACAACTTTATTTTTCTGAAGTATCTTAAAAATCCCTATTCTGCACATTTAATTTGCGCCAATGTAAGTGAGTTAGGATTTTTTTTAGTTTCGTTTTCTTTCTAAAGGAGAGCGTCACTAGCCGTTTTGGCCATTTAAACTAGTTTGGACAGCTAATAGTTGCTCCAAACTAACTTAGGCCAGCGTATGTGGCCACTTGTGGCCGCACAGAAAACCCTTGCGGAGAATTAAGAAGTCAGTGCAGATTAGTACATTCTAAAGCACCAAGACTTACAAAGCACTAAACAAAGCACAAAAAGCATTCAATAACAAATAAAAAATAGAAGGAAGCGGAGAAGACCTGCACCTAAGCACCAAGACTTACAAAGTTTTAAGGAAAGATTAAAAGAAAATAAAGGAACTCTGCAAACACACAATCACAGTAGTTTAAACAACACAAGCAGCTACTTACACGTACAGGGCTTTTTTCATGTCACTCATTACTTTGCACATTTTTACAGGTCTCCTTCACAATCATTTTTTTTTACCTGTACTGGGATCTCCCTAAAACAAATTAAGCTGAGCGATGTTTCCATTCTCTAAGTAATTGTTTAATTGGTTCTAAAGGCTCTATGCCGAGATACTCCCAAAAGATGTGTAAAATAGAAACGACTTCCCCGTATTTTTGCCAGAAACAAGTTAGCACAGCAGGTTTCCATCTGTTCAATAGCTCGTGGGCCGGTGCAGGAGGGGCAGTAAACATCGGGTCGTCCCTTTGGCCAGGGATAGGGGCGGTGAGCATCGGGTCCTGCTCACAGCCTGCAGGATGCGCTGGGAAGGTGAGGAGCTACTGCACATGCGCGCAGACTCCACTATGCATGTGGACAGCTGCTGGCACTGTTTTCGGCGCAGAGCTGTAGCTCCGCCCTCCCACTCCACTATATAAGCCGCACCAGGATCCGGGACACACAGCAGAGCGGCCAGAATCGTGAGTACGTTTTCTGGCGCCGTTTTGAGCGCACAGAGTCGGCGCATCTTGGGTGAGTGCGCCGGAAAGAGAGGTTGAGGAAATTTGGGCCCAATATTACTATAAACCAGCAGTACAAGACATATAAAAGAAAGTAGCAGCTGTTAAAAGTATATGCAAAACAATATTATACAGCAAAGTGTTAGCAAGGATATAGCAATGATGGTAAATTTAATGGTCCATATGCTCTTCACAGAGCAAGGAAAAATAAGCGGGTAGAAATTGGTCCTTGTTGCGCCCATTTAAAATTGGGGCAAAAAGGACCAATTTTGGGCTGCAATATCCACACCCAATCTATGCCTGCATTATGGGTACCGCCATATTGGTAAGGTTGACCACCATGCATCTGTTAATGGACCACGCTGCCAAATTGATGCTGTTGTGAGCAGAGTAGGCATCGGGTTTTCCTGTCACAGATGAGGCCGAGAAAGTGGTCGTACCTTCTCATTGTGCTTTCCCCATGGCGATTTGCCAGAGGATCGCTGCTGGAGAGACAAGTAGCCCAAAATTGATCTATTTGAAATGGACGTGCCGACAGCTCACTCAAATTATTGAATTATGGCCCGACGCCCAATTTCGGGTCAGGGTGTGTGCTATCTGAGTGCCCTTCGTCTCGTATCCAGAAAGGGGCCATAATTAATTTCCACCACAAGTTGATTTCAACAGTACTCAAAGGAGAACAGTCACCACAATACCATCTGTCAGTATCACAATTGCATTAAACATTAGCATTGACTTTGCAAAAGCTAGACAATGATATGACAGGAAGCTCAGGATACTCGGTGATGAAGGAACATCAGTGCAAAGGAATTGACAAGGAGCTAATAGGTACTTAGGCGATGTCTGGAGACGCAGGCCTAGAAATTGTGGTGGTTTATCACCACACGTTACCGCCAGATTCAGTAAAAAAATGGCAGCTACCGCTTTTTCGCCAGCTGCCATTAGGTCCCACGGTGGCCACTATTTGTGGATGGCTGGCAACACTGCCGATATCAGTGATTGCTAAAATCATGTTGATGATGCAGATCGTGGAGTCAGTGAGTGTGCAACACTCACTTGACACCCGATCTGCTAATTTGAAGTTGACCATTCAACTTACCAGCAAGCGCTGACAAGCAAGGAGGAGTATTTAAAGGGATCATCAGCAACAACTTGCACTTGACAATCTTGACTGGCTCTGTGCAACTTACTGCAACTCCAGCAGCTTGATAAAATTCTTTCAAAGTTCTACGGTAACTGGGAGTGTTGCTGTAAGTGGAGAATGCTTTCATCTTTAATTAAAGGCTTCTGCTCACAACACTTGCTAACAATCATGAGGGCTCTACAAGCAGTCCTCCTCACGCTCGAGCATCTTCGGGAGAGGGAGCGGAGACTGAAAAGAAGACGAGAGGATGTGCACAAAGGGACTTAGAAACATAGAAAATAGGTGCAGGAGTAGGCCATTTGGTCCTTCGAGCTTGCACCACCATTCAATAAGATCATGACTGGTCATTCACCTCAGTACCCCATTCCTGCTTTCTCTCCATACCCCTTGATCCCTTTAGCCTTAAGGGCCATATCCAACTCCCTCTTGAATATATCCAATGAACTGGCATCAACAACTCTCTGCGGTAGGGAATTCCACAGGTTAACAACTCTCTGAGTGAAGAAGTTTCTCCTCATCTCAGTCCTAAATGGCTTACCCCTTATCCTGAGACTGTGTCCCCTGGTTCTGGACTTCCCCAACATCGGGAACATTCTTCCTGCATCTAACCTGTCCAGTCCCGTCAGAATTTTATATGTTTCTATGAGATCCCCTCTCATGCTTCTAAACTCCAGTAAATACAGGCCCAGTTGATCCAGTCTCTCCTCATATGTCAGTCCAGCCATAGAAACATAGAAACATAGAAAATAAGTGCAGGTGCAGGCCATTCAGCTCTTCTAGCCTACACCGCCATTCAATGAGTTCATGGCTGAACATGAAACTTCAGTACCCCCTTCCTGCTTTCACGCCATACCCCTTGATCCCCCGAGTAGTAAGGACTTCATCTAACTCCCTTTTGAATATATTTAGTGAATTGGCCTCAACTACTTTCTGTGGTAGAGAATTCCACAGGTTCACCACTCTCTGGGTGAAGAAGTTTCTCCTCATCTCGGTCCTAAATGCCTTACCCCTTATCCTTAGACTGTGACCGCTGGTTCTGGACTTCCCCAACATTGGGAACATTCTTCCTGCATCCAACTTGTCCAAACCCGTCAGAATTTTAAACGTTTCTATGAGGTCCCCTCTCACTCTTCTGAACTCCAGTGACTACAAGCCCAGTTGATCCAGTCTTTCTTGATAGGTCAGTCCCACCATCCCGGGAATCAGTCTGGTGAATCTTCGCTGCACTCCCTCAATAGCAAGAATGTCCTTCCTCAAGTTAGGAGACCAAAACTGTACACAATACTCCAGGTGTGGCCTCACCAAGGCCCTGTACAACTGTAGCAACACCTCCCTGCCCCTGTACTCAAATCCCCTCGCTATGAAGGCCAACATACCATTTGCCTTCTTCACCACCTGCTGTACCTGTATGCCAACTTTCAATGACTGATGTACCATGACACCCAGGTTTCGTTGCATCTCCCCTTTTCCTAATCTGCCGCATTCAGATAATATTCTGCCTTCGTGTTTTTGTCACCAAGGTGGATAACCTCACATTTATTCACATTATACTGCATCTGCCATGCATTTGCCCACTCACCTAACCTGTCCAAGTCACCCTGCAGCCTCTTGGCATCCTCCTCACAGCTCACACTACCACCCAGCTTAGTGTCATCTGCAAACTTGGAGATATTACACTCAATTCCTTCATCTAAATTATTAATGTACATTGTAAATAGCTGGGGTCCCAACCCTGAGGCACCCCACTAGTCACTGCTTGCTATTTTGAAAAGGATCCGTTTATCCCGACTCTCTGTTTCCTGTCTGCCAACCAGTTCTCTATCCACGTCGGTACATTATCCCCAATACCATGTGCTTTAATAGTGCACACCAATCTCTTGTGTGGGACCTTGTCAAAAGCCTTTTGAAAGTCAAAATACACCACATCCACTGGTTCTCCCTTGTCCATTCTGCTAGGTACATCCTCAAAAAATTCCAGAAGATCTGTCAAGCATGATTTCCCCTTCATAAATCCATGCTGACTTGGACCAATCCTGTCACTGCTTTCCAAATGCGTTGTTATTTTATCCTTAATAATTAATTCCAGCTTTTTCCCCACTACTGATGTCAGGCGAACCGATCTATAATTACTTGCTTTCTCTCTCCCTCCCTTTTTAAAAAATGGTGTTACATTAGCTACCCTCCAGTCCATAGAAACTGATCCCGAGTCAATAGACTGTTGGAAAATGATCACCAATACATCCACTATTTCTAGGGCCACTTCCTTAAGTACTCTGGGATGCAGACTATCAGGCCCCGGGGATTTATCGGCCTTCAATCCCATCATTTTCCCTAACACAATTTCCCGCCTAATAAGGATTTCCTTCAGTTCCTCCTTCTCACTAGACCCTCGGTCCCCTAGTATTTCCAGAAGGTTATTTGTATCTTCCTTCGTGAAGACAGAACCAAAGTATTTGTTCAATTGGTCTGCCATTTCTTTGTTCCCCATTATAAATTCACCTGAATCTAACTGCAAGGGACCTACATTTGTTTTCACTAATCTTTTTCTCTTCACATATCTATAGAAGCTTTTGCAATCAGTTTTTATGTTCCCGGCAAGCTTCCTCTCATACTCTATTTCCCCCCTACTAATTAAACTCTTTGTCCTCCTCTGCTGAATTCTAAATTTCTCCCAGTCATCAGGTTTGCTGCTTTTTCTGGCCAATTTATATGCCTCGTCCTTGGATTTAACACTATCCTTAATTTCCCTTGTTAGCCATGGTTGAGCCACCTTCCCCGTTTTCTTTTTACTCCAGACAGGGATGTACAATTGTTGAAGTTCATCCATGTGATCTTTAAATGTCTGCCATTGCTTATCCGCCGTCAACCCTTTAATTATCATTTGCCAGTCTATTCTAGCCAATTCACAGCTCATACTATCGAAGTTACCTTTCCTCAAGTTCAGGACCCTAGTCTCTGAATTAACTGTGTCACTCTCCATCTTAATAAAAAATTCTACCATATTATGGTCACTCTTTCCCAAGGGGCTTCGCACAACAAGATTGCTAATTAGTCCTTTCTCATTACACATCATCCAGTTAGGATTGCCAGCCCTCTAATTGGTTCCTCGACATATAAGTCTAGAAAACCATCGCTAATAACTCCAGGAAATCTTCCTCCACCGTATTTCTACTAGTTTGGTTAGCCCAATCTATATGTAGATTAAAGTCGCCCATGGTAACTGTTGTACCTTTATTGCATGCACCCCTAATTTCTTGTTTGATGCTGTCCCCAACCTCACTACTACTGTTTGGTGGTCTGTACACAACTCCCACCAGTGTTTTCTGCCCTTTGGTATTTCGCAGCTCTACCCATACAGATTCCACATCATCCAAGCTAATGTCCTTCCTTACTATTGCGTTAATTTCCTCTTTAACTAGCAACGCTACCCCATCTCCTTTTCCTTTCTGTCTATTCTTCCTGAATGTTGCATACCCCTGGATGTTGAGTTCCCAGCCTTGGTCACCCTGGAGCCCTGGACGAGGAGGAGAGCTCTCAACAGGAGACCTTAGCCACCTAGATTCTTCAGAGAACACTTCTTTTAAATCCACTGAAGAAAGGAGCAGTGTATTGGAGGCTCCGCTTCACCAACGAGGTGATCACAGATCTCTGCCACATCCTGCAACCAGATCTGCAGCCTGAGAGCAGAGCGAACATGGCTCTCCTACAGCAGAGCGCCAGTGAGGGGGTGAACAGGAATGCTGTGATCCTGAGAGAGACCTGTCCTTTGCAACTCCACGCATGGCCATCTTTACACTCCCAACCCCCCGTCTCCTTTTCCCCACTGCTTAATATCCCCTGTTCCTAATTGTGGGTATATTTTAGCTCTATCTATAAAGTTACAAGTTAGAACTACATGTACAGAACACATTGTCTATCCTTGAATACATTTGTTCTGTATTTTTAATCTGTGCTCTTTTCGATGACTGGTACGCTGCTCACATCGGATTCCCTTGACTCCTGGACTCCTCTTCCATCAGTTGGAGTGCACGGTATGCCTCCACTGTCATGACTCTGCTCTGCCACTCAACCTCTTCAAGTTTAGGATAACCTATTTCAAGCCCACAGTGCCCATCTGCCCTTTGTCATAGACAGAGAAACTCCTGCAATGGCTTTTCTTCCTGCCCCTGTATTGTTACCACTGGAGTCCTCCAAGGATCTATCCTTTGCATCTTCCTATTTTTCATCTATATGCTGCCCCTCGGCGACATCATCCAAAGTCACGTCAGGTACCACACGTATGTTGACGAAACCCAGGTCTACCTTATCAGCACCTCTCTCAACCCTTCCACTGCCTCTGTGTTGTAATGCTGCTTGTCCTACATCCAGTATTGGATAAGCAAAAATTTTCTCCAATTAAATATTGGCGAGATCGGCCCCCGCAAAGAACTATGATTCCCAGCCACCATTCCCCTCCCTGGCCACTGTCTCAGGCTGAACCAGACTGTTCGCAACCTCAGCGTGCTATTGACCCTAAGCTGAGCTTCCGAATCTACCACAATGACTGCCTACTTCCATCTCCGTAACACCACCTGTCTCCATTCCTGCCACAGCTTATCGGCTGCTTAAACTTTCTTCCACGTTTTTGTTACCCCCAGACTCAACTATTCCAATGCCTCCTGGCTGGCCTCCAATCTTCCACCCTCCATAGACTTGAGCTCATCCAAATCTCGACTGCCCATATCCTAACTCGCACCAAGTTCCATTCAATCATCACCCGTGTACTCACTGACCTACATTGGCTTACGGTCCACAAGTGCCTCAATTTTAAAATTCTCATTCTCATGTTCAAATCCCTCTCTTGCCTTGCCCTTCCTTATCTCTAACCTCCTCCAGCCCTACAAACCTCTGAGAACTCTGCGTTTCACAAACTCTGGGCTCTTGTGCACCCCACTTCTTTCACCCCACCATTGGCCTCTATTAAATCTCCCCTGAACACGCTCTGCTCTAATGAGAACAAATCCAGCTTCTTTAATCTCTCCACATAACTGAAGTCCCTCATCCCTGGTACCTAGTACCTGGAAATCTCCTCTGCATCCTCTCTAAGGCCTTGCAATCCTTCCTAATCTGTGGTATCCAGAATTGGGCACAATACTCCAGCAGAGGCAGCGATTTATAAAGATTCAGTATAACTTCCTTGCTTTTGTACTCTCAACTTCTATTTATAAAGCCAAGGATCCCATAGAATCATAGAATGGTTACAGCACAGAAGGAGGCCATTTGGCCTGTCAAGCCTGTGCTGGCTCTCTGCAAGAGCACTTCAGTTAGTCCACTCCACCACGCTTTATCTGTAGCCTTGCAATTTTTTTTCCTTCATGTACTTATCCAATTCCCTTTTGAAATCCACGATTGAATCTGCCTCCACCACCCTTTCAGGCAGTGCATTCCAGATCCTAACCACTCGCTGCACAAAAAGGTTTTTACTCATGTCGCCTTTGGTTCTTTTGCCAATCACCTTAAATCTGTGTCCTCTGATTCTCGACCCTTCTGGCAATAGGAACAGTTTCTTTCTATCTATTCTGCCTAGACCCCTCATGATTTTAAACACCTCTATCAAATCTCCTCTCAATCTTCTCTGCTCTAAGAAGAACAACCCCAGCTTCTCCAGTCTATCCACGTAACTGAAGTCCCTCATCCCTGGAACAATTCTCGTAAATCTTTTCTGCCTCTCTAAGGCCTTCACATCCCTCCTCAAGTGTAGTGCCCAGAATTAGACATAATACTCTAGTTGAGGCCAAACCAATGTTTTATAAAGGTTCATCATAACTCCCTTGCTTTTGTACTCCATGCGGCCAAAACTGCCCCTTCCCTTAAGGCCTGTTACTGCTGGAAATTGGTGGCCACGCTGCTGTTATGTACAGAAGAACTCCACCAGGCTGAGTACTGTGAGCTAAACTTAGTGTGACCTTAGTCTTCTTTATTACAACTCCAGAGTGCCTAAACAACATGCCGGCCAACCTTTTATACTGGCCCGACACTTGTGTGCAGGTGACCATTAGGACTCCAACAGTCACACCCTCTGGTGGCAAGTATTATATAGTTACATACATAACATCACTCCCCACCAAAGTCTTCGGTACAAGTTATTTACAAGTTGAGGTGATCCAGAGCCCTTCACTCCCTGGTTGATCGTCTAAGTTCAAACCCCTGGCATGTGTAAATTGGTCGGACCATTGGTGCATTGCACCGCGGCTGGTCTGACCGGACTGTCAGGAACGGTGCGAAAATCCTCGTGGTTGACAGCGAAGTCGATTGCTGGTTGGGTACGTGTTGGTGGATCGTCAATGGTGATGCCCTCTTCAAGTCGTTCCTGGTTGTCAGTAAATTGCAATTTGGTCTGATCTAAATGCTTTCTGCATGTTTGCCCATTTAACAGTTTGATTATAAACACCTTATTCCCTTCCTTGGTCAAAACAGTGCCAGCATCCCACTTGGGACCATGACCATAATTCAGGACAAACACAGGGTCGTTAACATCACTGTCACATGAAACAGCCGCGCGAACGTGGTAAATGTTCTGCCGGTGTCGTTGGGTTTCCACGTGATTAATGAGGCAGAAACATAGAAAATAGGTGCAGGAGTAGGCCCATTCGGCCCTTCGAGCCTGCACCACCATTCCATAAGATCATGGCTGATCAATCCCTCAGTACCCCATTCCTGCTTTTTCGCCATACCCTTTGATCCCCCTAGCCGTAAGGGCCATATCTAACTCCCTCTTGAATATATCCAATGAACTGGCATCAACAACTCTCTGCGGCAGGGAATTCCACAGGTTAATAACTCTCGAAGTGAAGAGGTTTCTCCTCATCTCAATCCTAAATGGCCTACCCTTATCCTAAGACTGTGTCCCCTTGTTCTGGACTTCCCCAACATCGGGAACATTCTACCCGCATCTAACCTGTCCAGTCCCATCAGAATCTGATATGTTTCTATGAGATACCCTCTCATCCTTCTAAACTCCAATGTATAAAGGCCCAGTTGATCCAGTCTCTCCTCATATGTCAGTCCTGCCATCCCGGGAATCAGTCTGGTGAACCTTTGCTGCACTCCCTCAATAGCAAGAACGTCTTTCCTCAGATTAGGAGACCAAAACTGAACACAATATTCCAGCTGAGGCCTCACCAAGGCCACGTACAACTGCAGTAAGACCTCCCTGCTCCTATACTCAAATCCCCTAGCTATGAAGGCCAACATACCATTTGCCTTCTTCACCGCCTGTTGTACCTGTATGCCAACTTTCAATAACTGATTATAAATGACACCCAGGTCTCTTTGCACCTCCCCTTTTCCTAATCTGCCGCCATTCAGATAATATTTTGTCTTCGCGTTTTTGCCCCAAAAGTGGATAACCTCGCATTTATCCACATTATACTGCATCTGCCATGCATTTGCCCACTCACCTAACCTGTCCAAGTCATCCTGCAGCCTCCTAGCGTCCCCCTCACAGCTCACACCGCCACTCAGTTTTTGTGTCATCTGCAAACTTGGAGATATTACACTCAATTCCTTCATCAAAATCATTGATGTATATTGTAAAGAGCTGGGGTCCCAGCACTGAGCCCTGCGGCACTCCACTAGTCATTGCCTGCCATTGTGAAAAGGACCCGTTTATCCCGACTCTCTGCCAACCAGTTCTCCATCCACGTCAGTATATTACCCCCAATACCATGTGCTTTGATTTTGCACACCAATCTCTTGTGTGGGACCTTGTCAAAAGCCTTTTGAAAGTCCAAATACACCACATCCACTGGTTCTCCCTTGTCCACTCAATTAGTTACATCCTCAAAAAATTCCAGAAGATTTGTCAAGCATGATTTCCCCTTCATAAATCCTTGCTGACTTGGACCGATCCTGTCACTGCTTTCCAAATGCGCTGCTATTTCATCCTGAATAATTGATTCCAACATTTTCCCCACTAAGAAAGTCTAACTAACTGATCTATAATTACCCACTTTCTCTCTCCCTCCCTTTTTAAAAAGAGGTGTTACATTAACTACCCTCCAGTCCATAGGAACTGATCCAGAGTCGATAGACTGTTGGAAAATGATCACCAATGCATCCACTATTTCTAGGGCCACTTCCTTAAGTACTCTGGGATGCAGACTATCAGGCCCCGGGGATTTATCGGCCTTCAATCCCATCAATTTCCCTAACACAATTTCCTGCCTAATAAAGATATCCTTCAGTTCCTCCTTCTCACTGGTACTTCCCCTAGTACTTCTGGAAGGTTATTTGTGTCTTCCTTCGAGAAGATAGAACCAAAGTATTTGTTCACTTGGTCTGCCATTTCTTTGTTCCCCATTATAAATTCACCTGAATCCGACTGCAAGGGACCTACGTTTGTCTTCACTAATCTTTTTCTCTTCACACATCTATAGAAGCTTTTGCAGTCAGTTTTTATGTTCCCTGCAAGCTTCTTATCGTACTCTATTTTCCCTCTCTTAATTAAACCCTTTGTCCTCCTCTGCTGAATTCTAAATTTCTCCCAGTCCTTAGGTTTGTTGCTTTTTCTGGCTAATTTATATGCCTCTTCCTTGGATTTAACACTATCCTTAATTTATCTTGTTAGCCACGGTTGAGCCACCTTCCCTGTTTTATTTTTACTCGAGACAGGGATGTACAATTGTTGAAGTTTATCCCTGTGATCTGAAATGTTTGCCATTGCCTATCCAACATCAACCCTTTAAGTATAATTTGCCAGTCTATTCTAGCCAATTCATGCCTCAAACCATCGAAGTTACCTTTCCTTAAGTTCAGGACCCTCGTTTTTAAATTAACTGTGTCACTCTCTATCTTAATAAAGAATTCTACCATGTTATGGTCACTCTTTCCCAAGGGGCCTCGCACAACAAGATTGCTAATTAGTCCCTTCTCATTACACATCACCCAGTCGAGGATGGCCAGCTCCCTGGTTGGTTCCTCGACATATTGGTCTAGAAAACCATCCCTAATACACTCCAGGAAATCCTCCTCCACCGCATTGCCACCAGTTTGGTTAGCCCAATCAATATGTAGATTAAAGTCACCTAGGATAACTGCTGTACTTTTATTACATGCACCCCTAATTTCCTGTTTGATGCCCTCCCCAACATTACTACTGTTTGGAGGTCTGTACACAACTCCCACTAACGTTTTTTGCCCTTTGGTGTTCTGCAGCTCTACCCATATAGATTCCACATCATCCAAGCTAATGTCTTTCCTAACTATTGCATTAATCTCCTCTTCAACCACCAATGCTACCCCACCTCCTTTTCCTTTTATTCTATCCTTCCTGAATGTTGAATACCCCTGGATGTTGAGTTCCCAGCCCTGATCATTCTGGAGCCACGTCTCCGTAATCCCAATCACATCATATTTGTTAACATCTATTTGCACAGTTAATTCATCCACCTTATTGCGGATACTCCTTGCATTAAGACACAAAGCCTTCAGGCTTGTTTTTTTAACACCCTTTGTCCTTTTAAAATTTTGCTGTCCAGTGGTCCTTTTTGTTCTTTGTCTTGGGTTTCTCTGCCCTCCACTTTTCCTCATCTCCTTTCTGTCTTTTGCTTTTGCCTCCTTTTTGTCTCCCTCTGTCTCCCTGCATTGGTTCCCATTCCCCTGCCATATTAGTTTAACTCCTCCCCAACAGCACTAGCAAACACTCCCCCTAGGACATTGGTTCCGGTCCTGCCCAGGTGCAGACCGTCCGGTTTGTACTGGTCCCACCTCCCCCAGAACCGGTTCCAATGCCCCAGGAATTTGAATCCCTCCCTGCTGCACCACTGCTCAAGCCACGTATTCATCTGCGCTATCCTGCGATTCCTACTCTGACTAGCACGTGGCACTGGTAGCAATCCCGAGATTACTACTTTTGAGGTAGTAGAACCACCCATGGTACCATGAACTTGGCTGCTGCTGCCCTCCCCTGATGAGTCATCCCCCTCAACAGGACCCAAAGCGGTGTGTCTGTTTTGCAGGGAGATGACCGCAGGGGACCCCTGCACTACCTTCCTTACACTGCTCTTCCTGTTGGTCATCCATATCCTATCTGGCTGTGTACCCTTTACCTGCGGTAAGACCAACTCACTAAATGTGCTATTCGCGTCATTCTCAGCATCATGGATGCTCCAGAGTTCATCCACCCGCAGCTCCAGTGCCGCAATGCAGTCCGTCAGGAGCTGCAGGCGGATGCACTTTCCGCACACGTAGTCGTCAGGGACACCGGAAGCGTCCCTGACTTCCCACATAGTACAGGAGGACCATAACACGTGTCCGAGCTGCCCTGCCATGTCTTAACTCTTCGATAAACTTAAATTGTCAACAACAATGCTAAAGGTTACTTACTGATAAAGAAAAGAAAAAGAAAAACTACTTACCAATCACTTACCCCCTTGGCTGTGACGTCACCTTTCGATTTCTTTCTACTTCTTTTCTGCCTTCTCACCCTGCTGCAGCTGCACCGGCTGGCCTTTTTAGGCCTCCCCACGCTCGCCCCTCTGACGCTGCTCAGACTGCCACCTCCTGCCGACGTTAGGTCTTTATAGGCCTCTCTACGCTCGCCTCCCGCCGGCATTGGACCTTTCTAGGCCTCCCCACGCTCACCTCTCCAACGCTGCTGGAATAGGGAGAACCTGGTTTTTGAGGGCTCTCTTCATTAACAATTCTGCCAGGGGAACCCTGGTGAGCGAGTGGAGTCGCGTTCGGTAACTGAGCAAAATGCGAGACAAGAGGGTCAGCATGGAGCCGTCCATCACACGTTTCATGCTCTGCTTGATTGTTTGAACTGGTGGTCAGTTTCAAGCTCAAATTGAAGTCCAACTAGGTATTGGTGCACTTTCTTAACCCCATATACACATGCTAATACCTTTTTCTCGACCATACTAAAGGCTCGCTCAGCCTTAGACAGACTTCTAGATGCGTATGCAACAGGTTGGAGGTTGCCCAATGCATTGGCTTGTTGTAACACACAGCCGACCCCATACGATGAGGCGTCACAAGCTAGCACGAAATGTTTACATGGGTCATGATATACTAGTAACTTATTTGAACACAGCAGGTTCCAGGGCTTCTCAAAGGCTGTGTCTTGAGATTTGCCCCAAACCCAGTCACGCCCGCACCGCCATTCAATGAGTTTATGGCTGAACATGCAACTTCAGTACCCCATTCCTGCTTACTCGCCATACCCCTTGATCCCCCGAGTAGTAAGGACTACATCTAACTCCTTTTTGAATATATTTAGTGAATTGGCCTCAACAACTTTCTGTGGTAGAGAATTCCACAGGTTCATCACTCTCTGGGTGAAGAAGTTTCTCCTCATCTCGGTCCTAAATGGCTTCCCAATTATCCTTAGACTGTGACCCCTGGTTCTGCACTTCCCCAACATTGGGAACATTCTTCCTGCATCCAACCTGTTTAAACCCGTCAGAATTTTAAACGTTTCTATGAGATCCCCTCTCATTCTTCTGAACTCTAGTGAATACAAGCCCAGTTAATCAAGTCTTTTTTGATATGTCAGTCCTGCTATCCCGGGAATCAGTCTGGCTGCACTCCCTCAATAGCAAGAATGTCCTTCCTCAAGTTAAGAGACCAAGGTCCTGTACAACTGTAGTAACACCACCCTGCCCCTGTACTCAAATCCCCTCGCTATGAAGGCCAACATGCCATTTGCTTTCTTAACCGCCTGCTGTACCTGCATGCCAACCTTCAATGACTGATGTACCATGACACCCAGGTCTCGTTGCACCTCCCCTTTTCCTAATCTGTCACCATTCAGATAATAGTCTGTCTCTCTGTTTTTACCACCAAAGTGAATAACCTCACATTTATCCACATTATACTTCACCTGCCATGCATTTGCTCACTCACCTAACCTGTCCAAGTCACTCTGCAGCCTCATAGCATCCTCCTCGCAGCTCACACTGCCACCCAACTTAGTGTCATCCGCAAATTTTGAGATACTACATTTAATCCCCTCATCTAAATCATTAATGTACAATGTAAACAGCTGGGGCCCCAGCACAGAACCTTGCGGTACCCCACTAGTCACTGCCTGCCATTCTGAAAAGTACCCGTTTACTCCTACTCTTTGCTTCCTGTCTGACAACCAGTTCTCAATCCACGTCAGCACACTACCCCCAATCCCATGTGCTTTAACTTTGCACATTAATCTCTTGTGTGGGACCTTGTCGAAAGCCTTCTGAAAGTCCAAATACACCACATCAACTGGTTCTCCCTTGTCCACTCTACTGGAAACATCCCCAAAAAATTCCAGAAGATTTGTCAAGCATGATTTCCCTTTCACAAATCCATGCTGACTTGGACCTATCATGTCACTTCTTTCCAAATGCACTGCTATAACATCCTTAATAATTGATTCCATCATTTTACCCACTACCGATGTTTGTTTTCTCTCTCCCTCCTTTTTTAAAAAGTGGGGTTACATTGGCTACCCTCCACTCCATAGGAACTGATCCAGAGTCTGTGGAATGTTGGAAAATGACTGTCAATGCATTCGCTATTTCTAAGGCCACCTCCTTAAGTACTCTGGGATGCAGTCCATCAGGCACTGGGAATTTATCGGCCCTCAATCCCATCAATTTCCCCAACACAATTTCCCGACTAATAAGGATTTCCCTCAGTTCCTCCTTCTTACTAGACCCTCTGACCCCTTTTATATCCGGAAGGTTGTTTGTGTCCTCCTTCGTGAATACCGAACCAAAGTTCTTGTTCAGTTGGTCTGCCATTTCTTTGTTCCCAGTTATGACTTCCCCTGATTGTGACTGCAGGGGACCTACGTTTGTCTTTACTAACCTTTTTCTCTTTCCATATCTATCGAAGCTTTTGCAGTCCCTGATTTCCCTTGATAGCCACGGTTGAGCCACCTTCCCTTTTTTATTTTTACGCCTGATAGGGATGTACAATTGTTGTAGTTCATCCATGCTGTCTCTAAATGTCTGCCATTGCCCATCCACTGTCAACCCCTTAAGTATCATTCACCAATCTATCCTAGCCAATTCACGCCTCATACCTTCAAAGTTACCCTTCTTTAAGTTCTGGACCATGGTCTCTGAATTAACTATTTCATTCTCCATCCTAATGTAGAATTTCACCATATTATGGACGGGCCGTGCATCGGGGCCTAGATGGATCTGTACCTTGGTGCCTGTGAAGTTGCCAATGCCTGGTTCGAATAGCGAGGGAAACTTGCTCAGCACTTGAGCACACGATGCGTCATCCACTGAAGATAGTGCTTTGATGTCGTTCCAATTCCATCTAATCTTTTCTAGCCATCTTCTGCCGAACAGTGTTGGGCCATTGCCTGGAACAATCCACAATGATGGAGCTGTGCATAGCTCCATCATATGATACCTTCACTGCTGCACTTCCAATGACTGGTATGAGCTCTTTGGTGTAGGTACGCAGCATTTCATTAATCGGGCTCAGTTTGGGCCTTTGTGCCTTATTGCCCCACAGATTCTCGAAAGCCTTCTGGCTCATTATTTGACTGATTCACACCCGTGTTCAACTCCATGGATACTGGAACTGCATTTAATTTGACTTTCAGCATTATAGGAGGGCTCTTAGTGGTGAAGGTATGTACCCCATACACTTCTTCCTCAGGTTGAGTTGCCTGTGCTGCGTGATCAGCACCGGATCGATCATCCTTTGCCACGTGGTGTGTCGCAGCACGCTTGCACATTCGCTGGAGGTGCCCCATTGATGTGCAGCCTTTGCACACGTAGTAATTGAATCGACATTGATGGGTCCGATGATTACCCCCGCAGCGCCAACACGGTGCTAATTGATTCACATTCACCCCCGATGGTGGACTCTGAGAGTCATCACAGGTCTTGCAGCTGCAGACGTATAGGCCCTGCCATATGCAGTTCGGCTTGCTAGCTATGTCATTTTATGCACAGTACTTGCCGGTGAGCTTCGATGTTGAGAAGATATCGTCTGTGACAATTCATGCCTGGGCGATTGCGATGGCCCTGCTCAGGTCTAGGGTTTTGGCAGCCTGCAGCTTTCGAAGAATGACCTCGTGGCTAATGCCAAGCATGAAAAAGTGCCGCAGCATTTCTCCCAACGCAGCTCCAAAATCACAAGGTCCCGTGAGGCGGCTCAAGTCAGCGACATAATCCGCCACGTCCTGGTCCCCGGACCGACGGTGCGTGTAAAAACAGTATCTGGCCATGAGGATACTCTCCTTCGGCTTGAGGTGGTCCCGAACCAGTGTGCACAACTCTGTATATTCCTTCTCCATTGGTTTTGTTGGTGTGAGCAGATTCTTGATGAGGCTGTATATTTTAGGCCCAGACAGTGAGGAGAACCGTCCTGCTCTTGACCATGTTAGTGTCTCCCTCCGGCTCGTTGGCCATGAAGTACTGGTCGAGACGCTCGACGAAGGCTTCTGAATTGTTACCCTCTACGAATCTCTCTAATATTCCAAAGACAGCCATGGTTGCGTGAAGGTTCGTATTCTGTTATGTATAGAAGAACTCCACGAGGCTGAGTACTGTGAGCTAAACTTAGTGTGACCTTAGTCTTCTTTATGACAACTCCAGAGTGCCTAAACAACATGGCAATCTTTTACACTGGCCCTGCACGTCTGTGCAGGTGACCATTAAGACTCCAACAGTTGCGCCCTCTGGTGGCAAGTATTAAAGTTACATACATAACAGCTGCGGAGTGCAATGGCCGCCGATTTCTCGTGTAAGGACCGCCATTTTGAAAATTCCGCTCCTGCGGTATCCTGGCGGTGATTGCTCCCACCCTCCCACCGCTCCGCTGCTGCCGATCCATCCTAAGTGCATCATTCGAGCGCATACCACCGACGTCCCTCCTCGATGGAGAAATTCCGCCGAAAAAATCTTGCTCCGCAAGGTGCCAAAAGCCAGCGAAATGAGCTTGTAGTAGTTCTAAAATGGCAATACGGCTCCCATTACAGGGGAGGACTTACTGCCGCTGGCGTCATGTTTTTTTCTTTCGGCCGACTGCCGTGTCAGTCCGACAATTATGTCCCCGGGTTCAGCCGGGCGGCTAACAGGCAGTGTGGCACCCCCTCTTGGGTGTCAGGCCACTGGCCCAGCCAAAACCCCCCGTTTAAGTGAAGGGGAGAGCCGTGTGAAGCGGCGCCATGATGACTGACAACGGCGGACACTACAACCACCCACAACCTCCACCCCTCTAGATTGTGAACTTCCACTTACCACTGCACATCCACCCCCATTATGACCGACTTCCGGTTTGCTGAAAAAAAGCCAAAGAGCAGAATTTCGCTCAAGAGGCCACCGCGCCGATAAAAACAACAGAAACAGAGTAGGTACGCCCTGTTTCCAGTGGTGGGCAATTTTGGCCCCATATCTCTATTTAGCAACTGCTATCCTTGCATCTGTGAGCCTCTCCTTCAACATTATCTTATTTCCCATCCTCACTGTTTAGTCACTCAAGCAGCATTCCATTGTTCACGTCTCTATACATATGTGCGTGTGTTCTCGCACTTTCAGCTGCATGTCAGGGACAAACACTTGTGCACTCATTTCTGATGTGTCATCACATCGGTACTCACCAACCATGCTTTCTTTTACAGGCCAAACTGACTCACAATGGAGCTGAGCAAAGGAGGACCGGTGGTGGCAAGGCAGACACGCAGGTCCTCACACCTCGACATAAGCCCTGAAATCTCAGGTTGTAGCAGTGAGGACATTGCAGGGTCAAACCCTGCTGAGAGCATCCACAGCACTCTATCATTTGGGGATGCCACTGAGGAGGAAGAGGAAGAGGAGGACACTGATGGCACCAATGTGTCACTGCTTCCACCCACACGCGCCAGCTCAGATACTGTGAGTGCGCGATGTGAAATAGATGGTGGTATAGGGGTCTGCACTGGATGTTGCACTGAGGCCCAGTGGGCTGCACCATGGAGACAGGGCTAGGCAACCTCATGTGCCATCTCTCCGGAGGGTGAGTCTGCACCGGAGTTCTGTCGGCTCGGACTCAGATGATGCCAGCGATGCAGCAGCATATGAAAGAATGGTGAAGGCCATGCAGTCACAGATTTTGGGGACACTGGCAAGGGTGGCAGAGAGGCTGTCGGAAGTGGTGAGGAGTATGGAGGCATCCCGCATAGTTGACAGCTCTGCGCACACCATGGAACTCATCATTGCCAGTGTGCAGGCGGTGGTGGACTCCCAGTATGACCGTGCGGATCCAGCTGTGATGCCGCAACCTGCTAATAAAGAAAAGTATCCCATAGGCCTTCTTAACCACCTTATCTACCTGTCCTGCTACCTTCAGGGATCTGTGGACATGCACTCCAAGGTACCTCTGTCCTCAGTATAATACCATGTTTTGTGTATTTCCTTGCCTTGTTAGCCCTCCTCAAATGCATTACCTCACACTTCTCCGGACTGAATTCAATTTGCCACTGTTCTGCCCACCTGACCAGTCCACTGATATCTTCCTGCAGTCTACAGCTTTCTTCCTCACTGTCAACCACACTGCCATTTTTTGTATCATCTTCTTAATCATGCCCACTACATTTAAGTCTAAGTCATTGAAACAGCCTTCTAATCATAACATATCAGTCGACCATTACCCTTTGCTGCCTGCCACTAAGCCAATTTTGGATCCAACTTGTCACTTTCCGTTGGATCCATGGACTTTTACTTTTCTGACCAGTCTGCCATGTGGGACCTTGTCAAAAGCTTTGCCAAAATCCATGATGACTACATCAAATTCGCTACCCTCATCAACCCTGCTAGTTACCTCCTCAAGACATTCAATCATGTTAGTCAGATATGACCTTCCCTTAACAAATTCATGTTGACTGCCCTTGATTAATCCATGCCTTTCTAAATAATGATTTATACTGCCACTCAGAATTTTTTCCAATAATTTGCCCACCAACGAGGTTAGGTTGACTGGCCTGTAATTACTCGGGTCTATCCTTTCCTCCCTTTTTAAACAACGGTACAATGTTAGTCGTCCTCCAGTCCTCCGGCACCACACCTGTTGCATAGGAGGATTGGAAAATGATGGTCAGAGCCTCAGCTATTTCCTCTCATGCTTCTCTTTACAGTCTGGGATACATTTCAACCGGGCCTGGTGATTGATCTACTTTCAAAGACACGAAAACCCATTAATATTTCCTCTCTCATCATATTTATCGCATCTAATATTTCACACTCCTCCTCAACTACAATGTCTGCATCGTCCCTCTTTTTTGTGAAGACAGACGCAAAGTATTCATTAAGAACCATACCCACGTCTTCCATCTCAATATACAGGTTACCTTTTGGTCTCTAATAGAGCTTAGTTATATTCTTGCCCCTTTTATGTATATATAAAACATCTTTGGGTTTTCCTTGATTTTACTTGCCAATATTTTTTCATTCCCTCTCTTGGGTTTTCCCAATTTCCTTTTTATTTTCACCACTGCACCTTCTATACTCCTTTAGGTTTTCTGCAGTATTGAGCCCTTGGTATCTGACATAAGCTTCCCTTTTTTGCCTTATTCTACCCTGTCTACCACTTGACATCCAGGTGGCTCTAGATTTGGGAATCCCACCCTTTTCTTCGTGTGAACATATTTGCTGTGAACCCTCACTATATTTTCCTTGAATGCATCAAACTGCTCGGACACTGATTTATCTTCAAGTAGCTGTTTCCATGAATTTTTGCTAAATCATATCACATCTCCATAATCACGTAACCAGAAGTTAACTAGTAACCTCTTTTATTCTTTTTTCTTCCAGAATATTCTTCTATTCTTTTCACATTCTTTTATTTTGCAGAAAATAAAGCATAATTGGTCCAAATCTAAAGCAAACTGAACATGTAGACCTAGAAGATACACAGCCCGATCCCATGTAGTTGAAGGCGTATTTGAGGCTGGAATAATGAAGGCATTGAGGGAATTGTTTGTGCAAGCAATAGCTGGGTAATTCTGAGTAAGTCTCCTCAGTGAAATGGTTCACAGCTGGCAAAAGTGATTCATCATCAACATCTTCGGCCCGCTGGAAGGTTACTTTCTTAATGATATTCTGTACTCTCCTTCTCAGATGCTCCATATTGTTTACTTGTACTGTAAAGTTAGGGAACACGCAGCAAACAACAATGATGTGCAGCACTTTGACTGTCTCCCACTGTTCTGTTGAACACAGCTGATTTGTCTAGGCATTGGAATCTTTGCTTTTGCCAATGATGTCCTCAATTATGGCTCCTGTGAATGTGTGCACCACATTATACTTGTGCTCAGCAGCTGCGGACAACTGCCAAAGAGGGGTTGTGAACTAGTCTCCTAGAAACCAACTTCCCATTTTTCTTTCCAGATCGAATAATATGAGCATGGTGGAGTGCCGAGAAATAAAGGTGCCATAACTGCTACTGTAGAAGTGGTTATTAACCTACATGATTCTGTGCAGATGGTCAGACAGGCTTCATATTGATAAGGTGGCAGCCCTTGTAGTTCATGAATGCAACAAAATATGGACAGGAGCATGCAAAGCTATATGTCCACAAGTGATGAAATTCTGCACTTTGCTGCCATGCTGCTAAAATGCTGCCATTTTAGTGACCTCTCTGCTTTTGTGAATTGTCCACAGCGAAAGAGATGAAGATGTTGCTCTGAGAAACATTCCGTCAGTCACCTGCTTATATATCTGTAGACTGCAGATTGACTGATATTGCTGATGTCTCCTCTGCAGCCTGGAATGAGGCAAAAACATTTATGGCTGTAGTGACCTTTGACAATAAGTGGCAGCGTTCTCACTGCCCCGAAACAACTCACATTGAAGTCTTGGGTACATTATTTCTCTATCGTCTATATACTCAGTTGCAGGAGTCACCAGGAGAAAGAGAGTGCTTGGTCACAGGCATCTTGCCAAGGACCCCTTGGTCGGAATGGGGAATGGGAGGAGGACATCAGGCCAGGCAGAGCTGCGAGGAGGCTGAGGTGGCGTCCTTCACCCCTGTGCGTAGAGGACATCCCTCCTCCCTTGGACCTCTTCTACCAGCACCTCCAGTGCCGCATCTGAGAACCTGTTCCTGAGCCATGCTGTAACGTGCCGCTGTTTACTAGCCAGAGCACTCCATACCTTCAGTGGAAGCGAGGAGCCCACATACACAGCTCCACGAAAATTACATCTAATCAACACTTGAGCGCTAAACCTGCAAGTTTCTCTTTAAGCACCTCCAGGAAAGTTCAAATTATGGTGATTAGAAATTACGATCAAAATTGTGTGCTAAATCCAGACTTTCAAACACTGGATCCATTTAGCACCTGTTTTCACCCTTTGTCCAAAATGACCCTAAAGTATAAGAAATTACAGATTAAAAAGCTGGTATCACTTTGTATCAGTCTTACTTACTTTAATTACCCATGTATTTTCTCTTTAAATTTAACAACCGATACATTTAACCTTGTATCTATGTCCCCTTGATCTATGGAAACAGTCTGTTACTATCTACTCTGTCCCATACCTTCATAATTTTGATCACCTCTATCATACTGCACTTAATTTTTTTTGCCTCTCCCAGGAAACTGCAGGTTTGATGGACCAGCGGGTCTTTTCCTGTTCTCTGTTTCAACGAAAACAACTGTAATTTTTTTTTTAAAGTCTTTCTTCGTATTTGTGTTTTCTCATACCAGGCAGCATCCTAGTAAATGCGTGCTGTACACTCTCTTTTCTCTTAACACCTTTCCAGTAATGAGCAGCCCAAAATGTACCACCTCACATTTACTGAGCAGAATTCCATCTGCCATTTTTTGCACATTCTACCATCTTAACTATATCCCCTTGCAGATTCTATAGTCCTCAGAATAATTTAACATGCCTCTTGGTTTAGTATCATTTGCGAATATGGACATCACTCACTCCAAGTCAGTGAATGGACATGGTCCCAGCATGTAACCCTGTGGGAACTGCCAACCACTCTGAGAAACCACTCTTCATTCTAACTCTCTGTTTTCTTCCTTGTAAGCAGTTTTTAATCCAATTTACCATCTTTCTTCTAATTTCAGATCCATTAATCTTCTCCTGAAATCACCTGTTTGGTACCATACTAGCCTGAAAGTCCAGGTACACCACTGCATTTCTCCGATTCACCATATCTATCACCTCCTCAAAGAACAAAGTGCAATATTAAAGGCTACAGAAAGCAAGCAGTAGAGTGGATTACATCAGATGGCTAATGCGCAGAAATAGGCCAGTGCAGACTTCAGAGGCTGAATGGCCCGTTTCTGTGTTATTGCATTCTGACACTCTATGAAACTATGATGCCAGCTGAAACTAATTTGAAAATATAGTTTGAGCATTGTGATTGCTGCGTTTTTGTGGGATCTCTCCAAAACTATATTTCAATAGTTAAATTGCTTATTCGAGCAAATTAGAAATCATGGTAGATTGATTTAATTTGCCACGCTTTTTAATTAATATGTGACAGCCTATATGCAGACAGTTAAATTATATATAGATAAATTGATTACAGCATAGGCACGAAACTGACAGTAGTTCCACAGAACGTATGTTAGAACATTGTCAATGTTTCTACTTATAGACAGTTTAAAGGATAGACTGATACTAAAAAAATGTCTATTTTCACTTCGAATATAGATATTAGAAAATACTAGTCTGCAGCTATCCCAACACATATAAAGCCATATTCCTGTCTGTGGTTAGCTGTTTGAAGTATAGCAAAGCTCATGTGAATAAGTAGATTTTGCCATAAAATGACTGTAAATAATACACATTTTTCCTGAAGCATGAACATGATATAGTTTCATTACCTATTACTTATTGATTTTCCAGATGATTCTGCCTTTTGACTCTCGCTTCCATTCTGTATCATCTTAGCTTGACCTTTTGCCTGTCACATTCAAGAGTAAACAATTTTATTTCTAAAGCAGCTTTATTTATTACCTTGGAATAAACATAAATGTACAACTATAAGGAGATATGACATCAAATGGACATTTGACTTGAACAATCATTTGAATTATCTGTTGCTTAGTCAAGCATAAAATAATAGATCTAAAATAGATTTTGTAGCTGTAAAGTCTCAGAGGCCAAAATTGCCCCTCTCCTCAAGGCTTGTTACCATCGCAAATCGGCAGCCACGCTGCGGAGTGGAGTGGCTGCTGACTTTTCGTGGAATGGCTACTGATAGCCCAATTGCCCTTTCAAGGTTTCCCGGCGGTCCCCCAATCACCCCTCTGCCTCTGGCTGCGCTGCTGCTGATCCATGTTAAGTGCGTCATCACCGATCTATCCCCCCCCCCCACACCCACCCACCAGACGGCAAAATTCTGCTCTGAAAATATTCGACCCGCCTGGCAGTGCCAAAAGCAGTTTTTTCCCAGTGGTCCAGTGAGTTTGTGGCCTCTGCAGCGGCGGTGCGACTTCCTTTAAGGGGAGGATGCACTGCCGCCATGTTTTCATTTTTGTTGTCCAACTGCCATGTTGGCCTGACAATTATTCCCCCGGGTTCGGCCGGGCTGCCAATAGGCAGCCTGGCACCCCATCTGGCCCGGCCGAAACCCTCCCTGGTGGCCCAGTGGACGGAAGTTTTAAAATCGCGAATGCTCTCCCCTTTAAGTGAAGGGGAGAGCCGTGGTTACGTGGTGCCATGACGATGTCATCGCGGTGGTCACTCCACAATCACCCCCCCTCCCAACTTCGACCCCTCAGTTGTTGCCAACGCCACGTATCCGCCCCTCAAGTGTAGTCACCGCCCCCATTAAGAGCGACCTCCGCATCTAAATTTAAAAAAAACAGCAAAGATCGGAATTTCACTCAAGAGACGACCTCAACCACAGCTGCGGTAAAAACCATTGAAACAGGGTGCGTGCGTGGACCAATTTCGGCCCCTCAGTTTCTAGACAGAGCAGTATTCCTTTATCAAATATACTTAACAGTGCATAAACATTTTTTGAATGTTTGAAAATTATGAGGACAATTTCAGTGCTTCTGGATATCAACAGGAAATATATCAAATTAGCAAAATGTGAATACTATAATAAAGATTGTTCGTTATCTAGCAGCTCTGGTGTAATGGGAAATTCTTCAGGCAATATCTCTCACAGATGCACACACACCAACCGTGGATCACGTAAAATTATGGCACATGACATACCCGACAATATCTTGCAACAATAACAGCCCAAAATATTTGTTTCTATGGTCTAGAACCTCCACATTTGGGCTTATCGCCCAAAAATGGGCGTTATTTCCGGCGGTGGGCAGTAAAAAAGGGTTTTAAGATCGCTGGCTTCTCGCCCAATCTCAAAGCACCTAGTCTCCATTTTTGAAAATTGGCGTTACCGCGAGCGACATGAAAATTTTTTGACCTTCTGCCGTAAAGTATGGCTGTCTTTAGCAACGGCATGGCAACGCTCTATTCCCGCGATTCAGGTGGTCAAGGGTCATCATGACTTGCGCAGAAGAGGAGAGAGAGAGAGGCACTGAAGGCGTGTGTGGCTGTGGTGTGTGCTTGTCTGGCTGTTGTGGGATCACGAGGGAGATTCACCAGTAGCAAAAAGCCTACTAAGCACCAAGAACATAGTTGGCACTGAGTTTTTGTCCAACAAATAAGATATAACATGAAAGGGATGGATGAGGACCTGGAGCTGGTAGCCATGAACACTGGTGGCAGAGGGCTCCCAGTGGTCTCGGAGCACAGCACAGCATCCCAAGGTGCCGCACCCCCATTGCCAACCACACGAGAGCCAGCAACAACATCTTGCTTCTGGCTCGGAGCACATTCCACCTCGGGACCATCCTCTCCCGTATCCGTCCAAGCAGCATTTCGGCTGTCACCCGTTGTCCCCCCCCCCAGCCTCAATGAAGCATCGCCTGAGGAGCTCCTCGGCTAGGCGGTTTGGAGTCAGGAGGGGAAGGGGTAGAGATGGGTAGGAGAAGCAAGGTTGTGGGGGGGGGGGGGGTGGGGGGGGTGGAGGGTTGGTTTGTACAGAAATGCTGATTTCAGACTAATGTTCGGTTTAAATGTTTTTTATTTAACAAAACCTTGTAGTGCATTGGCTCAGATAGCTGCACCGTTACATGCTGGTGATTCCTTATCAAAGGGTATAATGACACTTAACTTCAATCAACTTAAATTAACTGTCACCAAGGTGATGCACACCATTGACGTATTACCTGCACACCCAGCAGTGTGTCAGCCTTGTAAATAACATTCATTGATGAGCTCCTGACATAAGGCTCTTGCAGCTATCATGCCACCACGGTCCCTTTCATGCTGTTTACAGGGGGGAGGGGGCATGGCTTCAGTGTCAGCCTGATTGTCTGGGCCGATGTCAGCGTCGTCCTCCTCATCCTCTCTCTGGTGAGGTGGACTGTCAGACTCATCAGGCAATTCTTGTCCCCTCCTGATAGTCAAGTTGTGCAGCATGGAGCACACCACCACGAATTGAGCTATTTGCGGTATTGTGGTATTGGAGCTCGCCACCTGAATGGTCCAGGCATCTGAAGCGCTGCTTAAGCACTCCCAATGGTTTTCTCCACAATATTGCGAGTTGCTCTGTGGCTCTCATTGTATCACCTCTTGGCTTCGGTGTGGGTGTCACGCAGGGGGGTCATCAGCCTGGTGGCGAGGCCCTATCCTTTGTCACCAAGCATCCAGCATTGACCTTGTGGCTGATTGTTAAACAAGTCAGATACAGTGCTCTCACGCAGGATGTGAGCATCATGGATGCTGCCCGGAAATTGAGCATTCACTGCCAGTATAATTTGTTGGTGGTCGACAACCAGTTGGACATTCAGGGAGTGGAATCCCTTGCGGTTACTGAAAACCTCTGCATACTGAAAAGGTGCCCGTATCGCGATGTGCATACAGTCTATTGCTCCCTGCGCCTTGGGGAAGTTTGCAATTCTGGAAAATCCTAGAGCCCTCTCACTCTGTGCCTCCCTGGTCATAGGGAAGCTGATCAAGTCCCTCCTGCGTGTGTACAGGGCTTCAGTGACCTGTCTAATGCAGCGATGTATGGCATGCTGAGAAAGTCCGCAAATGTCTCCAGCTGTGGCCTGAAAAGAACCCGAGGCATAGAACGACAGTGCCGCGGTGACTTTGACAGACAGTGCAGTACTGATGGTGCTGGCAGGCTGTAGATCTGCCCTTATCATCTGGCATACCTCAGTGATAACTTCTTTGTGGAAGCGCAGTCTCCGAAGGCAGGTGGTGTCGGGCAAGTCGAGGTAAGGATGCTTCTCCTTGTACTTGCAGGGGGCGTAACGTCTAGTTCTCCTCATCAGTCTTACATTGGGCACATAATGCAGTGGAGCGTTTCTTTGGCGAGGTTGAGTCTGCTGCATGTAATTGGTCACCAAGAGAGGGTGAGAAAGGACAGGCCCCATTGCAGTAGTTCTCTGTTTTCCACTGATTGCTCACAAACAAGGAATGCCCCGACAAAGACACCTCTTCAATTCCAATCGGTCACAGTGTGGTCAAGATGTTTTTAGAGATATTCACATCAACTCCAACCTGCAGAGCATATCCAAACTCCGTGAAGGTTGAAGCACAGCAGCCTTTTAAAGGATGCGACATGTGATTAGTTCCACTTTTTCTGGGTGGTTTCTTGGGTGAGCGATATTGTGGGCAAGGTAATGAAATTGACGCTGGGCGATCTCATGGCCATTAGTTTCAGTAAATATGCTCTTTACGACAAAGAAAACTGGGCGGGCGCTAACATTGAATCTCGGCGTTAAGTACATGAGGAAAGTAACGCTCGGCGATAAGTTTCCTAAAAATGCCCGTCAGTTTCCATTTTGTGCCAAAATGGGCAATATATGGGCGTTAAATGTCATTTCAGTGGTAAAATGGGTGTTAAGTGGATGTTAAGTATGCAAAAAAAGTGGGGTTTCTAGCCCCATGTTCTTCATACAAACTAAAAATGAAGGGAGTTTCAAGAGATGCAATACAAGTCTAACTATCCATATTCTCACTGATCAGCGAGGATCTTTGTGCGAGACCACTGCAAGAAGCAGTCGGAGAAAAATCAACGATTATCAGTGGGGAACAGTGAGGGGAAGCACTGATCATTGATGGGGAGCATTGCCCCATTCACCTCTCCCCTTGATGATCAGTGCCCTCTCACTGCTCCCCATTGATGATCAGTGTCCCCTCATTACTCCCCATTGATGATCAGTGCCAACTCACTGCTCCCTACAGACAATTTGTGCCGTTCTCAAGCCTCGCTACAGATGATCAGTGCTCCCCCCGTCACTGCTCCCCAAAATGATCAGTGTCCCGCCCCCACATTACTCTACAAGGATGATCAGTTTCACCTCCCCATCCCACTTCACCGCTCCCGAAAGACGATCAGTGCTTACACCATAACTGTTATCAACAGATGGTCTTTGCCCCCTCTTAATCCCCACTGATCCCTATAGAGAATTAATGCCCCTCACACTGCTCCGCAATGATCGTATGTAGGGAGAAGTGAGGGGGGCACTGATCATCAGTTGGAAGCAGTGACTGGGGCAATGATCGTCTGTGGGGAGCAGTGAGGGGACACTGATCATTTGCACGAAGCCCTGAGGGGGGTGTGGAACTAATCATCTGTAGGGAGCAGTGAGGGGGCACAGATCGTCTGCAGGGAACAATGATCCTCAGTGGAGTGCAGTGAGGGGGCACGGATCATCAGTGGGGAGCAGTGAGGGGGGCTCTGATCGTCTGTACGGAGCAGCGAGGGGGCACTGATCTTTAATGGGGAGCAGTGAGGGTGGCTCTGATAGTCCGTAGGGAACAGTGAGGGGGCAGGGATCATCTGTAGGGAGCAGTGAGGGGGCACTGAGCATCAGTGGGGTGCAGTAAGGGGGCACAGATCATCATTGGGAGCAGTGAGGGGGGCACTTATCTTTAGTGGGGAGCAGTGAGGGGGCACGGTTCATCTGTAGAAAGCAGTGAGGGGGACACTGATCATCAGTGGGAGCAGAGAGGGGGCCATTGATCATTAATGGGGAGCAGTGAGGGGGCATTGATCGTCTGTCGAGAGCAATGAGGTGGGCACTGATCGTCAGTGGGGAGCAGTGAGAGGGCATTGATCGTCTGTCGAGAGCAGTGAGGGGCGCACTGATCGTCAGTGGGGAGCAGTGTGGAGGCACTGATCGTCTGCAGAGAGCAGAGAGGGGGGCACTGATCTTTAGTGGGGAGTAGTGAGGGGGCACTGATCTTTAGTGGGGAGCAGTGAGCGGCACTGATCTTTAGTGGGGAGCAGTGGGGGGGGCACTGATCTTCAGTGGGAAGCAGTGAGGGGGCACTGATCTTTAGTGGGGAGCAGTGAGGGGGGCACTGATCTTTAGTGGGGAGCAATGAGGGGGCACTGATCTTTAGTGGGAAGCAGTGAGGGGAGCACTGATCTTTAGTGGGAAGCAGTGAGGGGGGCACTGATCTTTAGTGGGAAGCAGTGAGAGGGGCACTGATCTTTAGTGGGGAGCAGTGAGGGGGCACTGATCTTCAGTGGGAAGCTGTGAGGGGACACTGTTCATCAGTGGGGAGCAGTGAGGGGGCACTGATCATCTGCACGGAGCATTGAGGGGAGCACTGATCGTCAGTGGGGTGCAGTGAGAGGGACAGTGATCGTCTGTACGGAGCAGTGAGGGGGGCACAGATCATCAGTGGGGAGAAGTGAGGGGACAGTGATCCTCAGCGAAAACTGTGAGGAAGGCACTGATCATCAGTGGGGAGCAGTGCGGGGGGCACTGATTGTCTGTAGGGAGCAGTGAAGGCACTTTGATTGTTTGTAGGAAACAGTGAAGAGGGACTGATCATCAGTGGGGAACAGTGAGGTGTCACTTGTCATGTATTTAACTGTCATTGTAACCCATGTATAAAATGACCTAAGTTGTACACTGAGAGAACATTGATCACTAGGTGGTGAACTTGTGGGAGACATTCCTGAGCTAGACTTTAAGTATAAAAGGGGAAGCTCCACCCACCTTCATCACTTCAGTGCTGGCTAATAAAGGTTACTGGTCACAGAGTGATCTTTTTTCAAGTATGGGCCTTGTGTGCATTTATACTGTATAGTAAGGACTTAACAGTGGCGACGAGAAACTGGGATTTAAACCACGCGAGCATGACCACGAGCAGCACAGATGAGTTGGTGATGATTGGGATGATTTTATTGAGAGACTACAGCAAAGTTTCATCACGAAGGAATGGCTGGGACAGGATTCGGCCGACAAACGCAGGGCTCATCTCCTGACGGTTTGTGGATTCTGGACGCACTCCCTGATGAAGTACCTTCTAGCGCCAGAGAAGCCGGCGGACAAGACTTTTGAAGAGCTCAGTAAGTTGATCGGGGAACACTATAAACCGGCGAGCAGCATGCACATGGCGAGACACCAGTTTTACACGCAGCGGCGCTTTGATGGCCCAGACATTTATCTCAGGGGAGGAAGAGACCAGAATGATGTTTGCCAAAAATCTTGGTTTAAATGCAGCAAATGGACAAGGAATCAACATTGTTAACTCGGCACACAGTTCTCCAGGCAGACAGGTGCAATCGGACATGCCCGAGCATGTAGTCGAACCCAAAGGGGGAATTTAACAGAGACAATTGCTAGCTGAACGGCAATTCATGCCATCGCAAGGGACAATGCGGCCAGTAATGGGGTCATCAACACCTGTCAATGGTGCGCTTAAGGACAGTTACAGAGACAGTCAGGGACGATCGACTGGTAATGGACCTTTTGTTTCCAACAACGGTTCATGTTGGAGATGTGGAGGCAAACACACAGCCAGAGCTTGCAGGTATCAGCAATATACCTGCAGAAACTGCAACGTCAGCGGTCGCTTGGCGCGAATGCACAGGAAGCCTGCAGCCAGGTTGATGTACGAGGAGGACGGGCCCGATATAAGCTCTACAAGGCCAAATGGACACCGGGGGAAATCACTGGAAGCTGAAGTTCAGCGAGTTCATGTGGAGCACATATACAGTTCATACACCAGGACGCCACCGATAACGATGAAAGTGCTCCTCAATGGCATCCCAGTATCAATGGAGCTCGACACAGGGGCCAGCCAGTCCCTGATGAGTATCAAACAGTTCGACAAGTTGTGGGCATCCAAGGCCAGGAGGCCAAAATTATTTCATGGTCATGGCTGTTGAAGCTTTTGAAAGCGAAGGCTCACCCGTGACAGCCCGTCAGATCAAAGTCTGGACAAATAGAGACCTGCTACTGTCTTTAGTCAAGAAATGTGTCCTGAATGGGGACTGGGCAGCCACGTATGGGGCATGCCCTGAGGAATTCAAACCATTTCACAGGTGCAAGGATGAACTCTCGATTTAGGCCGATTGCCTACTATGGGGAAACCGAGTAGTCAAGCCCCAGATGGGCAGAGAGATGTTCACCAGAGAACTCCACAATGAGCACCCGGGCATTGTCATGATGAAAGCAATTGCCAGGTCATATGTTTGGTGGCTAGGGATAGATGCAGACCTGGAACTTTGTGTTCGCAGGTGCAACACGTGTGCGCAGCTGGGCAATGCGCCCAGGGAAGCCCCCCTTAGCCCCTGGTCCTGGCCTGCCAAGCCATGGTCACACATCCATGTGGACTACGCAGGTCCTTTCATGGGAAAAATATTTTTGGTTGTAGTCGACCAAATGGATCAAGTGTGACATTCTCAATTCAAGCACATCCTCTGCCACGGTAGAAGGTCTACGGGCAATATTCACCGCCCATGGTCTACCGGACGTCTTGGTCAGCGACAATGGCCCGTGCTTTACACGCATTGAATTCCAGGACTTCATGGCAGGCAATGGAATCAACCATGTCAGAATGGCACCGTTCGAGCCGGCCTCAAATGGCCAGGTGGAACGAGCAGTGCAGATAATCAAACAGGGGATGCTCAGAATCCAAGGGGGGGTCCCTACAAAGCCACTTATCACGCCTCCTGTTAGCCAATAGATCCAGACCACACTCGCTCACAGGGGTCCCACCCGCAGAGCTGCTAATGAAAAGGACGCTCAAAACCAGGTAATCCCTCATACACCCCACCATGAAAGAAATTGTTGAGAGCAGGCGCCAGTCACAATGTGACTACCATGACTGGAATGCGAGGGCGCGATGTATTGATGTCAATGACCCTGTCTTTGTCCTCAACTATGCTGCAGGGCCTAAATGGCTCGCAGGCACTGTGATTGCCAAAGAGGGGAATAGGATTCTGGTAGTTAAACTTACCAATGGACAAATCTGCCGCAAACACGTGGCTCAAACAAAAAGGAGGTTCAGCAACCCCATAGAAGAAGCAGAGGAAGAACACGATGTCGAGTTTACTCCACCACAGGTGACCGAACATCGGAACCAAGTGGAGAAGAGCCCAGTCACTGTGGGCAGTCCGGACAGGCCTGAGGCACCGCAAACAGCAGACACTCAGGCCAGCGCCCAACGACCGGAGCCCCAACTCATGCGCTCGACAAGGGAGCGTAAACCACCAGAGAGACTTAACCTGTGATCCCAATAAGACTTTGGGGAGGGGGGTGGGGGGGAGAAGTGATGTCATGTATTTAACTGTCATTGTAACCCATGTATAAACTGACCGAAGTTGTACACTGAGAACATTGACCACTAGGTGGTGAACTTGTCCGAGACAGTCCTAACCTGGACTTTCAGGTACAAAAGTGGAAGCTCTACCCACTTTCATTACTTCAGTGCTGGTTAGTAAAGGTTACTGGTCACAGAGTGACCTTCTCTCAAGTGTGGGCCTTGTGTTCATTTACACTGTATAGTAAGGACATATTAGGGGAGGGAGAGAGACCTGCAGTGATCACTGATCTGCAGTGGGGAGCTGTGAGGGGGCACTGATCGTCTCTAGGGAACAGTGAGGGGGCACTGATCATCAGTGGGGAGCAGTGAGGGGGCACTGATCATCTGTAGAGAGCAGTGAGTGGGCACTGATTGTCTCTAGGGAACAGTGAGGGGGCACTGATCATCAGTGGGGAGCAATGAGGGGGCACTGATCATCTGTATGGAGCAGTGGGGGGAGCACTGATCATCTGTAGGGAGCAGTGAGGGGGCACTGATCGTCTCTAGGGAACAGTGAGGGGGCACTGATCTGCACTGGGGAGCAGTGAGGGGGGCACTAATCATCTGTAGGGAGCAGTGAGGGAGGCACACCATCTGTAGGGAACAGTGAGGGGGCACTGATCTGCAGTGGGGAGCAGTGAGGGGGGCACTGAACGTCTGTAGGGAGCAGTGAGGGGGCACTGGTCATGAGTGGGAGCAGTGAGGGTGGCACTGATCATCAGTGGGGAGCAGTGAGGGGGCACTGATCATCAGTGGGGAGCAGTGAGGGGGGCACTGACCGTCTGTAGGGAGCAGCGAGAGTGAAATATAGAAACATAGAAAATAGGTGCAGGAGTAGGCCATTCGGCCCTTCGTGCCTGCACCACCATTCAATAAGATCATGGCTGATCATTCCCTCAGTACCCCTTTTCTGCTTTCTCTCCATACCCCTTGATCCCCTTAGCCATAAGGGTCACATCTAACTCCCTCTTGAATATATCCAATGAACTGGCATCAACAGCTCTCTGCGGCAGGAAATTCCACAGGTTAACAAGTGAGTGAAGAAGTTTCTCCTCATCTCAGTCCTAAATGGCCTACCCCTTATCCGAAGACAGTGTCCCCTGGTTCTGGAATTCCCCAACATCGGGAACACTCTACCCGCATCTAACCTGTCCCGTCTCGTCAGAATCTTGTATGTTTCTATGAGATCCCCTCTCATCCTTCTAAACTCCAATGTATAAAGGCCCAGTTGATCCAGTCTCTCCTCATATGTCAGTCCAGCCATCCCGGGAATCAGTCTTGTGAACCTTCGCTGCACTCCCTGAATAGCAAGAACGTCCTTCCTCAGATTAGGAGACCAAAACTGAACACAATATTCCAGGTGAGGCCTCACCAAGGCCCTGTACAACTACAGTAAGACCTCCCTGCTCCTATACTCAAATCCCCTTGCTATGAAGGCCAACATACCATTTGCCTTCGTCACCGCCTGCTGTACCTGTATGCCAACTTTCAATGACTGATGAACCATGACATCAGGTCTCGTTGCACCTCCCCTTTTCCTAATCTGCTGCTATTCAAATCATATTCTGTCTTCACGTTTTTGCCCCCAAAGTGGATAACCTCACATTTATTCACATTATACTGCATCGACCATGCATTTGCCCACACACCTAACCTGTCCAAGTCACCCTGCAGCCTCTCAGCGTCCCCTTTACAGCTCACACCGCCACCCAGTTTAGTGTCATCTGCAAACTTGGAGATAGTGCACTCAATTCCTTCATCTAAATCATTGATGTATATTGTAAAGAGCTGGGGTCCCAGCACGGAGCCCTGCGGCACTCCATTAGTCACTGCCTGCCATTCTGAAAAGGACCCGTTTATCCTGACTCTCTGCTTCCTGTCTGCCAGCCAGTTCTCTATCCACGTCAGTATATTACCCCCAATACCATGTGCTTTGACTTTGCACACCAATCTCTTGTGAGGGACCTTGTTAATAGCCTTTTGAAAGTCCAAATACATCACATCCACTGGTTCTCTCTTGTTCACTCCACTCTACTAGTTACAGCCCCAAAAAATTCCAGAAGATTTGTCAAGCATGATTTCTGCTTCATAAATCCATGGTGACTTGGACCAATCCTGTCACTGCTTTCCAAATGCGCTGCTATTTTATCCTTAATAATTGATTCCACCGATTTCCCCACGACTGATGTCAGGCTAACCGGTCTATAATTACCTGCTTTCTCACTCCCTCCTTTTTTAAATCATGGTATTATATTAGCTACCCTCCAGTCCATAGGGACTGACCCAGAGTTGATAGACTGTTGGAAAATGATCACCAATGCATACACTATTTCTAGGGCCACTTTCTTAAGTACTCTGGGATGCAGACTATCACCCCGGAGATTTATCGGCCTTCAATCCCATCAATATCCCTAACACAATTTCCCGCCTAATAATCCTTCCGTTCCTCCTTCTCACTCGACACTCGGTCCCCTAGTACTTCCGGAAGATTCATTGTGTCTTCCTTCGTGAAGACAGAACCAAAGTATTTGTTCAATTGGTCTGCCATTTCTTTGTTCCCCATTATAAATTTACCTGAATCCGACTGCAAGGGACCTACGTTTGTCTTCACTAATCTTTTTCTCTTCACATATCTATAGAAGCTTTTGCAGTCAGTTTTTATGTTCCCAGCAAGCTTCTTATCGTACTCTATTTTCTCCCTCTAAATTAAACCCTTTAACATCTGTAGTGGGGAAAATGCTTGAAACTATCATTAAGGAAGAAATAGCGGGACATCTGGATAGGAATAGTGCAATCAAGCAGATGCAGCATGGATTCATGAAAGGGAAATCATGTTTAACGAACTTACTGGAATTCTTTGAGGATATAACGAGCATGGTGGATAGAGGTGTACCGATGGATGTGGTGTATTTAGATTTCCAAAAGGCATTCGATAAGGTGCCACACAAAAGGTTACTACAGAAGATAAAGGTACGCGGAGTCAGAGGAAATGTATTAGCATGGATAGAGAATTGGCTGGCGAACAGAAAGCAGAGAGTCGGGATAAATGGGTCCTTTTCCGGTTGGAAATCAGTGGTTAGTGGTGTGCCACAGGGATCAGTGCTGGGACCACAACTGTTTACAATATACATAGATGACCTAGAAGAGGGGACAGAGTGTAGTGCAACAAAATTTGCAGATGACACTAAGATTAGTGGGAAAGCGGGTTGTGTAGAGGACTCAGAGAGACTGCAAGGAGATTTGGATAGGTTAAGTGAATAGGCTAAGGTTTGGCAGATGGAATACAATGTCAGAAAGTGTGAGGTCATCCACCTTGGGAAAAAAAACAGTAAATGGGAATATTATTTGAATGGGAGAAATTACAACATGCTGTGGTGCAAAGGGACCTGGGGGTCCTTGTGCATGAAACTCTTTTAGGAAACCGAAAATCGGGGCCAACAAATCAGCCAGACAGGGAGCGAGTGACTGAACGGTGGAACCAAACTGGGACTACAAAGTACTCCACCTTGCCGGGCACAACATCCAGCGCCGACCGTCCTACCGTGCACACACCACCCACAACGATTGCTTGTGTGTGTACATACGTACGACACGTCGTGTGTTGGCCTCTGTCTCTGTCTCTCTCTCTCTCTCTCTCTCTGTGTGTGAGCGTGTGTTGCACGAGCACCGGGAAACCATCAGGACAGAAGGATCACGAGGATAAAGTTGTGCTTTAAACAGAACGCCCGAACAGGAACTTGAACCCTGGACCCTCAGATTAAAAGTCTGATGCTCTACTGACTGAGCTATCCAGGCTCTTCCAAAAGGTTAGTTTGCAGGTGCAGCAGGTAATCAGGAAGGTAAATGGAATGTTGGCCTTCATTGCGAGAGGGATGGAGTACAAAAGCAGGGAGGTCTTGCTGCAACTATATAAGGTATTGGTAAGCCCGCACCTGGAGTACTGCGTGCAGTTTTGGTCACCTTACTTAAGGAAGGATATACTAGCTTTGGAAGGGGTACAGAGACGATTCACTAGGCTGATTCCAGAAATGAGGGGGTTACCTTATGATTGAGTAGACTGGGTCTTTACTCCTTGGAGTTCAGAAGGATGAGGGGTGATCTTATAGAAACATTTAAAATCATGAAAGGGATAGACAAGATAAAGGCAGAGAGGTTGTTTCCCTTGGTGGGGGAGACTAGAACTAGGGGGCACAGCCTCAAAATACGGAGGAGCCAATTTAAAACCGAGTTGAGAAAAAATTTCTTCTCCCAGAGGGTTGTGAATCTGTGGAATTCTCTGCCCAAGGAAGCAGTTGAGGCTAGCTCATTGAATGTTTTCAAGTCAAAGATAGATAGATTTTTAAGCAATAAGAGAATTAAGGGTTACGGGGAGAGGGCGGGTAAGTGGAGCTGAGTCCACGACCAGATCAGCCATGATCTTATTGAATGGCGGGGCAGGCTCGAGGGGCTAGATGGCCTACTCCTGTTCCTAATTCTTATGTCCTCCTCTGCTGAATTCTAAATTTCTCCCAGTCCTCAGGTTTGCTGATTTTTCTGCCAATTTATATGCCCCTTGGATTTAACACGATCCTTAATTTCTCTTGTTAGCCACTGTTGAGCCACCTTCCCTGTTTTATTTTTACTCCAGACAGGGATATACAATTGCTGAAGTTCATCCATGTGATCTTTAATTGTTTGCCATTGCCTATCCACCGTCAACCCTTTAAGTATCATTTGCCAGTTTATTCTAGCCAATTCACGCCTCAAACCATCGAAGTTACCTTTCCTTAAGTTCAGGACCTTAGTTTCTCAATTAACTGTGTCACTCTCCATCTTAATAAAGAATTCTACTATATTATGGTCACTCTACCCCAAGGAACCTCGCACAACAAGATTGCTAATTAGTCCTTTCTCATTACACATCACCCAGTCGAGGCTGGCCAGCTCCCTCGTTGGTTCCTCGACATATTGGTGGGGAAAACCATCCCTAATACACTCCAGGAAATCGTCCTCCATCGCATTGATACCAGTTTGTTTAGCCCAATCAATATGTAGATTAAAGTCACCCATGATAACTGCTGTACCTTTATTGCATGCATCCCTAATTTCTGGTTTGATGCTGTCCCCAACCTCACTACTACTGTTTAGTGGTCTGTACACAACTCCCACTCGCGTTTTCTGCTCTTTGGTATTCCGTAGCTCCACCCACACCGATTCCACATCATCCAAGCTAATGCCCTTTCTTACTATTGCATTAATTTCATCTTTAACCAGCAATGCCAACCCACCTCCTTTTCCTTTCTGTCCATCCTTCCTAAATGTTGAATATCCCCGGATGTTGAGTTCCCAGCATTGGTCACCCTGGAGCCATGTCTCCGTGATGCCAATTATGTCATACCCGTTAACTGATATCTGCACAGTTAATTCGTCCACCTTATACCGGATACTCATCGCATTGAGGCACAGAGCCTTCAGGCTTGACTTTCTAACACACTCTGCCCCCTTAGAATTTTGCTGTAATGTGGCTCTTTTTGTTTTTTGCCTTAGGTTTCTCGGCTCTCCAATTCTACGTTTCTTCTTTCAATCTTTTGCTTCTACCGCCATTCTACTTCCCTCTGTCTCCTTGCATAGGTTCCCATCCCCCTGCATATTAGTTTAACTCCTCACCAACAGCACTAGCAAACACTCCACCTAGGCCATTGGTTCAAGTCCTGCCCAGGTGCAGACCGTCCGGTTTGTACTGGTCCCACCTCCCCCAGAACCAGTTCCAATGTCCCAGGAATTTGAATCCCTCCCTTTTGCACCACTCCTCAAGCCACGTATTTATCTGGCACTGATAGTCAGTGTGGAGCAGTGAGGGGGGCACTGACCGTCTGTAGGGAGCAGTAAGGGGGCACTGATCATCAATGGGGAGCAGTGAGAGGGGCAGTGATCATCTGTAGGGAGCAGTGAGCTGGCACTGATCGTCTCTCGTAGCAGTGAGGGGGCACTGATCATCAATGGGGAACAGTGAGGGGGCACTGATCATCTGTAGGGAGAAGTGAGGGTGAAACATAGAAAATAGGTGCAGGAGTAGGCCATTCCCTCCTTCGAGGCTGAACCACCATTCAATAACATTGCGGCTGATCATTCCCTCAGTAACCATTTTCTGCTTTCTCTCCATAGCCCTTGATCCCCTTAGCCATAAGTGCCACATCTAACTCCCTCTTGAATATATCCAATGAACTGGCATCAACAACTCTAGGCAGTAGGGAATTCCACAGGTTAACAAGTGAGTGAAGCAGTTTCTCCTTATCTCAGTCCTAAATGGTCTACCCCTTATCCTAAGACTGTGTTCCCTGGTTTTGGACTTCCCCAACATCGGGAACATTCTACCAGCATCTAACCTGTCCCGTCCCGTCAGAATCTTTATGTTTCTATGAGATCCCCTCTCATCCTTCTAAACTCCAGTGAATAAAGGTCCAGTTGATCCAGTCTCTCCTCATATGTCAGTCCAGCCATCCCGGGAATCAATCTGGTGAACCTTCGCTGCACTCCCTGAATAGCAAGAACGTCCTTCCTCAGATTAGGAGACCAAAACTGAACACGATACTCCAGGTGAGGCCTCACCAAGGCCCTGTGCAACAGCAGCAAGACCTCCCTACTCCTATACTCAAATCCCCTACCTATGAAGGCCAACATACCATTTGCCTTCGTCACCGCCTGCTGTACCTGTATGCCAACTTTCAATGACTGATGAACCATGACACCCAGGTCTCGTTGCACCTCACCTTTTCCTAATCTGCCGGCAGTCAGATAATATTCTGTTTTTGCGTTTTTGCCACCAAAGTGGATAACCTCACATTTATCCACATTATACTGCATCTGCCATGCATTTGCCCACTCACCTAGCCTGTCCAAGTCACCCTGCAGCCTCTTAGCGTCCCCCTCACAGCTCACACCGCCATCCAGTTTAGTGTCATCTGCAAATGTGGAGATATTACACTCAATTCCTTCATCTAAATCATTGATGTATATTGTAAAGAGCTGGGGTCCCACTAGTCACTGCCTGCCATTCTGAAAAGGACCCGTTTATCCCAACTCTCTGCTTCCTGCCTGCCAATCAGTTGACTATCCACGTCAGTAAATTATCCCCAATACCATGTGCTTTAATTTTGCACACCAATCTCTTGTGAGGGACCTTGTCAAAAGCCTTTTGAAAGTCCAAGTACACCACATCCACTGGTTCTCCCTTGTCCACTCTACTAGTTACATCCTCAAAAAATTCCAGAAGATTTGTCAAGCATGATTTCCCCTTCATAAATCCATGCTGACTTGGACCGATCCTGTCACTGCTTTCCAAATGCGCTGCTATTTCATCCTTAATAATTGACTCCAACATTTTCCCCACGACTGATGTCAGGCTAACCAGTCTATAATTACCTGCTTTCTCTCTCCCTCCATTTTTAAAAAGTGGGGTCACATTAGGTACCCTCCAGTCCATAGGAACTGACCCAGAGTTGATAGACCGTTGGAAAATGATCAACAATGCATACACTATTTCTAGGGCCACTTCCTTAAGTACTCTGGGATGCAGACTATCACCCCGGGGATTTATCGGCCTTCAATCCCATCAATATCCCGAACACAATTTCCCGCCTAATAAGGATATCCTTCAGTTCCTCCTTCTCACTCGACCCTCGGTCCCCTAGTACTTCCGGAAGATTAATTGTGTCTTCCTTCGTGAAGACAGAACCAAAGTATTTGTTCAATTGGTCTGCCATTTCTTTGTTCCCCATTATAAATTCACCTGAATCCGACCGCAAGGGACCTACGTTTGTCTTCACTAATCTTTTTCTCTTCACATATCTATAGAAGCTTTTGAGTCGATTTTTATGTTCCCGACAAGCTTCTTCTTGTACTCTGTTTTCCGTCTCTTAATTAAACCCTTTGTTCTCCTCTGCTGAATTCTAAATTTCTCCCAGTCCTCAGGTCTGCTGCTTTTTCTGGCCAATTTATATGCCTCTTCCTTGGATTTAACACTATCCTTAATTTCTCTTGTTAGCCACGGTTGAGCCACCTTCCCTGTTTTATTTTTACTCCAGACAGGGATGTACAATTGTTGAAGTTCATCCATGTGATCTTTAATTGTTTGCCTATCCATCATCAACCCTTTAAGTATCATTTGCCAGTCTATTCTAGCCAATTCACGCCTCAAACAATCGAAGTTACCTTTCCTTAAGTTCAGGACCTTAGTTTCTGAATTAACTCCATCTTAATAAAGAATGCTACCATGTTATGGTCACTCTTCCCCAAGGGGCCTTGCACAACAAGATTGCTAATTAGTCCTTTCTCATTACACATCACCCAGTCTAGGATGGCCAGCTCCCAAGTTGGTTCCTCGACATATAGGTGGGGAAAACCATCCAGAATACATTCCAGGAAATCCTCCTCCACCGCATTGCTACCAGTTTGGTGAGCCCAATCAATATGTAGATTAAAGTCACCCATGATAACTGCTGTACCTTTATTGCATGCATCCCTAATTTCTTGTTTGATGCTGTACCCAACCTCACTACTACTGTTTGATGGTCTGTACACAACTCCCACTAGCGTTTTCTGCCCTTTGGTATTCCGTAGCTCTACCCATAACGATTCCACATCATCCAAACTAATGTCCCTTCTTACTATTGCATTAATGCCACCCCGCCTCCTTTTCCTTTCTGTCTATCCTTCCTAAATGTTGAATACCCCTGGATGTTCAGTTCCCAGCCTTGGTCACCCTGGAGCCATGTCTCCATGATGCCAACTACATCATATCCGTTAACTGCTATCTGCACAGTTAATTCGTCCACCTGATTCCGAATACTCCTCGCATTGAGGCACAGAGCCTTCAGGCTCGTCTTTCTAACACACTCTGCCCCCTTAGAATTTTGCTGCAATGCGGCCCTTTTTGTTTTTTGCCTTGGGTTTCTCTGCCCTCCACTTCTACTTTTCTTCTTTCTATCTTTTGCTTCTGCCCCATTCTACTTCCCTCTGTCTCCCTGCATTGGTTCCCATCCCCCTGCCATATAAGTTTAACTCCTCCCCAACAGCACTAGCAAACGCTCCCCCGAGGCCATTGGTTCCGTACTGCCCAGGTGCAGACCGGTTTGTATTGGTCCCACCTCCCCCAGAACCGGTTCCAATGTCCCAGGAATTTGAATCCCTCCCATTCGCACCACTCCTCAAGCCACGTATTCATCTGGCACTGATCATCAGTGGGGAGCAGTGAAGGGGGCACTGATCGTCTGTAGTAGCAGTGAGGGAGCACTGATCATCAATAGGGAGCAGTGAGGGGGGCAGTGATCATCAATAGGGAGCAGTGAGGGGGGCAGTGATCATCAATGGGTGCAGTGAGGGGGGCACTGATCATCAATGGGTGCAGTGAGGGGGGCACTGATCATCAATGGGTGCAGTGAGGGGGGCAGTGATCATCAATGGGTGCAGTGAGGGGGGCACTGATCATCAATGGGTGCAGTGAGGGGGCACTGATCATCAGTGAGCAGCAGTGAGGGGGCACTGATCATCAGTGGGGAACAGTGAGGGGGGCACTGATCAATGGGTGCAGTGAGGGGTGCCACTGATCATCAATGGGAGCAATGAGGGGAACACTGATCATCAGTGGGGTGCAGTGAGAGGGCACTGATCATCAATAGGGAGCAGTGAGGGGGGCAGTGATCATCAATGGGTGCAGTGAGGGGGGCACTGATCATCAATGGGGAGCAGTGAGGGGGGCACTGATCATCATTGGGAGCAGTGAGGGGGCACTGATCATCAATGGGAGCAGTGAGGGGGGGCACTGATCATCAATGGGGAGCAGTGAGGGGGGCACTGATCATCAATGGGGAACAGTGAGGGGGGCACTGATCATCAATGGGAACAGTGAGGGGGGCACTGATCATCAATGGGGAGCAGTGAAGGGGGCACTGATCATCATTGGGAGCAGTGAGGGGGCACTGATCATCAATGGGGAGCAGTGAGGGGGGCACTGATCATCAATAGGGAGCAGTGAGAGGGCAGTGATCATCAATGGGTGCAGTGCGAGGGCAGTGATCATCAATGGGTGCAGTGAGGGGTGGCACTGATCATCAATGGGGAGCAGTGAGGGGGGCAGTGATCATCAATAGGGAGCAGTGAGGGGGGCAGTGATCATCAATGGGTGCAGTGAGGGGGGCAGTGATCATCAATGGGTGCAGTGAGGGGGGCAGTGATCATCAATGGGGAGCAGTGAGGGGGGCACTGATCAATGGGTGCAGTGAGGGGTGGCACTGATCATCAATGGGTGCAGTGAGGGGGCACTGATCATCAATGGGAGCAATGAGGGGAACACTGATCATCAGTGGGGTGTAGTGAGAGGGGCACTGATCATCAATGAGTGCAGTGAGAGGGCACTGATCATCAATAGGGAGCAGTGAGGGGGGCAGTGATCATCAATGGGAACAGTGAGGGGGGCAGTGATCATCAATGGGGAGCAGTGAGGGGGGCAGTGATCATCTGTCGGGAACAGTGACGGAGCACTGATCGTTTATAGTAGCAGTGAGGGGGCACTGATTATCAATGGGGAGCAGTGAGGGGGTACTGATCATCAATGGGGAGCAGTGAGGGGGGCAGTGATCATCAATGGGGAACAGTGAGGGGGGCAGTGATCATCAATGGGGAACAGTGAGGGGGCACTGATCATCATTGGGGAGCAGTGAGGGGGGCAGTGATCATCAGTGGGGACAAGTGAGGGGGCAGTGATCCTCAGCGGGAACTGTGAGGTGCAACGGATCACCATGGGGAGCATTGCGGGAGCACTGATCATCAGTGGGGAGCAGTGAGGGAACACTGATCTTCAGTGGGGGGTCAGTGATCTTCAGTGGGAAGCTATGAGGGGGGACTGATCATCTGTAGGGAGCAGTGACGGGGATTGCACTGATCGTCTGTAGGGAGCAGTGAGGGGGCACTGATCATCAGTGGGGAGCAGTGAGGGGGAACTGATCGTTTGCATGAAGCAGTGAGGGGGCACGGATCGTCTGTAGGGACCAGTGAGGGGGCACTGATGGTCAGTGGGGAGCAGTGAGCGGGGGGAATGATCATTTGTAGGGAGCAGTGAGAGGGACACCAATCATCCGTCGGGAGCAGTGAGGGGCACTGATCTTCTGTGGGGAACAGTGAGGGGGCACTGATGGTTTGTGGGGAACAGTGAGGGGGGCACTGATCGTCTGCAGGGTGCAGTGAGGGGGCTCGGATCATCAGTGGGGAACAGTGAGGGGGGACTGATCTTCAGTGGGGAGCAGTGAGGGGGCACTGATCATCAGTGGGGAGCAGTGAGGGGGCACTGAGCATCAGTGGGGAGCAGTGAGGGGGCACTGAGCATCAGTGGAGAAGTGAGGGGGCATGGAATGTCTGTGGGGAGCAATGAGGGGGCAGTGATCATCAGTGGGAGCAGTGAGGGGGGCACTGATCATCAGTGGGAGCAATGAGGGGGGCACTGATCATCATTGGGAGCACTGAGGGGGGCACTGATCATCAATGGGAGCACTGATCGTCTGTCAGGTGCAGTGACGGGGCATTGATCAATAGTGGCGAGCAGTAAAGAGGCAGTGATCGTTTGTGGGGAGATATAAGGGGGGCACTCATCTTCAGTGGGGCGCAGTGAGGGGGGCACTGATCGTCTGTAGGAAACAGTGATGGGGGCACTGATCGTCTGTAGGACGCAGAGAGGGGGGGCACTGATCGTCAGTAGGGAGCAGTGAGGAGGCAGATCCTCAGTGGTGAGCAGTGAGCGGGGGCACTGATCAACTATAGGGAGCAGCGAGGGGGCATTGATCGTCTGCACGGAGCAGTGAGGGGGGCACTGGTCGTCTGTAGGAAGCAGTGAGGGGGGCACTGATCATCAATGGGAGCAGTGAGGGGGGCAGTGATCGTCTGTAGGGAGCAGTGATCATCTGTAGGGAGCTGTGAGGGTGGCACTGATCATCCGTCGGGAGCAGTGAGGGGGGTACTGACCTTTAGTGGGGAGCAGTGAGGGGGCACTGATGGTCTGTGGGTAACAGTGATAGGGGCACTGATCTTCAGTGGGGGGCACTGATCGTATGTCGGGAGCAGTAAGGGGGGCATTGATCGTCAGTGGGGAACGGTGAGGGGGGCACTCATCATCAGTGGGGAACATTGACTGGGGCACAGAACATCTGTAGGAGCAGTGAGGGGGCACTGTTCATCAGTGAGGAGCAGTGAGGGGGGCACTGATCATCAAAGGAAGCAATGAGGGGAGCACTGATCATCAATAGGGAGCAGTGAGGGGGGCACTGATCATCAATGGAAGCAATGAGGGGAGCACTGATCATCAATAGGGAGCAGTGAGGGGGGCACTGATCATCAATGGGTGCAGTGAGGGGGGCACTGATCATCAATAGGGAGCAGTGAGGGGGGCAGTGATCATCAGTGGGGAGCAGTGAGGGGGCACTGATCGTCTGTAGGGACCAGTGAGTGGGCACTGATGGTCAGTGGGGAGCAGTGAGCGGGGGGAATGATCATTTGTAGGGAGCAGTGAGGGGGCTCGGATCATCAGTGGTGAGCATTGAGGCGGCTCGGTTCATCAGTGGTGAGCAGTGAGGGGGACAACTTATCTTTAGTGGGCAGTGAGGGGGGCACTGATCGTCTGTTGGGAGCAGTGAGGGTTCATTGATCAATAGTAGGGAGCAGTGAGGGGGCACTCATCGTCTGTCGGGAGCAGTGAGGGTTCATTGATCAATAGTAGGGAGCAGTGAGGGGGCATTGACCTTCTGTCGGGAGCAGTGAGGGTCACTGATTTTCCGTGGGGAACAGTGATGGGGCACTGATCGTCTGCAGGGCGCAGTGAGGGGGCTCGGATCATCAGTGGGGAGCACTGCGGGGGTACTGATCATCAGTGGGGAGCAGTAAGGGGGCATTGATCATCTGTAGGAAACAGTAAGGAGGCATTGATCGTCTGTAGGAAACAGTGAGGGGGGACTGATCTTCAGTGGGGAACAGTGAGGGGAGACTGATCTTCAGTGGGGAACAGTGAGGGGACACGGAATGTCTGTGGGGAGCAGTGAGGGGGCATTGATTATCTGTGGGGAGCTGTGAGGGGGGCACAGATCTTCAGTAGGGAGCAGTGAGAGGGACACCAATCATCCGTCGGGAGCAGTGAGGGGCACTGATGGTCTGTGGGGAACAGTGAGGGGGGCACTGATCGTCTGCAGGGTGCAGTGAGGGGGCTCGGATCATCAGTGGGGAACAGTGAGGGGGGACTGATCATCTGTAGGAAGCAGTGAGGGGGCACTGGTCGTCTGTAGGGAGCAGCGAGGGGGCATTGACCGTCTGCACGGAGCAGTGAGGGGGGCACTGGTCGTCTGTAGGAAGCAGTGAGGGGGGCACTGATATTCAGTCGGAAGCAGTGAGGAGGCACTGATCTTTACTGCGGAACAGTGAGGGGCCACTGATCGTCTGCACGGAGCAGTGAGGGGGGCACTGATCATCAATGGGAGCAGTGAGGGGGGCAGTGATCGTCTGTAGGGATCAGTGATCATCTGTAGGGAGCTGTGAGGGGTGTACTAACCTTCAGTGGGGAGCAGTGAGGGGGCACTGATGGTCTGTGGGTAACAGTGATAGGGGCACTGATCTTCAGTGGGGGGGCACTGATCGTATGTCGGGAGCAGTAAGAGGGGCATTGATCGTCAGTGGGGAACGGTGAGGGGGGCACTGATCATCAGTGGGGAACATTGACTGGGGCACAGAACATCTGTAGGAGCAGTGAGGGGGCACTAATCATCAGTGGGGAACAGTGAGAGGAGCACTGATCATCAATGGGTGCAGTGAGGTGGGCACTGATCATCAATGGGTGCAGTGAGGGGGCAGTGATCATCTGTAGGGAACAGTGAAGGGGGCACTGATCGTCTGTAGTAGCAGTGAGGGGGGCACTGATCGTCAATGGGGAGCAGTGAGGGGGCACTGATCATCAATGGGTGCAGTGAGGGGGGCAGTGATCATCAATGGGTGCAGTGAGGGGGCAGTGATCATCTGTAGGGAACAGTGAAGGGGGCACTGATCGTCTGTAGTAGCAGTGAGGGGGGCACTGATCGTCAATGGGGAACAGTGAGGGGGTCACTGATCGTCTGTAGTAGCAGTGAGGGGGGCACTGATCGTCAATGGGGAGCAGTGAGGGGGGCAGTGATCATCAGTGGGAAGCAGTGAGGGGGTCACTGATCGTCTGTCGTAGCAGTGAGGGGGGCACTGATCGTCAATGGGGAGCAGTGAGGGGGGCAGTGATCATCAATGGGGAACAGTGAGGGGGTCACTGATCGTCTGTAGTAGCAGTGAGGGGGGCACTGATCGTCAATGGGGAGCAGTGAGGGGGGCAGTGATCATCAGTGGGAAGCAGTGAGGGGGTCACTGATCGTCTGTAGTAGCAGTGAGGGGGGCACTGATCGTCAATGGGGAGCAGTATGGGGGGCAGTGATCATCAGTGGGAAGCAGTGAGGGGAGCAGGGCTGATCAGTGGGGAGAAGTGAGGGGACAGTGATCCTCAGCGGGAACTGTGATGTGCAACGGATCATCATGGGGAGCATTGCGGGGGCGCTGATCATCAGTGGGGAGCAGTGAGGGGGACTGATCATCTGTAGGGAGCAGTGACGGTGGGGTGCACTGATCGTCTGTAGGGAGCAGTTAGGGGTCACTGATCGGCTGTAGGGAGCAATGAGAGGGCACTGATCATCAGTGGGGAGCAGTGAGGGGGCACTGATGGTCAGTGGGGAGCAGTGAGCGGGGGGAATGATCATTTGTAGGGAGCAGTGAGGGGGCTCGGATCATCAGTGGTGAGCATTGAGGCGGCTCGGATCATCAGTGGTGAGCAGTGAGGGGGACAACTTATCTTTAGTGGGCAGTGAGGGGGGCACTGATCGTCTGTTGGGAGCAGTGAGGGTTCATTGACTAATAGTAGGGAGCAGTGAGGGGGCACTCATCGTCTGTCGGGAGCAGTGAGGGTTCATTGATCAATAGTAGGGAGCAGTGAGGGGGCACTGATTTTCTGTGGGGAACAGTGAGGGGGCACTGATGGTCTATGGTGAGCAGTGAGGGGGGCAACTTATCTTTAGTGGGCAGCAGTGAGGGGGGCACTGATCGTCTGTTGGGAGCAGTGAGGGGTCATTAATCAACAGTAGGGAGCAGTGAGGGGGCACTGACCTTCTGTCGGGAGCAGTGAGGGGGCACTGATTTTCTGTGGGAAACAGTGAGGGGGCACTGATTTTCTGTGGGGAACAGTGATGGGGTCACTGATCGTCTGCAGGGCGCAGTGAGGGGGCTCGGATCATCAGTGGGGAGCACTGCGGGGGTACTGATCATCAGTGGGGAGCAGTAAGGGGGCATTGATCATCTGTAGGAAACAGTAAGGGGGCATTGATCGTCTGTAGGAAACAGTGAGGGGGGACTGATCTTCAGTGGGGAACAGTGAGGGGAGACTGATCTTTAGTGGGGAACAGTGAAGGGACACGGAATGTCTGTGGGAGCAGTGAGGAGGCATTGATCATCTGTGGGGAGCTGTGAGGGGCCACAGATCTTCAGTAGGGAGCAGTGAGAGGGACACCAATCATCCGTCGGGAGCAGTGAGGGGCACTGATTTTCTGTGGGGAACAGTGAGGGGGCACTGATGGTCTGTGGGGAACAGTGAGGGGGGCACTGATCGTCTGCAGGGTGCAGTGAGGGGGCTCGGATCATCAGTGGGGAACAGTGAGGGGGGACTGATTATCAATGGGTGCAGTGAGGGGAGCACTGATCATCAATGGGTGCAGTGAGGGGGGCAGTGATCATCAATGGGGAACAGTGAGGGGGGCACTGATCGTCTGTAGTAGCAGTGAGGGGTCACTGATCATCAATGGGAAGCAGTGAGGGGAGCAGGGCTGATCAGTGGGGAGAAGTGAGGGGGCAGTGATCCTCAGCGGGAACTGTGAGGTGCAACGGATCATCATGGGGAGCATTGCGGGGGCACTGATCATCAGTGGGGAGCAGTGAGGGGACACTGATCTCAGTGGGGGGGGCAGTGATCATCAGTGGGGAGCTGTGAGGGGGACTGATCATCTGTAGGGAGCAGTGACGGGGGGGTGCACTGATCGTCTGTAGGGAGCAGTGAGGGGTCACTGATCGGCTGTAGGGAGCAATGAGGGGGCACTGATCATCAGTGGGGAGCAGTGAGGGGCACTGATGGTCAGTGGGGAGCAGTGAGCGGGGGGAATGATCATTTGTAGGGAGCAGTGAGGGGGCTCGGATCATCAGTGGTGAGCATTGAGGCGGCTCGGACCATCAGTGGTGAGCATTGAGGGGGGCACTGATCGTCTGTTGGGAGCAGAGAGGGTTCATTGATCAATAGTAGGGAGCAGTGAGGGGGCACTCATCGTCTGTTGGGAGCAGTGAGGGTTCATTGATCAATAGTAGGGAGCAGTGAGGGGGCACTCATCGTCTGTTGGGAGCAGTGAGGGTTCATTGATCAATAGTAGGGAGCAGTGAGGGGGCACTGATTTTTTGTGGGGAACAGTGAGGGGGCACTGATGGTCTGTGGGGAACAATGAGGGGGGCACTGATCGTCTGCAGGGCACAGTGAGGGGGCTTGGATCATCAATGGGGAGCACTGCGGGGGTACTGATCATCAGTGGGGAGCAGTAAGGGGTCATTGATCGTCTGTGGGGAACAGTGATGGGGGACTGATCGTCTGTAGGAAACAGTGAGGGGGGACTGATCGTCTGTAGGAAACAGTGAGGGGGGACTGATCGTCTGTAGGAAACAGTGAGGGGGGACTGATCGTCTGTAGGAAACAGTGAGGGGGGACTGATCGTCTGTAGGAAACAGTGAGGGGGGACTGATCTTCAGTGGGGAGCAGTGAGGGGGCACTGATCATCAGTGGGGAACAGTGAGGGGGCACTGATCTTAAGTGGGGAACAGTGAGGGGGCACGGAATGTTTGTGGGGAGCAGTGAGGGGGCATTGATCATCTGTGGGGAGCTGTGAGGGGGGCACTGATCATCAGTGGGGAGCAATGAGGGGGAACTGATCGTTTGCATGGAGCAGTGAGGGGGCACGGATCATCTGTAGGGACCAGTGAGGGGGCACTGATGGTCAGTGGGGAACAGTGAGCGGGGGGAATGATCATTTGTAGGGAGCAGTGAGGGGGCTCGGATCATCAGTGGTGAGCATTGAGGGGGCTCGGATCATCTGTGGTGAGCAGTGAGGGGGGCAACTTATCTTTAGTGGGCAGCAGTGAGGGGGGCACTGATCATCTGTTGGGAGCAGTGAGGGGTCATTGATCAACAGTAGGGAGCAGTGAGGGGGCACTGACCTTCTGTCGGGAGCAGTGAGGGGGCACTGATTTTCTGTGGGGAACAGTGAGGGTCACTGATTTTCTGTGGGGAACAGTGATGGGGGCACTGATCGTCTGCAGGGCGCAGTGAGGGGGCTCGGATCATCAGTGGGGAGCACTGCGGGGGTACTGATCATCAGTGGGGAGCAGTAAGGGGGCATTGATCATCTGTAGGAAACAGTAAGGGGGCATTGATCGTCTGTAGGAAACAGTGAGGGGGGACTGATCTTCAGTGGGGAACAGTGAGGGGAGACTGATCTTCAGTGGGGAACAGTGAAGGGACACGGAATGTCTGTGGGGAGCAGTGAGGGGGCATTGATCATCTGTGGGGAGCTGTGAGGGGGGCACAGATCTTCAGTAGGGAGCAGTGAGAGGGACACCAATCATCCGTCGGGAGCAGTGAGGGGCACTGAATTTCTGTGGGGAACAGTGAGGGGGCATTGATGGTCTGTGGGGAACAGTGAGGGGGGCACTGATCGTCTGCAGGGTGCAGTGAGGGGGCTCGGATCATCAGTGGGGAACAGTGAGGGGGGACTGATCTTCAGTGGGGAGCAGTGAGGGGGCACTGATCATTAGTGGGGAGCAGTGAGGGGGCACTGAGCATCAGTGGGGAGCAGTGAGGGGGCACGGAATGTCTGTGGGCAAGTGAGGGGACACGGAATATCTGTGGGGAGCAGTGAGGGGGGCACTGATCATCAGTGGGAGCACTGAGGAGGACACTGATCATCAATGGGAGCACTGATCGTCTGTCGGGTGCAGTGAGGGGGCATTGATCAATAGTGGGGAGCATTGACGGGGCAGTGATCGTTCGTGGGGAGATATAAGGGGGGCACTCATCTTCAGTGGAGCGCAGTGAGGGGGGCACTGATTGTCTGTAGGAAACAGTGAGGGGAGACTGATCTTCAGTGGGGAACAGTGAGGGGGCATTGATCATCAATGGAAGCAGTGAGGGGGGACTGATCGTCTGTAGGGAGCAGTGAGGGGGCACTGATCGTCTATAGGACGCAGAGAGGGGGGGCACTGATCCTCAGTAGGGAGCAGTGAGGAGGAAGATCCTCAGTGGTGAGCAGTGAGCGGGGGCAATGATCATCTTTGGGGAACAGTGAGGGGCCACTGATCGTCTGCACGGAGCACTGAGGGGGGCACTGGTCGTCTGTAAGAAGCAGTGAGGGGGGCACTGATCATCAATGGGAGCAGTGAGGGGGGCAGTGATTGTCTGTAGGGAGCAGTGATCATCAGTAGCGAGCAGTGAGAGGGCACTGATCATCAATGGGAGCAGTGATCATCTGTAGGGAGCAGTGATCATCTGTAGGGAGCTGTGAAGGTGGCACTGATCTTCAGTGGGGAGCAGTGAGGGGGCACTGAGCATCAGTGGGGAGCAGTGAGGGGGCACGGAATGTCTGTGGGCAAGTGAGGGGACACGGAATATCTGTGGGGAGCAGTGAGGGGGGCACTGATCATCAGTGGGAGCACTGAGGAGGACACTGATCATCAATGGGAGCACTGATCGTCTGTCGGGTGCAGTGAGGGGGCATTGATCAATAGTGGGGAGCATTGACGGGGCAGTGATCGTTCGTGGGGAGATATAAGGGGGGCACTCATCTTCAGTGGAGCGCAGTGAGGGGGGCACTGATTGTCTGTAGGAAACAGTGAGGGGAGACTGATCTTCAGTGGGGAACAGTGAGGGGGCATTGATCATCAATGGAAGCAGTGAGGGGGGACTGATCGTCTGTAGGGAGCAGTGAGGGGGCACTGATCGTCTATAGGACGCAGAGAGGGGGGGCACTGATCCTCAGTAGGGAGCAGTGAGGAGGAAGATCCTCAGTGGTGAGCAGTGAGCGGGGGCAATGATCATCTTTGGGGAACAGTGAGGGGCCACTGATCGTCTGCACGGAGCACTGAGGGGGGCACTGGTCGTCTGTAAGAAGCAGTGAGGGGGGCACTGATCATCAATGGGAGCAGTGAGGGGGGCAGTGATTGTCTGTAGGGAGCAGTGATCATCAGTAGCGAGCAGTGAGAGGGCACTGATCATCAATGGGAGCAGTGATCATCTGTAGGGAGCAATGATCATCTGTAGGGAGCTGTGAAGGTGGCACTGATCTTCAGTGGGGAGCAGTGAGGGGGCACTGAGAGGGACACTAATCATCCGTCGGGAGCAGTGAGGGGGGTACTGACCTTCAGTGGGGAGCAGTGAGGGGGCACTGATGGTCTGTGGGTAACAGTGATCGGGGCACTGATCTTCAGTGGGGGGCACTGATCGTATGTCGGGAGCAGTAAGGGGGGCATTGATCGTCAGTGAGGAGCAGTGAGGGGGGCACTGATCATCAATGGGTGCAGTGAGGGGGGCACTGATCATCAATGGGTGCAGTGAGGGGGGCACTGATCATCAATGGGTGCAGTGAGGGGGCACTGATCATCAGTGAGGAGCAGTGAGGGGGCACTGATCATCAGTGGGGAACAGTGAGGGGGGTACTGATCAATGGGTGCAGTGAGGGGTGGCACTGATCATCAATGGGGGCAGTGAGGGTGCACTGATCATCAATGGGGTCAGTGAGGGGGGCACTGATCATCAACAGGGAGCAGTGATGGGGGCACTGATCATCAATGGGGAGCAGTGATCATCTGTAGGGAGCAGTGAGGGGGCACTGATCATCAATGGGGAGCAGTGATCATCTGTAGGGAGCAGTGAGGGGGCACTGATCATCAATGGGGAGCAGTGAGGGGGGCAGTGATCATCAATAGGGAACAGTGAGGGGGGCACTGATCTTCTGTAGTAGCAGTGAGGGGGCAGTGATCATCAATGGGGAGCAGTGAGGGGGGCAGTGATCGTCTATAGTAGCAGTGAGGGGGCACTGATCATCAATGGGGAGCAGTGAGGGGGGCAGTGATCATCAATGGGGAACAGTGAGGGGGGCAGTGATCATCAATGGGGAACAGTGAGGGGGGCAGTGATCATCAGTGGGAAGCAGTGAGGGGAGCAGGGCTGATCAGTGGGGAGAAGTGAGGGGGGCACTGATCATCAATGGGGAACAGTGAGGGGGGCACTGATCATCAATGGGGGACAGTGAGGGGGGCAGTGATCATCAATGGGGAACAGTGAGGGGGGCAGGGCTGATCAGTGGGGAGAAGTGAGGGGGGCACTGATCATCAATGGGGAACAGTGAGGGGGGCACTGATCATCAACGGGAACAGTGAGGGGGGCACTGATCATCAATGGGAGCAATGAGGGGCTCGGATCATCAATGGGAGCAGTGAGGGGGCACTGATCATCAATGGGAGCAGTGAGGAGGACACTGATCATCAATGGGAGCAGTGAGGAGGGCACTGATCATCAATGGGAGCAGTGAGGAGGGCACTGATTATCTGTAGGGAGCTTTGAGGGGGGCACTGATCTTCAGTGGGGAGCAGTGAGGGGGGGACTGACCTTCAGTGAGGAGCAGTGAGGGGGCATTGATCATCAGTGGGGAGCAGTGAGGGGGCACTGAGAGGGACACTAATCATCCGTCGGGAGCAGTGAGGGGGGGACTGACCTTCAGTGAGGAGCAGTGAGGGGGGCAGTGATCATCAATGGGTGCAGTGAGGGGGGCACTGATCATCAATGGGTGCAGTGAGGGGGGCAGTGATCATCAATGGGTGCAGTGAGGGGGGCACTGATCATCAGTGAGGAGCAGTGAGGGGGCACTAATCATCAGTGGGGAACAGTGAGGGGGGCACTGATCATCAATGGGTGCAGTGAGGGGGGCACTGATCATCAATGGGTGCAGTGAGGGAGGCACTGATCATCAGTGAGGAGCAGTGAGGGGGCACTAATCATCAGTGGGGAACAGTGAGGGAGGCACTGATCATCAGTGAGGAGCAGTGAGGGAGGCACTGATCATCAGTGAGGAGCAGTGAGGGGGCACTAATCATCAGTGGGGAACAGTGAGGGGGGCACTGATCAATGGGTGCAGTGAGGGGTGCCACTGATCATCAATGGGAGCAATGAGGGGAACACTGATCATCAGTGGGGTGCAGTGAGAGGGCACTGATCATCAATAGGGAGCAGTGAGGTGGGGCAGTGATCATCAATGGGTGCAGTGAGGGGGGCACTGATCATCAATGGGGAGCAGTGAGGGGGGCACTGATCATCATTGGGAGCAGTGAGGGGGCACTGATCATCAATGGGAGCAGTGAGGGGGGGCACTGATCATCAATGGGGAGCAGTGAGGGGGGCACTGATCATCAATGGGTGCAGTGAGGGGGCACTGATCATCAGTGAGGAGCAGTGAGGGGGCACTGATCATCAGTGGGGAACAGTGAGGGGGGTACTGATCAATGGGTGCAGTGAGGGGTGGCACTGATCATCAATGGGGGCAGTGAGGGGGGCACTGATCATCAATGGGGAGCAGTGAAGGGGGCACTGATCATCATTGGGAGCAGTGAGGGGGCACTGATCATCAATGGGGAGCAGTGAGGGGGGCACTGATCATCAATAAGGAGCAGTGAGAGGGCAGTGATCATCAATGGGTGCAGTGAGAGGGCAGTGATCATCAATGGGTGCAGTGAGGGGTGGCACTGATCATCAATGGGGAGCAGTGAGGGGGGCAGTGATCATCAATAGGGAGCAGTGAGGGGGGCAGTGATCATCAATGGGTGCAGTGAGGGGGGCAGTGATCATCAATGGGGAGCAGTGAGGGGGGCACTGATCAATGGGTGCAGTGAGGGGTGGCACTGATCATCAATGGGTGCAGTGAGGGGGCACTGATCATCAATGGGAGCAATGAGGGGAACACTGATCATCAGTGGGGTGTAGTGAGAGGGGCACTGATCATCAATGAGTGCAGTGAGAGGGCACTGATCATCAATAGGGAGCAGTGAGGGGGGCAGTGATCATCAATGGGAACAGTGAGGGGGGCAGTGATCATCAATGGGGAGCAGTGAGGGGGGCACTGATCAATGGGTGCAGTGAGGGGTGGCACTGATCATCAATGGGTGCAGTGAGGGGGCACTGATCATCAATGGGAGCAATGAGGGGAACACTGATCATCAGTGGGGTGTAGTGAGAGGGGCACTGATCATCAATGAGTGCAGTGAGAGGGCACTGATCATCAATAGGGAGCAGTGAGGGGGGCAGTGATCATCAATGGGAACAGTGAGGGGGGCAGTGATCATCAATGGGGAGCAGTGAGGGGGGCAGTGATCATCTGTCGGGAACAGTGACGGAGCACTGATCGTTTATAGTAGCAGTGAGGGGGCACTGATTATCAATGGGGAGCAGTGAGGGGGTACTGATCATCAATGGGGAGCAGTGAGGGGGGCAGTGATCATCAATGGGGAACAGTGAGGGGGGCAGTGATCATCAATGGGGAACAGTGAGGGGGCACTGATCATCATTGGGGAGCAGTGAGGGGGGCAGTGATCATCAGTGGGGACAAGTGAGGGGGCAGTGATCCTCAGCGGGAACTGTGAGGTGCAACGGATCACCATGGGGAGCATTGCGGGAGCACTGATCATCAGTGGGGAGCAGTGAGGGAACACTGATCTTCAGTGGGGGGTCAGTGATCTTCAGTGGGAAGCTATGAGGGGGGACTGATCATCTGTAGGGAGCAGTGACGGGGGTTGCACTGATCGTCTGTAGGGAGCAGTGAGGGGGCACTGATCATCAGTGGGGAGCAGTGAGGGGGAACTGATCGTTTGCATGAAGCAGTGAGGGGGCACGGATCGTCTGTAGGGACCAGTGAGGGGGCACTGATGGTCAGTGGGGAGCAGTGAGCGGGGGGAATGATCATTTGTAGGGAGCAGTGAGAGGGACACCAATCATCCGTCGGGAGCAGTGAGGGGCACTGATCTTCTGTGGGGAACAGTGAGGGGGCACTGATGGTTTGTGGGGAACAGTGAGGGGGGCACTGATCGTCTGCAGGGTGCAGTGAGGGGGCTCGGATCATCAGTGGGGAACAGTGAGGGGGGACTGATCTTCAGTGGGGAGCAGTGAGGGGGCACTGATCATCAGTGGGGAGCAGTGAGGGGGCACTGAGCATCATCGGGGAGCAGTGAGGGGGCACTGAGCATCAGTGGAGAAGTGAGGGGGCATGGAATGTCTGTGGGGAGCAGTGAGGGGGCAGTGATCATCAGTGGGAGCAGTGAGGGGGGCACTGATCATCAGTGGGAGCAATGAGGGGGGCACTGATCATCATTGGGAGCACTGAGGGGGGCACTGATCATCAATGGGAGCACTGATCGTCTGTCAGGTGCAGTGACGGGGCATTGATCAATAGTGGCGAGCAGTAAAGAGGCAGTGATCGTTTGTGGGGAGATATAAGGGGGGCACTCATCTTCAGTGGGGCGCAGTGAGGGGGGCACTGATTGTCTGTAGGAAACAGTGAGGGGAGACTGATCTTCAGTGGGGAACAGTGAGGGGGCATTGATCATCAATGGAAGCAGTGAGGGGGGACTGATCGTCTGTAGGAAGCAGTGAGGGGGCACTGATCATCTGCAGGGAACAGTGATGGGGGCACTGATCGTCTGTAGGACGCAGAGAGGGGGGGCACTTATCGTCAGTAGGGAGCAGTGAGGAGGCAGATCCTCAGTGGTGAGCAGTGAGCGGGGGCACTGATCAACTATAGGGAGCAGCGAGGGGGCATTGATCGTCTGCACGGAGCAGTGAGGGGGGCACTGGTCGTCTGTAGGAAGCAGTGAGGGGGGCACTGATCATCAATGGGAGCAGTGAGGGGGGCAGTGATCGTCTGTAGGGAGCAGTGATCATCTGTAGGGAGCTGTGAGGGTGGCACTGATCATCCGTCGGGAGCAGTGAGGGGGGTACTGACCTTTAGTGGGGAGCAGTGAGGGGGCACTGATGGTCTGTGGGTAACAGTGATAGGGGCACTGATCTTCAGTGGGGGGCACTGATCGTATGTCGGGAGCAGTAAGGGGGGCATTGATCGTCAGTGGGGAACGGTGAGGGGGGCACTCATCATCAGTGGGGAACATTGACTGGGGCACAGAACATCTGTAGGAGCAGTGAGGGGGCACTGTTCATCAGTGAGGAGCAGTGAGGGGGGCACTGATCATCAAAGGAAGCAATGAGGGGAGCACTGATCATCAATAGGGAGCAGTGAGGGGGGCACTGATCATCAATGGAAGCAATGAGGGGAGCACTGATCATCAATAGGGAGCAGTGAGGGGGGCACTGATCATCAATGGGTGCAGTGAGGGGGGCACTAATCATCAATAGGGAGCAGTGAGGGGGGCAGTGATCATCAGTGGGGAGTAGTGAGGGGGCACTGATCGTCTGTAGGGACCAGTGAGTGGGCACTGATGGTCAGTGGGGAGCAGTGAGCGGAGGGAATGATCATTTGTAGGGAGCAGTGAGGGGGCTCGGATCATCAGTGGTGAGCATTGAGGCGGCTCGGTTCATCAGTGGTGAGCAGTGAGGGGGACAACTTATCTTTAGTGGGCAGTGAGGGGGGCACTGATCGTCTGTTGGGAGCAGTGAGGGTTCATTGATCAATAGTAGGGAGCAGTGAGGGGGCACTCATCGTCTGTCGGGAGCAGTGAGGGTTCATTGATCAATAGTAGGGAGCAGTGAGGGGGCATTGACCTTCTGTCGGGAGCAGTGAGGGTCACTGATTTTCCGTGGGGAACAGTGATGGGGGCACTGATCGTCTGCAGGGCGCAGTGAGGGGGCTCGGATCATCAGTGGGGAGCACTGCGGGGGTACTGATCATCAGTGGGGAGCAGTAAGGGGGCATTGATCATCTGTAGGAAACAGTAAGGAGGCATTGATCGTCTGCAGGAAACAGTGAGGGGGGACTGATCTTCAGTGGGGAACAGTGAGGGGAGACTGATCTTCAGTGGGGAACAGTGAGGGGGCTCGGATCATCAGTGGGGAGCACTGCGGGGGTACTGATCATCAGTGGGGAGCAGTAAGGGGGCATTGATCATCTGTAGGAAACAGTAAGGAGGCATTGATCGTCTGCAGGAAACAGTGAGGGGGGACTGATCTTCAGTGGGGAACAGTGAGGGGAGACTGATCTTCAGTGGGGAACAGTGAGGGGACACGGAATGTCTGTGGGGAGCAGTGAGGGGGCATTGATTATCTGTGGGGAGCTGTGAGGGGGGCACAGATCTTCAGTAGGGAGCAGTGAGAGGGACACCAATCATCCGTCGGGAGCAGTGAGGGGCACTGATGGTCTGTGGGGAACAGTGAGGGGGGCACTGATCGTCTGCAGGGTGCAGTGAGGGGGCTCGGATCATCAGTGGGGAACAGTGAGGGGGGACTGATCATCTGTAGGAAGCAGTGAGGGGGCACTGGTCGTCTGTAGGGAGCAGCGAGGGGGCATTGACCGTCTGCACGGAGCAGTGAGGGGGGCACTGGTCGTCTGTAGGAAGCAGTGAGGGGGGCACTGATATTCAGTCGGAAGCAGTGAGGAGGCACTGATCTTTACTGCGGAACAGTGAGGGGCCACTGATCGTCTGCACGGAGCAGTGAGGGGGGCACTGATCATCAATGGGAGCAGTGAGGGGGGCAGTGATCGTCTGTAGGGATCAGTGATCATCTGTAGGGAGCTGTGAGGGGTGTACTAACCTTCAGTGGGGAGCAGTGAGGGGGCACTGATGGTCTGTGGGTAACAGTGATAGGGACACTGATCTTCAGTGGGGGGGCACTGATCGTATGTCGGGAGCAGTAAGAGGGGCATTGATCGTCAGTGGGGAACGGTGAGGGGGGCACTGATCATCAGTGGGGAACATTGACTGGGGCACAGAACATCTGTAGGAGCAGTGAGGGGGCACTAATCATCAGTGGGGAACAGTGAGAGGAGCACTGATCATCAATGGGTGCAGTGAGGTGGGCACTGATCATCAATGGGTGCAGTGAGGGGGCAGTGATCATCTGTAGGGAACAGTGAGGGGGGCACTGATCGTCTGTAGTAGCAGTGAGGGGGGCACTGATCGTCAATGGGGAGCAGTATGGGGGCAGTGATCGTCTGTAGTAGCAGTGAGGGGGCACTGATCATCAATGGGGAACAGTGAGGGGGCACTGATCATCAATGGGTGCAGTGAGGGGGGCAGTGATCATCAATGGGGAACAGTGAGGGGGTCACTGATCGTCTGTAGTAGCAGTGAGGGGGGCACTGATCGTCAATGGGGAGCAGTATGGGGGGCAGTGATCATCAGTGGGAAGCAGTGAGGGGAGCAGGGCTGATCAGTGGGGAGAAGTGAGGGGACAGTGATCCTCAGCGGGAACTGTGATGTGCAACGGATCATCATGGGGAGCATTGCGGGGGCGCTGATCATCAGTGGGGAGCAGTGAGGGGGACTGATCATCTGTAGGGAGCAGTGACGGGGGGGTGCACTGATCGTCTGTAGGGAGCAGTTAGGGGTCACTGATCGGCTGTAGGGAGCAATGAGAGGGCACTGATCATCAGTGGGGAGCAGTGAGGGGGCACTGATGGTCAGTGGGGAGCAGTGAGCGGGGGGAATGATCATTTGTAGGGAGCAGTGAGGGGGCTCGGATCATCAGTGGTGAGCATTGAGGCGGCTCGGATCATCAGTGGTGAGCAGTGAGGGGGACAACTTATCTTTAGTGGGCAGTGAGGGGGGCACTGATTGTCTGTTGGGAGCAGTGAGGGTTCATTGATCAATAGTAGGGAGCAGTGAGGGGGCACTCATCGTCTGTCGGGAGCAGTGAGGGTTCATTGATCAATAGTAGGGAGCAGTGAGGGGGCACTGACCTTCTGTCGGGAGCAGTGAGGGGGCACTGATTTTCTGTGGGAAACAGTGAGGGGGCACTGATTTTCTGTGGGGAACAGTGATGGGGTCACTGATCGTCTGCAGGGCGCAGTGAGGGGGCTCGGATCATCAGTGGGGAGCACTGCGGGGGTACTGATCATCAGTGGGGAGCAGTAAGGGGGCATTGATCATCTGTAGGAAACAGTAAGGGGGCATTGATCGTCTGTAGGAAACAGTGAGGGGGGACTGATCTTCAGTGGGGAACAGTGAGGGGAGACTGATATTTAGTGGGGAACAGTGAAGGGACACGGAATGTCTGTGGGAGCAGTGAGGAGGCATTGATCATCTGTGGGGAGCTGTGAGGGGCCACAGATCTTCAGTAGGGAGCAGTGAGAGGGACACCAATCATCCGTCGGGAGCAGTGAGGGGCACTGATTTTCTGTGGGGAACAGTGAGGGGGCACTGATGGTCTGTGGGGAACAGTGAGGGGGGCACTGATCGTCTGCAGGGTGCAATGAGGGGGCTCGGATCATCAGTGGGGAACAGTGAGGGGGGACTGATTATCAATGGGTGCAGTGAGGGGAGCACTGATCATCAATGGGTGCAGTGAGGGGGGCAGTGATCATCAATGGGGAACAGTGAGGGGGGCACTGATCGTCTGTAGTAGCAGTGAGGGGTCACTGATCATCAATGGGGAGCAGTGAGGGGAGCAGGGCTGATCAGTGGGGAGAAGTGAGGGGGCAGTGATCCTCAGCGGGAACTGTGAGGTGCAACGGATCATCATGGGGAGCATTGCGGGGGCACTGATCATCAGTGGGGAGCAGTGAGGGGACACTGATCTCAGTGGGGGGGGCAGTGATCATCAGTGGGGAGCTGTGAGGGGGACTGATCATCTGTAGGGAGCAGTGACGGGGGGGTGCACTGATCGTCTGTAGGGAGCAGTGAGGGGTCACTGATCGGCTGTAGGGAGCAATGAGGGGGCACTGATCATCAGTGGGGAGCAGTGAGGGGCACTGATGGTCAGTGGGGAGCAGTGAGCGGGGGGAATGATCATTTGTAGGGAGCAGTGAGGGGGCTCGGATCATCAGTGGTGAGCATTGAGGCGGCTCGGACCATCAGTGGTGAGCAGTGAGGGGGGCACTGATCGTCTGTTGGGAGCAGAGAGGGTTCATTGATCAATAGTAGGGAGCAGTGAGGGGGCACTCATCGTCTGTTGGGAGCAGTGAGGGTTCATTGATCAATAGTAGGGAGCAGTGAGGGGGCACTCATCGTCTGTTGGGAGCAGTGAGGGTTCATTGATCAATAGTAGGGAGCAGTGAGGGGGCACTGATGGTCTGTGGGGAACAATGAGGGGTGCACTGATCGTCTGCAGGGCACAGTGAGGGGGCTTGGATCATCAATGGGGAGCACTGCGGGGGTACTGATCATCAGTGGGGAGCAGTAAGGGGTCATTGATCGTCTGTGGGGAACAGTGATGGGGGACTGATCGTCTGTAGGAAACAGTGAGGGGGGACTGATCGTCTGTAGGAAACAGTGAGGGGGGACTGATCGTCTGTAGGAAACAGTGAGGGGGGACTGATCGTCTGTAGGAAACAGTGAGGGGGGACTGATCTTCAGTGGGGAGCAGTGAGGGGGCATTGATCATCTGTGGGGAGCTGTGAGGGGGGCACTGATCATCAGTGGGGAGCAATGAGGGGGAACTGATCGTTTGCATGGAGCAGTGAGGGGGCACGGATCATCTGTAGGGACCAGTGAGGGGGCACTGATGGTCAGTGGGGAACAGTGAGCGGGGGGAATGATCATTTGTAGGGAGCAGTGAGGGGGCTCGGATCATCAGTGGTGAGCATTGAGGGGGCTCGGATCATCTGTGGTGAGCAGTGAGGGGGGCAACTTATCTTTAGTGGGCAGCAGTGAGGGGGGCACTGATCGTCTGTTGGGAGCAGTGAGGGGTCATTGATCAACAGTAGGGAGCAGTGAGGGGGCACTGACCTTCTGTCGGGAGCAGTGAGGGGGCACTGATTTTCTGTGGGGAACAGTGAGGGTCACTGATTTTCTGTGGGGAACAGTGATGGGGGCACTGATCGTCTGCAGGGCGCAGTGAGGGGGCTCGGATCATCAGTGGGGAGCACTGCGGGGGTACTGATCATCAGTGGGGAGCAGTAAGGGGGCATTGATCATCTGTAGGAAACAGTAAGGGGGCATTGATCGTCTGTAGGAAACAGTGAGGGGGGACTGATCTTCAGTGGGGAACAGTGAGGGGAGACTGATCTTCAGTGGGGAACAGTGAAGGGACACGGAATGTCTGTGGGGAGCAGTGAGGGGGCATTGATCATCTGTGGGGAGCTGTGAGGGGGGCACAGATCTTCAGTAGGGAGCAGTGAGAGGGACACCAATCATCCGTCGGGAGCAGTGAGGGGCACTGAATTTCTATGGGGAACAGTGAGGGGGCATTGATGGTCTGTGGGGAACAGTGAGGGGGGCACTGATCGTCTGCAGGGTGCAGTGAGGGGGCTCGGATCATCAGTGGGGAACAGTGAGGGGGGACTGATCTTCAGTGGGGAGCAGTGAGGGGGCACTGATCATTAGTGGGGAGCAGTGAGGGGGCACTGAGCATCAGTGGGGAGCAGTGAGGGGGCACGGAATGTCTGTGGGCAAGTGAGGGGACACGGAATATCTGTGGGGAGCAGTGAGGGGGGCACTGATCATCAGTGGGAGCACTGAGGAGGACACTGATCATCAATGGGAGCACTGATCGTCTGTCGGGTGCAGTGAGGGGGCATTGATCAATAGTGGGGAGCATTGACGGGGCAGTGATCGTTCGTGGGGAGATATAAGGGGGGCACTCATCTTCAGTGGAGCGCAGTGAGGGGGGCACTGATTGTCTGTAGGAAACAGTGAGGGGAGACTGATCTTCAGTGGGGAACAGTGAGGGGGCATTGATCATCAATGGAAGCAGTGAGGGGGGACTGATCGTCTGTAGGGAGCAGTGAGGGGGCACTGATCGTCTATAGGACGCAGAGAGGGGGGGGCACTGATCCTCAGTAGGGAGCAGTGAGGAGGAAGATCCTCAGTGGTGAGCAGTGAGCGGGGGCAATGATCATCTTTGGGGAACAGTGAGGGGCCACTGATCGTCTGCAAGGAGCACTGAGGGGGGCACTGGTCGTCTGTAAGAAGCAGTGAGGGGGGCACTGATCATCAATGGGAGCAGTGAGGGGGGCAGTGATTGTCTGTAGCGAGCAGTGATCATCAGTAGCGAGCAGTGAGAGGGCACTGATCATCAATGGGAGCAGTGATCATCTGTAGGGAGCAGTGATCATCTGTAGGGAGCTGTGAAGGTGGCACTGATCTTCAGTGGGGAGCAGTGAGGGGGCACTGAGCATCAGTGGGGAGCAGTGAGGGGGCACGGAATGTCTGTGGGCAAGTGAGGGGACACGGAATATCTGTGGGGAGCAGTGAGGGGGGCACTGATCATCAGTGGGAGCACTGAGGAGGACACTGATCATCAATGGGAGCACTGATCGTCTGTCGGGTGCAGTGAGGGGGCATTGATCAATAGTGGGGAGCATTGACGGGGCAGTGATCGTTCGTGGGGAGATATAAGGGGGGCACTCATCTTCAGTGGAGCGCAGTGAGGGGGGCACTGATTGTCTGTAGGAAACAGTGAGGGGAGACTGATCTTCAGTGGGGAACAGTGAGGGGGCATTGATCATCAATGGAAGCAGTGAGGGGGGACTGATCGTCTGTAGGGAGCAGTGAGGGGGCACTGATCGTCTATAGGACGCAGAGAGGGGGGGCACTGATCCTCAGTAGGGAGCAGTGAGGAGGAAGATCCTCAGTGGTGAGCAGTGAGCGGGGGCAATGATCATCTTTGGGGAACAGTGAGGGGCCACTGATCGTCTGCACGGAGCACTGAGGGGGACACTGGTCGTCTGTAAGAAGCAGTGAGGGGGGCACTGATCATCAATGGGAGCAGTGAGGGGGGCAGTGATTGTCTGTAGGGAGCAGTGATCATCAGTAGCGAGCAGTGAGAGGGCACTGATCATCAATGGGAGCAGTGATCATCTGTAGGGAGCAATGATCATCTGTAGGGAGCTGTGAAGGTGGCACTGATCTTCAGTGGGGAGCAGTGAGGGGGCACTGAGAGGGACACTAATCATCCGTCGGGAGCAGTGAGGGGGGTACTGACCTTCAGTGGGGAGCAGTGAGGGGGCACTGATGGTCTGTGGGTAACAGTGATCGGGGCACTGATCTTCAGTGGGGGGCACTGATCGTATGTCGGGAGCAGTAAGGGGGGCATTGATCGTCAGTGAGGAGCAGTGAGGGGGGCACTGATCATCAATGGGTGCAGTGAGGGGGGCACTGATCATCAATGGGTGCAGTGAGGGGGGCACTGATCATCAATGGGTGCAGTGAGGGGGCACTGATCATCAGTGAGGAGCAGTGAGGGGGCACTGATCATCAGTGGGGAACAGTGAGGGGGGTACTGATCAATGGGTGCAGTGAGGGGTGGCACTGATCATCAATGGGGGCAGTGAGGGTGCACTGATCATCAATGGGGTCAGTGAGGGGGGCACTGATCATCAACAGGGAGCAGTGAGGGGGGCACTGATCATCAATGGGGAGCAGTGATCATCTGTAGGGAGCAGTGAGGGGGCACTGATCATCAATGGGGAGCAGTGATCATCTGTAGGGAGCAGTGAGGGGGCACTGATCATCAATGGGGAGCAGTGAGGGGGGCAGTGATCATCAATAGGGAACAGTGAGGGGGGCACTGATCGTCTGTAGTAGCAGTGAGGGGGCAGTGATCATCAATGGGGAGCAGTGAGGGGGGCAGTGATCGTCTATAGTAGCAGTGAGGGGGCACTGATCATCAATGGGGAGCAGTGAGGGGGGCAGTGATCATCAATGGGGAACAGTGAGGGGGGCAGTGATCATCAGTGGGAAGCAGTGAGGGGAGCAGGGCTGATCAGTGGGGAGAAGTGAGGGGGGCACTGATCATCAATGGGGAACAGTGAGGGGGGCACTGATCATCAATGGGGGACAGTGAGGGGGGCAGTGATCATCAATGGGGAACAGTGAGGGGGGCAGGGCTGATCAGTGGGGAGAAGTGAGGGGGGCACTGATCATCAATGGGGAACAGTGAGGGGGGCACTGATCATCAACGGGAACAGTGAGGGGGGCACTGATCATCAATGGGAGCAATGAGGGGCTCGGATCATCAATGGGAGCAGTGAGGGGGCACTGATCATCAATGGGAGCAGTGAGGAGGACACTGATCATCAATGGGAGCAGTGAGGAGGGCACTGATCATCAATGGGAGCAGTGAGGAGGGCACTGATTATCTGTAGGGAGCTTTGAGGGGGGCACTGATCTTCAGTGGGGAGCAGTGAGGGGGGGACTGACCTTCAGTGAGGAGCAGTGAGGGGGCATTGATCATCAGTGGGGAGCAGTGAGGGGGCACTGAGAGGGACACTAATCATCCGTCGGGAGCAGTGAGGGGGGGACTGACCTTCAGTGAGGAGCAGTGAGGGGGGCAGTGATCATCAATGGGTGCAGTGAGGGGGGCACTGATCATCAATGGGTGCAGTGAGGGGGGCAGTGATCATCAATGGGTGCAGTGAGGGGGGCACTGATCATCAGTGAGGAGCAGTGAGGGGGCACTAATCATCAGTGGGGAACAGTGAGGGGGGCACTGATCATCAATGGGTGCAGTGAGGGGGGCACTGATCATCAATGGGTGCAGTGAGGGAGGCACTGATCATCAGTGAGGAGCAGTGAGGGGGCACTAATCATCAGTGGGGAACAGTGAGGGAGGCACTGATCATCAGTGAGGAGCAGTGAGGGAGGCACTGATCATCAGTGAGGAGCAGTGAGGGGGCACTAATCATCAGTGGGGAACAGTGAGGGGGGCACTGATCAATGGGTGCAGTGAGGGGTGCCACTGATCATCAATGGGAGCAATGAGGGGAACACTGATCATCAGTGGGGTGCAGTGAGAGGGCACTGATCATCAATAGGGAGCAGTGAGGTGGGGCAGTGATCATCAATGGGTGCAGTGAGGGGGGCACTGATCATCAATGGGGAGCAGTGAGGGGGGCACTGATCATCATTGGGAGCAGTGAGGGGGCACTGATCATCAATGGGAGCAGTGAGGGGGGGCACTGATCATCAATGGGGAGCAGTGAGGGGGGCACTGATCATCAATGGGTGCAGTGAGGGGGCACTGATCATCAGTGAGGAGCAGTGAGGGGGCACTGATCATCAGTGGGGAACAGTGAGGGGGGTACTGATCAATGGGTGCAGTGAGGGGTGGCACTGATCATCAATGGGGGCAGTGAGGGGGGCACTGATCATCAATGGGGAGCAGTGAAGGGGGCACTGATCATCATTGGGAGCAGTGAGGGGGCACTGATCATCAATGGGGAGCAGTGAGGGGGGCACTGATCATCAATAAGGAGCAGTGAGAGGGCAGTGATCATCAATGGGTGCAGTGAGAGGGCAGTGATCATCAATGGGTGCAGTGAGGGGTGGCACTGATCATCAATGGGGAGCAGTGAGGGGGGCAGTGATCATCAATAGGGAGCAGTGAGGGGGGCAGTGATCATCAATGGGTGCAGTGAGGGGGGCAGTGATCATCAATGGGGAGCAGTGAGGGGGGCACTGATCAATGGGTGCAGTGAGGGGTGGCACTGATCATCAATGGGTGCAGTGAGGGGGCACTGATCATCAATGGGAGCAATGAGGGGAACACTGATCATCAGTGGGGTGTAGTGAGAGGGGCACTGATCATCAATGAGTGCAGTGAGAGGGCACTGATCATCAATAGGGAGCAGTGAGGGGGGCAGTGATCATCAATGGGAACAGTGAGGGGGGCAGTGATCATCAATGGGGAGCAGTGAGGGGGGCACTGATCAATGGGTGCAGTGAGGGGTGGCACTGATCATCAATGGGTGCAGTGAGGGGGCACTGATCATCAATGGGAGCAATGAGGGGAACACTGATCATCAGTGGGGTGTAGTGAGAGGGGCACTGATCATCAATGAGTGCAGTGAGAGGGCACTGATCATCAATAGGGAGCAGTGAGGGGGGCAGTGATCATCAATGGGAACAGTGAGGGGGGCAGTGATCATCAATGGGGAGCAGTGAGGGGGGCAGTGATCATCTGTCGGGAACAGTGACGGAGCACTGATCGTTTATAGTAGCAGTGAGGGGGCACTGATTATCAATGGGGAGCAGTGAGGGGGTACTGATCATCAATGGGGAGCAGTGAGGGGGGCAGTGATCATCAATGGGGAACAGTGAGGGGGGCAGTGATCATCAATGGGGAACAGTGAGGGGGCACTGATCATCATTGGGGAGCAGTGAGGGGGGCAGTGATCCTCAGCGGGAACTGTGAGGTGCAACGGATCACCATGGGGAGCATTGCGGGAGCACTGATCATCAGTGGGGAGCAGTGAGGGAACACTGATCTTCAGTGGGGGGTCAGTGATCTTCAGTGGGAAGCTATGAGGGGGGACTGATCATCTGTAGGGAGCAGTGACGGGGGTTGCACTGATCGTCTGTAGGGAGCAGTGAGGGGGCACTGATCATCAGTGGGGAGCAGTGAGGGGGAACTGATCGTTTGCATGAAGCAGTGAGGGGGCACGGATCGTCTGTAGGGACCAGTGAGGGGGCACTGATGGTCAGTGGGGAGCAGTGAGCGGGGGGAATGATCATTTGTAGGGAGCAGTGAGAGGGACACCAATCATCCGTCGGGAGCAGTGAGGGGCACTGATCTTCTGTGGGGAACAGTGAGGGGGCACTGATGGTTTGTGGGGAACAGTGAGGGGGGCACTGATCGTCTGCAGGGTGCAGTGAGGGGGCTCGGATCATCAGTGGGGAACAGTGAGGGGGGACTGATCTTCAGTGGGGAGCAGTGAGGGGGCACTGATCATCAGTGGGGAGCAGTGAGGGGGCACTGAGCATCATCGGGGAGCAGTGAGGGGGCACTGAGCATCAGTGGAGAAGTGAGGGGGCATGGAATGTCTGTGGGGAGCAGTGAGGGGGCAGTGATCATCAGTGGGAGCAGTGAGGGGGGCACTGATCATCAGTGGGAGCAATGAGGGGGGCACTGATCATCATTGGGAGCACTGAGGGGGGCACTGATCATCAATGGGAGCACTGATCGTCTGTCAGGTGCAGTGACGGGGCATTGATCAATAGTGGCGAGCAGTAAAGAGGCAGTGATCGTTTGTGGGGAGATATAAGGGGGGCACTCATCTTCAGTGGGGCGCAGTGAGGGGGGCACTGATTGTCTGTAGGAAACAGTGAGGGGAGACTGATCTTCAGTGGGGAACAGTGAGGGGGCATTGATCATCAATGGAAGCAGTGAGGGGGGACTGATCGTCTGTAGGAAGCAGTGAGGGGGCACTGATCATCTGCAGGGAACAGTGATGGGGGCACTGATCGTCTGTAGGACGCAGAGAGGGGGGGCACTTATCGTCAGTAGGGAGCAGTGAGGAGGCAGATCCTCAGTGGTGAGCAGTGAGCGGGGGCACTGATCAACTATAGGGAGCAGCGAGGGGGCATTGATCGTCTGCACGGAGCAGTGAGGGGGGCACTGGTCGTCTGTAGGAAGCAGTGAGGGGGGCACTGATCATCAATGGGAGCAGTGAGGGGGGCAGTGATCGTCTGTAGGGAGCAGTGATCATCTGTAGGGAGCTGTGAGGGTGGCACTGATCATCCGTCGGGAGCAGTGAGGGGGGTACTGACCTTTAGTGGGGAGCAGTGAGGGGGCACTGATGGTCTGTGGGTAACAGTGATAGGGGCACTGATCTTCAGTGGGGGGCACTGATCGTATGTCGGGAGCAGTAAGGGGGGCATTGATCGTCAGTGGGGAACGGTGAGGGGGGCACTCATCATCAGTGGGGAACATTGACTGGGGCACAGAACATCTGTAGGAGCAGTGAGGGGGCACTGTTCATCAGTGAGGAGCAGTGAGGGGGGCACTGATCATCAAAGGAAGCAATGAGGGGAGCACTGATCATCAATAGGGAGCAGTGAGGGGGGCACTGATCATCAATGGAAGCAATGAGGGGAGCACTGATCATCAATAGGGAGCAGTGAGGGGGGCACTGATCATCAATGGGTGCAGTGAGGGGGGCACTAATCATCAATAGGGAGCAGTGAGGGGGGCAGTGATCATCAGTGGGGAGTAGTGAGGGGGCACTGATCGTCTGTAGGGACCAGTGAGTGGGCACTGATGGTCAGTGGGGAGCAGTGAGCGGAGGGAATGATCATTTGTAGGGAGCAGTGAGGGGGCTCGGATCATCAGTGGTGAGCATTGAGGCGGCTCGGTTCATCAGTGGTGAGCAGTGAGGGGGACAACTTATCTTTAGTGGGCAGTGAGGGGGGCACTGATCGTCTGTTGGGAGCAGTGAGGGTTCATTGATCAATAGTAGGGAGCAGTGAGGGGGCACTCATCGTCTGTCGGGAGCAGTGAGGGTTCATTGATCAATAGTAGGGAGCAGTGAGGGGGCATTGACCTTCTGTCGGGAGCAGTGAGGGTCACTGATTTTCCGTGGGGAACAGTGATGGGGGCACTGATCGTCTGCAGGGCGCAGTGAGGGGGCTCGGATCATCAGTGGGGAGCACTGCGGGGGTACTGATCATCAGTGGGGAGCAGTAAGGGGGCATTGATCATCTGTAGGAAACAGTAAGGAGGCATTGATCGTCTGCAGGAAACAGTGAGGGGGGACTGATCTTCAGTGGGGAACAGTGAGGGGAGACTGATCTTCAGTGGGGAACAGTGAGGGGGCTCGGATCATCAGTGGGGAGCACTGCGGGGGTACTGATCATCAGTGGGGAGCAGTAAGGGGGCATTGATCATCTGTAGGAAACAGTAAGGAGGCATTGATCGTCTGCAGGAAACAGTGAGGGGGGACTGATCTTCAGTGGGGAACAGTGAGGGGAGACTGATCTTCAGTGGGGAACAGTGAGGGGACACGGAATGTCTGTGGGGAGCAGTGAGGGGGCATTGATTATCTGTGGGGAGCTGTGAGGGGGGCACAGATCTTCAGTAGGGAGCAGTGAGAGGGACACCAATCATCCGTCGGGAGCAGTGAGGGGCACTGATGGTCTGTGGGGAACAGTGAGGGGGGCACTGATCGTCTGCAGGGTGCAGTGAGGGGGCTCGGATCATCAGTGGGGAACAGTGAGGGGGGACTGATCATCTGTAGGAAGCAGTGAGGGGGCACTGGTCGTCTGTAGGGAGCAGCGAGGGGGCATTGACCGTCTGCACGGAGCAGTGAGGGGGGCACTGGTCGTCTGTAGGAAGCAGTGAGGGGGGCACTGATATTCAGTCGGAAGCAGTGAGGAGGCACTGATCTTTACTGCGGAACAGTGAGGGGCCACTGATCGTCTGCACGGAGCAGTGAGGGGGGCACTGATCATCAATGGGAGCAGTGAGGGGGGCAGTGATCGTCTGTAGGGATCAGTGATCATCTGTAGGGAGCTGTGAGGGGTGTACTAACCTTCAGTGGGGAGCAGTGAGGGGGCACTGATGGTCTGTGGGTAACAGTGATAGGGACACTGATCTTCAGTGGGGGGGCACTGATCGTATGTCGGGAGCAGTAAGAGGGGCATTGATCGTCAGTGGGGAACGGTGAGGGGGGCACTGATCATCAGTGGGGAACATTGACTGGGGCACAGAACATCTGTAGGAGCAGTGAGGGGGCACTAATCATCAGTGGGGAACAGTGAGAGGAGCACTGATCATCAATGGGTGCAGTGAGGTGGGCACTGATCATCTGTAGGGAACAGTGAGGGGGGCACTGATCGTCTGTAGTAGCAGTGAGGGGGGCACTGATCGTCAATGGGGAGCAGTATGGGGGCAGTGATCGTCTGTAGTAGCAGTGAGGGGGCACTGATCATCAATGGGGAACAGTGAGGGGGCACTGATCATCAATGGGGAACAGTGAGGGGGCACTGATCATCAATGGGTGCAGTGAGGGGGCAGTGATCATCTGTAGGGAACAGTGAGGGGGGCACTGATCGTCTGTAGTAGCAGTGAGGGGGGCACTGATCGTCAATGGGGAGCAGTATGGGGGCAGTGATCGTCTGTAGTAGCAGTGAGGGGGCACTGATCATCAATGGGGAACAGTGAGGGGGCACTGATCATCAATGGGTGCAGTGAGGGGGGCAGTGATCATCAATGGGGAACAGTGAGGGGGTCACTGATCGTCTGTAGTAGCAGTGAGGGGGGCACTGATCGTCAATGGGGAGCAGTATGGGGGGCAGTGATCATCAGTGGGAAGCAGTGAGGGGAGCAGGGCTGATCAGTGGGGAGAAGTGAGGGGACAGTGATCCTCAGCGGGAACTGTGATGTGCAACGGATCATCATGGGGAGCATTGCGGGGGCGCTGATCATCAGTGGGGAGCAGTGAGGGGGACTGATCATCTGTAGGGAGCAGTGACGGGGGGGTGCACTGATCGTCTGTAGGGAGCAGTTAGGGGTCACTGATCAGCTGTAGGGAGCAATGAGAGGGCACTGATCATCAGTGGGGAGCAGTGAGGGGGCACTGATGGTCAGTGGGGAGCAGTGAGCGGGGGGAATGATCATTTGTAGGGAGCAGTGAGGGGGCTCGGATCATCAGTGGTGAGCATTGAGGCGGCTCGGATCATCAGTGGTGAGCAGTGAGGGGGACAACTTATCTTTAGTGGGCAGTGAGGGGGGCACTGATTGTCTGTTGGGAGCAGTGAGGGTTCATTGATCAATAGTAGGGAGCAGTGAGGGGGCACTCATCGTCTGTCGGGAGCAGTGAGGGTTCATTGATCAATAGTAGGGAGCAGTGAGGGGGCACTGACCTTCTGTCGGGAGCAGTGAGGGGACACTGATTTTCTGTGGGAAACAGTGAGGGGGCACTGATTTTCTGTGGGGAACAGTGATGGGGTCACTGATCGTCTGCAGGGCGCAGTGAGGGGGCTCGGATCATCAGTGGGGAGCACTGCGGGGGTACTGATCATCAGTGGGGAGCAGTAAGGGGGCATTGATCATCTGTAGGAAACAGTAAGGGGGCATTGATTGTCTGTAGGAAACAGTGAGGGGGGACTGATCTTCAGTGGGGAACAGTGAGGGGAGACTGATCTTTAGTGGGGAACAGTGAAGGGACACGGAATGTCTGTGGGAGCAGTGAGGAGGCATTGATCATCTGTGGGGAGCTGTGAGGGGCCACAGATCTTCAGTAGGGAGCAGTGAGAGGGACACCAATCATCCGTCGGGAGCAGTGAGGGGCACTGATTTTCTGTGGGGAACAGTGAGGGGGCACTGATGGTCTGTGGGGAACAGTGAGGGGGGCACTGATCGTCTGCAGGGTGCAGTGAGGGGGCTCGGATCATCAGTGGGGAACAGTGAGGGGGGACTGATTATCAATGGGTGCAGTGAGGGGAGCACTGATCATCAATGGGTGCAGTGAGGGGGGCAGTGATCATCAATGGGGAACAGTGAGGGGGGCACTGATCGTCTGTAGTAGCAGTGAGGGGTCACTGATCATCAATGGGGAGCAGTGAGGGGAGCAGGGCTGATCAGTGGGGAGAAGTGAGGGGGCAGTGATCCTCAGCGGGAACTGTGAGGTGCAACGGATCATCATGGGGAGCATTGCGGGGGCACTGATCATCAGTGGGGAGCAGTGAGGGGACACTGATCTCAGTGGGGGGGGCAGTGATCATCAGTGGGGAGCTGTGAGGGGGACTGATCATCTGTAGGGAGCAGTGACGGGGGGGTGCACTGATCGTCTGTAGGGAGCAGTGAGGGGTCACTGATCGGCTGTAGGGAGCAATGAGGGGGCACTGATCATCAGTGGGGAGCAGTGAGGGGCACTGATGGTCAGTGGGGAGCAGTGAGCGGGGGGAATGATCATTTGTAGGGAGCAGTGAGGGGGCTCGGATCATCAGTGGTGAGCATTGAGGCGGCTCGGACCATCAGTGGTGAGCAGTGAGGGGGGCACTGATCGTCTGTTGGGAGCAGAGAGGGTTCATTGATCAATAGTAGGGAGCAGTGAGGGGGCACTCATCGTCTGTTGGGAGCAGTGAGGGTTCATTGATCAATAGTAGGGAGCAGTGAGGGGGCACTCATCGTCTGTTGGGAGCAGTGAGGGTTCATTGATCAATAGTAGGGAGCAGTGAGGGGGCACTGATGGTCTGTGGGGAACAATGAGGGGTGCACTGATCGTCTGCAGGGCACAGTGAGGGGGCTTGGATCATCAATGGGGAGCACTGCGGGGGTACTGATCATCAGTGGGGAGCAGTAAGGGGTCATTGATCGTCTGTGGGGAACAGTGATGGGGACTGATCGTCTGTAGGAAACAGTGAGGGGGGACTGATCGTCTGTAGGAAACAGTGAGGGGGGACTGATCGTCTGTAGGAAACAGTGAGGGGGGACTGATCGTCTGTAGGAAACAGTGAGGGGGGACTGATCTTCAGTGGGGAGCAGTGAGGGGGCATTGATCATCTGTGGGGAGCTGTGAGGGGGGCACTGATCATCAGTGGGGAGCAATGAGGGGGAACTGATCGTTTGCATGGAGCAGTGAGGGGGCACGGATCATCTGTAGGGACCAGTGAGGGGGCACTGATGGTCAGTGGGGAACAGTGAGCGGGGGGAATGATCATTTGTAGGGAGCAGTGAGGGGGCTCGGATCATCAGTGGTGAGCATTGAGGGGGCTCGGATCATCTGTGGTGAGCAGTGAGGGGGGCAACTTATCTTTAGTGGGCAGCAGTGAGGGGGGCACTGATCGTCTGTTGGGAGCAGTGAGGGGTCATTGATCAACAGTAGGGAGCAGTGAGGGGGCACTGACCTTCTGTCGGGAGCAGTGAGGGGGCACTGATTTTCTGTGGGGAACAGTGAGGGTCACTGATTTTCTGTGGGGAACAGTGATGGGGGCACTGATCGTCTGCAGGGCGCAGTGAGGGGGCTCGGATCATCAGTGGGGAGCACTGCGGGGGTACTGATCATCAGTGGGGAGCAGTAAGGGGGCATTGATCATCTGTAGGAAACAGTAAGGGGGCATTGATCGTCTGTAGGAAACAGTGAGGGGGGACTGATCTTCAGTGGGGAACAGTGAGGGGAGACTGATCTTCAGTGGGGAACAGTGAAGGGACACGGAATGTCTGTGGGGAGCAGTGAGGGGGCATTGATCATCTGTGGGGAGCTGTGAGGGGGGCACAGATCTTCAGTAGGGAGCAGTGAGAGGGACACCAATCATCCGTCGGGAGCAGTGAGGGGCACTGAATTTCTATGGGGAACAGTGAGGGGGCATTGATGGTCTGTGGGGAACAGTGAGGGGGGCACTGATCGTCTGCAGGGTGCAGTGAGGGGGCTCGGATCATCAGTGGGGAACAGTGAGGGGGGACTGATCTTCAGTGGGGAGCAGTGAGGGGGCACTGATCATTAGTGGGGAGCAGTGAGGGGGCACTGAGCATCAGTGGGGAGCAGTGAGGGGGCACGGAATGTCTGTGGGCAAGTGAGGGGACACGGAATATCTGTGGGGAGCAGTGAGGGGGGCACTGATCATCAGTGGGAGCACTGAGGAGGACACTGATCATCAATGGGAGCACTGATCGTCTGTCGGGTGCAGTGAGGGGGCATTGATCAATAGTGGGGAGCATTGACGGGGCAGTGATCGTTCGTGGGGAGATATAAGGGGGGCACTCATCTTCAGTGGAGCGCAGTGAGGGGGGCACTGATTGTCTGTAGGAAACAGTGAGGGGAGACTGATCTTCAGTGGGGAACAGTGAGGGGGCATTGATCATCAATGGAAGCAGTGAGGGGGGACTGATCGTCTGTAGGGAGCAGTGAGGGGGCACTGATCGTCTATAGGACGCAGAGAGGGGGGGCACTGATCCTCAGTAGGGAGCAGTGAGGAGGAAGATCCTCAGTGGTGAGCAGTGAGCGGGGGCAATGATCATCTTTGGGGAACAGTGAGGGGCCACTGATCGTCTGCAAGGAGCACTGAGGGGGGCACTGGTCGTCTGTAAGAAGCAGTGAGGGGGGCACTGATCATCAATGGGAGCAGTGAGGGGGGCAGTGATTGTCTGTAGGGAGCAGTGATCATCAGTAGCGAGCAGTGAGAGGGCACTGATCATCAATGGGAGCAGTGATCATCTGTAGGGAGCAGTGATCATCTGTAGGGAGCTGTGAAGGTGGCACTGATCTTCAGTGGGGAGCAGTGAGGGGGCACTGAGAGGGACACTAATCATCCGTCGGGAGCAGTGAGGGGGGTACTGACCTTCAGTGGGGAGCAGTGAGGGGGCACTGATGGTCTGTGGGTAACAGTGATAGGGGCACTGATCTTCAGTGGGGGGCACTGATCGTATGTCGGGAGCAGTAAGGGGGGCATTGATCGTCAGTGAGGAGCAGTGAGGGGGGCACTGATCATCAATGGGTGCAGTGAGGGGGGCACTGATCATCAATGGGGGGCACTGATCGTATGTCGGGAGCAGTAAGGGGGGCATTGATCGTCAGTGAGGAGCAGTGAGGGGGGCACTGATCATCAATGGGTGCAGTGAGGGGGGCATTGATCATCAATGGGTGCAGTGAGGGGGGCACTGATCATCAATGGGTGCAGTGAGGGGGCACTGATCATCAGTGAGGAGCAGTGAGGGGGCACTGATCATCAGTGGGGAACAGTGAGGGGGGTACTGATCAATGGGTGCAGTGAGGGGTGGCACTGATCATCAATGGGGGCAGTGAGGGTGCACTGATCATCAATAGGGTCAGTGAGGGGGGCACTGATCATCAACAGGGAGCAGTGAGGGGGGCACTGATCATCAATGGGGAGCAGTGATCATCTGTAGGGAGCAGTGAGGGGGCACTGATCATCAATGGGGAGCAGTGATCATCTGTAGGGAGCAGTGAGGGGGCACTGATCATCAATGGGGAGCAGTGAGGGGGGCAGTGATCATCAATAGGGAACAGTGAGGGGGGCACTGATCGTCTGTAGTAGCAGTGAGGGGGCAGTGATCATCAATGGGGAGCAGTGAGGGGGGGCAGTGATCGTCTGTAGTAGCAGTGAGGGGGCACTGATCATCAATGGGGAGCAGTGAGGGGGGCAGTGATCATCAATGGGGAACAGTGAGGGGGGCAGTGATCATCAGTGGGAAGCAGTGAGGGGAGCAGGGCTGATCAGTGGGGAGAAGTGAGGGGGGCACTGATCATCAATGGGGAACAGTGAGGGGGGCACTGATCATCAATGGGGGACAGTGAGGGGGGCAGTGATCATCAATGGGGAACAGTGAGGGGGGCAGGGCTGATCAGTGGGGAGAAGTGAGGGGGGCACTGATCATCAATGGGGAACAGTGAGGGGGGCACTGATCATCAACGGGAACAGTGAGGGGGGCACTGATCATCAATGGGAGCAATGAGGGGCTCGGATCATCAATGGGAGCAGTGAGGGGGCACTGATCATCAATGGGAGCAGTGAGGAGGACACTGATCATCAATGGGAGCAGTGAGGAGGGCACTGATCATCAATGGGAGCAGTGAGGAGGGCACTGATTATCTGTAGGGAGCTTTGAGGGGGGCACTGATCTTCAGTGGGGAGCAGTGAGGGGGGGACTGACCTTCAGTGAGGAGCAGTGAGGGGGCAGTGATCATCAATGGGTGCAGTGAGGGGGGCACTGATCATCAATGGGTGCAGTGAGGGGGGCAGTGATCATCAATGGGTGCAGTGAGGGGGGCACTGATCATCAGTGAGGAGCAGTGAGGGGGCACTAATCATCAGTGGGGAACAGTGAGGGGGGCACTGATCATCAAAGGGGGCAGTGAGGGGGCACTGATCATCAATGGGGACAGTGAGGGGGGCACTGATCATCAATGGGGAGCAGTGAGAGGGCAGTGATCCTCAGTGGGAGCAGTGACCGGGGCACTGATCGTATGTCGGGAGCGGTAAGGGGTCTCGGATCATCAGTAGTGAGCAGTGAGGGGGCACTGATCATCAGTGGTAGCAGTGAGGGGGCACTGATCATCAGTGGGGAGCAGTGAGGGGGCACTGATAATCGGTGGGGAGCAGTGAGGAAGGCACTGATCATCATAGGGGAGCAGTGCGGGGGTAATGATCATCATTGGGGAGCAGTGCGGGAGGAACTGATCATCAGTGGGGAGCAGTGAGGGTGTCACTTATTAACTGTAGGGAGCAGTGAGGAGGGCACTGATCATTTGTCGGGAACAGTGAGGGGGCAGTGATCATCAATGGGTGCAGTGAGGGGGGCACTGATCATCAGTTGCAGCAGTGTGTGGGACACTTATCATCAGTGGGGAGCAGTGAAGGGGGAATGATCTTCAGTGGGTTGCAGTGAGGGGGGCACAGATCATCATTGGGAGCAGTGAGGAGGCATTGATCAATAATGGGGAGCAGTGAGGGGGCACTGATCTTTGTTGTTGCCAAATTAAGTTAATCTAGTGGTTAATTCATGGCAGGATAGCTCAGACACGTGTTATGCTCCTCCTGTGCTGTGTGGGAACTCCGGGATGATTCCAGCATCCCTGACGACTACATGTGCGGGAAGTGTATGCGCCTGCAGCACCTGACAGACCGCATTGCAGTACTGGAGTTGGCCACGCCGCAGGTAAAGGATACACAGCCAGATAGGGGATGGGTGTCCAACAGGAAGGTAGTGCTGGGGGCCGCTGCGGTCATCCCCCTGCAAAACAGATACACGACTTTGGGTACTGTTGAGGGGGATGACTCATCAGGGGAGAGCAGCAGCAACCAAGTTCATGGCACCATGGGTGGCTCTGCTGCACTGGAGGGGAGGAAAAAGAGTGGGAGAGCGATAGTGATAGGGGATTCGATTGTAAGGGGAATAGATTGACGTTTCTGTGGCCGCAATCGAGACTCAGGGATGGTATGTTGCCTCCCTGGTGCAAGGGTCAAGGATGTCTCGGAGCGGGTGCAGGACATTTTGAAAAGGGAGGGTGAACAGCCAGTTGTCGTGGTGCATATAAGTACCAACGATATAGGTAAAAAACTGGATGAGGTCCTACAATATGAATTTAGGGAGCTAGGAGTTAAATTAAAAAGTCGGACCTCAAAGGTAGCAATCTGAGGATTGCTACCAATGCCACGTGCTAGTCAGAGTAGGAATCGCAAGATAGCTCAGATGAATACGTGGCTTGAGGAGTGGTGCAGAAGGGAGGGATTCAAATTTCTGGGACAATGGAACCGGTTCTGGGGGAGATGGGACCAATACAAACCGGACGGTCTGCACCTGGGCAGGACCGGAACCAGTGTCCTAGGGGGAGTGTTTGCTAGTGCTGTTGGGGAGGAGTTAAACGAATATGGCAGGGGGATGAGAACCTATGCAGGGAGACAGAGGGAAGTAGAATGGGGGCAGAAGCAAAGATAGAAAGAAGAAAAAGTAAAGGTGGAGGGCAGAGAAACCCAAGGCAAAAATCAAAAAGGGCCACATTGCAGCAAAATTCTAAAAGGGCAAAGTGTGTTAAAAAGACAAGCCTGAAGGCTCTGTGCCTCAATGCAAGGTTTATTCGTAAAAAGGTGGATGAATTAAGTGCACAGGCAGCAATTAATGAATATGACATAATTGGCATCAAGGAGACATGGCTCCAGGGTGACCAAGGCTGGGAACTCAACATCCAGGGGTATTCAACATTCAGGAAGGATAGGCAGAAAGGGAAAGGAGGTGGGGTAGCATTGCTGATTAAAGAGAAAATTAACGCAATGGTAAGGAAGGACATTAGCTTGGATGATGTGGAATCTATAAGGGTGGAGCTACGGAATACCAAAGGGCAGAAAACGCTAGTGGTAGTTGTGCACAGACCACCAGACAGTAGTAGTGAGGTTGGGGACAGCATCAAACAAGAAATTAGGGATGCGTGCAATAAGGGTACAGCAGTTATCATGGGCAACTTTAATCTATATATAGATTGGGCTAACCAAACTGGTAGCAATACAATGGAGGAGGATTTCCTGGAGTGTATTAGGGATGGTTTTCTGGACCAATATGTTGAGGAACCAACTCGAGAACTGGATGATGTGTAATGAGAAGGGACTAATTAGCAATCTTGTTGTGCGAGGCCCCTTGGGAAGAGTGACCATAATATGGCAGAATTCCTTATTAAGATGGAGAGTGACACAGTTAATTCAGAGACTAGGGTCCTGAATTTAAGGAAAGGTAACTTTGATGGTATGAGACATGAATTCGCTAGAATAGACTGGCAAATGATACTTAGAGGGGTGACGGTGGATAGGCAATGGGAAACATTTAAAGATCACATGGATGAACTTCAGCAATTGTATATCCCTGTTTGGAGTAAAAATAAAATGGGGAAGGTGGCTCAACCATGGCTAACAAGGGAAATTAAGGATAGTGTTAAAACCAAGGAAGAGGCGTATAAATTGGCTAGAAAAAACAACAAACCTGAGGACTGGGAGAAATTTTGAATTCAGCAGAGGAGGACTAAGAGTTTAATTAAGAGGGAGAAAATAGAGTACGAGAGGAAGCTTGCAGGGAACATAAAAACTGACTGCAAAAGCTTCTATAAATATGTGAAGAGAAAAAGATTAGTGAAGACAAATTGCAGTCGGATTCAGGTGACTTTATAATGGGGAACAAAGAAATGGCAGACCAATTGAACAAATACTTTGGTTCTGCCTTCACGAAGGAAGACACAAATAACCTTCCGGAAGTACTAAGGGTCTAGTGAGAAGGAGGAACAGAAGGATATCCTTATTAGGCGGGAAATAGTGTTCGGGAAATTGGTGGGATTGAAGGCCGATAAACCCACAGGGCCTGATGGTCTGCATCCCAGAGTACTTGAGGAAGTGGCCCGAGAAATAGTGGATGCATTGGTGGTAATTTTCCAACAGTCTATCGACTCTGGAACAGTTCCTATGGACTGGAAGGTAGCTAATGTAACACCACTTTTTAAAAAAAGAGGGAGAGAGTAAACGGGTATTTTTGACCGGTTAGCCTGACATCAATATTGGGGAAAATGTTGGAATCGATTATGAAAGATGAAATAACAGCGCATTTGGAAAGCAGTGACAGGATTGGTCCAAGTCAACAAGGATTTATGAAAGGGAAATCATGCTTGACAAATCTTCTGGAATTTTTTGAGGATGTAACTAGTAGAGTGGACAAGGGAGAACCAGTGGATGTGGTGTACTTGGACTTTCAAAAGGCTTTTGACAAGGTCCCTCAAGAGATTGGTGTGCAAAATTAAAGCACATGGTATTGGGGGTAATGTACTGACGTGGATAGAAAACTGGATGCCAGTCAGGAAGCAGAGAATCGGAATAAACGGGTCCTTTTCAGAATGGCAGACAGTGACTAGTGGGGTGTCGCAGGGCTCAGTGCTGGGACCCCAGTTCTTTACAATATACATTAATGATTTGGATGAAGGAATTGAGTGTAATAGCTCCAAGTTTGCAGATAACACTAAACTGGGTGGCAGTGTGAGCTGTGAGGAGGACACTAAGAGGCTGCAGGGTGACTTGGACAGGTTAGGTGAGTGGGCTAATGCATTGCAGATGCAGTATAATGTGGATAAGTGTGAGGTTATCCACTTTGGGGGCAAAAACACGAAGGCAGAATATTATCTGAATGGCGGCAGATTAGGAAAAGGGAGACCTGGGTGTCATGGTACATCAGTTGTTGAAGGTTGGCATGCAGGTACAACAGGCGGTGAAGAAGGCAAATGGTATGTTGGCCTTCATGGCTAGGGGATTTGAGTATAAGAGCAGGGAGGTCTTACTGCAGTTGTACAGGGCCTTGGTGAGGCCTCACCTGGAATAGTGTGTTCAGTTTTGGTCTCCTAATCTGAGGAAGGACGTTCTTGCTATTGAGAGAGTGCTGCGAAGGTTCACCAGACTGATTCCCGGGATGGCTGGTCTGACATATGAGGAGATACTGGATCGACTGGGTCTTTATTCACTGGAGTTTAGAAGGATGAGAGGGGATCTCATAGAAACATATAAAATTCTGACGGGACTGGACAGGTTAGATGCAGGAAGAATGTTCCCGATGTTGGGGAAGTCCAGAACCAGGGGACACAGTCTAAGGATAAGGGGTCAGCCATTTAGGACTGAGATGAGGAGAAACTTCTTCACTCAGAGAATTGTTAACCTGTGGAATTCCCTATCGCAGCGAGTTGTTGATGCCAGTTTGTTGGACATATTCAAGAGGGAGTTGGATGTGGCCCTTACGGCGAAAGGGATCAAGGGGTATGGGGAGAAAGAAGGAAAGGGGTACTGAGGTGAAAGATCATCCATGATCTTACTGAATGGTGGTGCAGGCTCGAAGGGCCGAATGGTCTATTCCTGCACCTATTTTCGATGTTTCTATGTTTCTGCAGGGAGCAGTAAGGGGAATCACCACTCATCTGTCGGGAGCAGTGAGGGGATACTGATCATCAGTGGGAGCAGTGAGGGGGCACTGATCTTCAGTGGGGAGAAGTGAGGGGGCACTGATCTTCAGTGGGGAGCAGTGAGGGGGCACTGATCGTCTGTAGGGAGCAGTGAGAGGGCATTGACCATCAATGGGAACAATGAGGGGGCACTGATCTGCAGTGGGGAGTAGTGAGGGGGTTACTGATCGTCTGTAGGTAGCAGTGAGGGGGGCACTGGTCGTTTGTAGGGAGCAGTGAAGGGGCACTGATAATCAGTGGGGAGCAGTGAGGGGGGCACTGATCATCAGTGAGGAGCAGTGAGGGGGCACTGATCATCAGTGGGGAACAGTGAGGGGGGCACTGATCAATGGGTGCAGTGAGGGGTGGCACTGATCATCAATGGGTGCAGTGAGGGGGCACTGATCATCAATGGGTGCAGTAAGGGGTGGCACTGATCATCAATGGGTGCAGTGAGGGGTGGCACTGATCATCAATGGGTGCAGTGAGGGGGCACTGATCATCAATGAGCAGTGAGGGGGCACTGATCATCAATAGGTGCAGTGAGGGGGGCACTGATCATCAGTGAGGAGCAGTGAGGGGGCACTGATCATCAGTGGGGAACAGTGAGGGGGGCACTGATCAATGGGTGCAGTGAGGGGTGGCACTGATCATCAATGGGTGCAGTGAGGGGGCACTGATCATCAATAGGGAGCAGTGAGGGGGGCAGTGATTGTCTGTAGTAGCAGTGAGGGGGCACTGATCATCAATAGGGAGCAGTGAGGGGGGCAGTGATCATCAGTGGGGAGCAGTGAGGGGGGCACTGATCATCAGTGAGGAGCAGTGAGGGGGCACTGATCATCAATGAGCAGTGAGGGGGCACTGATCATCAATAGGTGCAGTGAGGGGGGCACTGATCATCAGTGAGGAGCAGTGAGGGGGCACTGATCATCAGTGGGGAACAGTGAGGGGGGAACTGATCAATGGGTGCAGTGAGGGGTGGCACTGATCATCAATGGGTGCAGTGAGGGGGCACTGATCATCAATAGGGAGCAGTGAGGGGGGCACTGATCGTCTGTAGTAGCAGTGAGGGGGCACTGATCATCAGTGCGGAACAGTGAGGGGGGCACTGATCAATGGGTGCAGTGAGGGGTGGCACTGATCATCAATGGGTGCAGTGAGGGGGCACTGATCATCAATAGGGAGCAGTGAGGGGGGCAGTGATCATCAGTGGGGAGCAGTGAGGGGGGCACTGATCATCAGTGAGGAGCAGTGAGGGGGCACTGATCATCAATGAGCAGTGAGGGGGCACTGATCATCAATAGGTGCAGTGAGGGGGGCACTGATCATCAGTGAGGAGCAGTGAGGGGGCACTGATCATCAGTGGGGAACAGTGAGGGGGGAACTGATCAATGGGTGCAGTGAGGGGTGGCACTGATCATCAATGGGTGCAGTGAGGGGGCACTGATCATCAATAGGGAGCAGTGAGGGGGGCACTGATCGTCTGTAGTAGCAGTGAGGGGGGCACTGATCATCAATGGATGCAGTGAGAGGGCACTGATCATCAATAGGGAGCAGTGAGGGGGGCAGTGATCATCTGTAGTAGCAGTGAGGGGGCACTGATCATCAATAGGGAGCAGTGAGGGGGGCAGTGATCATCAATGGGGAGCAGTGAGGGGGGCAGTGATCATCAATGGGTGCAGTGAGGGGGGCACTGATCATCAATGGGGAGCAGTGAGGGGGGCAGTGATCATCAATGGGTGCAGTGAGGGGGGCACTGATCATCAATGGGGAGCAGTGAGGGGGGCAGTGATCATCAATGGGTGTAGTGAGGGGGGCACTGATCATCAATGGGGAGCAGTGAGGGGGGCACTGATCATCAATGGGGAGCAGTGAGGGGGGCACTGATCATCAATGGGGAGCAGTGAGGGGGGCACTGATCATCAATGGGGAACAGTGAGGGGGGCACTGATCGTCTGTAGTAGCAGTGAGGGGGCACTGATCAATGGGTGCAGTGAGGGGTGGCACTGATCATCAATGGGAGCAGTGAGAGGGGCATTGATCATCAATCGGGAGCAGTGAGGGGGGCAGTGATCATCAATGGGGAGCAGTGAGGGGGGCAGTGATCGTCTGTAGTAGCAGTGAGGGGGCACTGATCATCAATGGGAACAGTGAGGGGGTCAGTGATCATCAGTGGGAAAAAGTGAGGGGACCAGGGCTAATCAGTGGGGAGAAGTGAGGGGGCAGTGATCCTCAGTGGGAACTGTGAGGTGCAACGGATCATCATGGGAAGCATTGCGGGGGCACTGATCATCAATGGGGAGCAGTGAGGGGACACTGATCTCCAGTGGGGGGGGGGGGGGGGGCAGTGATCATCAGTGGGGAGCTGTGAGGGGCACTGATGGTTAGTGGGGAGCAGTGAGCGGGGGGAATGATCATTTATAGGGAGCAGTGAGGGGGCTCGGATCATCAGTGGTGAGCATTGAGGCGGCTCGGATCATCAGTGGTGAGCAGTGAGGGGGACAACTTATCTTTAGTGGGCAGTGAGGGGGGCACTGATCGTCTGTTAGGAGCAGTGAGGGTTCATTGATCGATAGTAGGGAGCAGTGAGGGGGCACTCATCTTCTAGTCGGGAGCAGTGAGGGTTCATTGATCAATAGTAGGGAGCAGTGAGGGGGCACTCATCGTCTGTTAGGAGCAGTGAGGGTTCATTGATCGATAGTAGGGAGCAGTGAGGGGGGCACTGATCGTCTGTCGGGAGCAGTGAGGGTTCATTGATCAATAGTAGGGAGCAGTGAGGGGGCACTGATTTTCTGTGGGGAACAGTGAGGGGGCACTGATGGTCTGTGGGGAACAGTGAGGGGGCACTGATGGTCTGTGGGGAACAGTGAGGGTGGCACTGATCCTCAATGGGTGAAGTGAGGGGGGCAGTGATCATCAATGGGTGCAGTGAGGAGGGCATTGATTATCAGTGAGGAGCAGTGAGGGGGCACTAATCATCAGTGGGGAACAGTGAGGGGACACTGATCATCAATGGAGACAGTGAGGGGGGCACTGATCATCAATGGGGAGCAGTGAGAGGGCAGTGATCCTCAGTGGGAGCAGTGACCGGGGCACTGATCGTATGTCGGGAGCGGTGAGGGGTCTCGGATCATCAGTAGTGAGCAGTGAGGGGGCACTGATCATCAGTGGTAGCAGTGAGGGGGCACTGATCATCAGTGGGGAGCAGTGAGGGGGCACTGATCATCGGTGGGGAGCAGTGAGGAAGGCACTGATCATCATAGGGGAGCAGTGCGGGGGTAATGATCATCATTGGGGAGCAGTGCGGGGGGAACTGATCATCAGTGGAGAGCAGTGAGGGTGTCACTTATTAACTGTAGGGAGCAGTGAGGAGGGCACTGATCATTTGTCGGGAACAGTGAGGGGGCACTGATCTTCAGTGGGGAGCAGTGAGGGTGGCACTGATCTTCAGAGGGGAGCAGTGAGGGGGCACTGATCTTCAGAGGGGAGCAGTGAGGGTGGCACTGATCTTCAGAGGGGAGCAGTGCGGGGGGCACTGATCATCATTGGGGAGCAGTGAGGGTGGCACTGATCTTCAGAGGGGAGCAGTGAGGGGGGCACTGATCTTCAGAGGGGAGCAGTGAGGGTGGCACTGATCTTCAGTGGGGAGCAATGAGGGTGGCACTGATCTTCAGAGGGGAGCAGTGCGGGGGTACTGATCATCATTGGGGAGCAGTGCGGGTGGCACTGATCTTCAGAGGGGAGCAGTGAGGGTGGCACTGATCATCATTGGGGAGCAGTGCGGGTGGCACTGATCTTCAGAGGGGAGCAGTGAGGGTGGCACTGATCTTCATTGGGGAGCAGTGCGGGTGGCACTGATCTTCAGAGGGGAGCAGTGAGGGTGGCACTGATCTTCAGAGGGGAGCAATGAGGGTGGCACTGATCTTCAGAGGGGAGCAGTGCGGGGGCACTGATCATCATTGAGGAGCAGTGAGGGGGCACTGATCTTCAGAGGGGAGCAGTGAGGGTGGCACTGATCTTTAGTGTGGAGCAGTGCGGGGGCACTGATCATCATTGGGGAGCAGTGCGGGTGGCACTGATCTTCAGAGGGGAGCAGTGAGGGTGGCACTGATCTTCAGAGGGGAGCAGTGAGGGTGGCACTGATCTTTAGTGGGGAGCAGTGTGGGGGCACTGATCATCATTGGGGAGCAGTGCGGGTGGCACTGATCTTCAGAGGGGAGCAGTGAGGGTGGCACTGATCTTCAGTGGGGAGCAGTGAGGGTGGCACTGATCTTCAGAGGGGAGCAGTGAGGGGGCACTGATCTTCAGAGGGGAGCAGTGAGGGTGGCACTGATCTTCAGAGGGGAGCAGTGAGGAAGGCACTGATCATCATAGGGGAGCAGTGCGGGGGGAACTGATCATCAGTGGAGAGCAGTGAGGGTGTCACTTATTAACTGTAGGGAGCAGTGAGGAGGGCACTGATCATTTGTAGGGAGCAGTGAGGAGGGCACTGATCATTTGTAGGGAGCAGTGAGGGGGCACTGATCGTCTGTAGGGAGTAGTGAAGGGGTTACTGATCGTCTGTAGGTAGCAGTGAGGGGTGCACTGATCGTTTGTACGGAGCAGTGAAGGGGCACTGATTATCAGTGGGGAGCAGTGAGGGGGCACGGATCGTCCATAGGGAGCTGTGAGGGGGCACTGATCATCCGTGGGGAGCAGTGAGGGGGCACTGATCATCAGTGGGGAGCAGTGAGGGGGCACTGATCATCAGTGGGGAGCAGTGAGGGGCACAGATCATCAGTGGGAACAGTGAGGGGGCACTGATAGTCAGTGGGGGTAGTGAGGGGGGCACTGATCTTCAGTGGGGAGCAGTGAGGGGGGCCTTGATCGTCTCTAGGGAGTAGTGACAGGGCATTGATAGTCTGTAGGAAACAGTGAGGGGGAACTGATCTTCAGTGCGGAACAGTGAGGGGGCACTGATCGTCTGTAGGGAGCAGTGAGGGGGCACTGATCGTCTGTCGAGAGCAGTGAGGGGGCACTGATCGTCTGCAGGGAGCAGTGAGGGGGCACTGATCATCAGTGGGGAGCAGTGAGGGGGGCACTGATTGTCTATACGGAGCAGTGAGGGGGTACTAATCGTCTATACGGAGCAGTGAGGGGGTACTGATCGTCTATACGGAGCAGTGAAGGGGTACTGATCGTCTGTACGGAGCAGTGAGGGGGTACTGATCGTCTCTAGGGAGACGTGAGGGGGCACAGATCGCATGACGACACTGGAGCTCGGATGGTCACACTCTAGAGCATGCGCGGTGCTGAGAATGTTGTGGATAGCACATTTAGTGAGTTGGTCACACTGCAGGTAAGGGTTCGGATAGATAGTGAATGGGTGACCAAGAGACAAGACAAGAGCAGGAAGGTAGTGCAGGAGTCCCCTACGGTCATCTCCCTCCAAAACAGATATACCGTTTTGGATACTGTTGGGGGTGATGACTTACCAGGGGACGGCACCAGCAGCCAGGTTCATGGTACCATGGATGGCTCTGCTGCACAGAAGGGCAGGAAAAAGAGTGGGAGAGCGATAGTGATAGGGGACTAGGTAGGAGTTTCTGCGGCCGCAACCGAGACTCCAGGATGGTATGTTGCCTCCCTGGTGCAAGGATCAAGGATGTCTCAGAGCGGCTGCAGAGCATTCTGGAGAGGGAGGGTGAGCAGCCAGTTGGCGTGGTACATGTAGGTACCAACAATATAGGTAAGAAGTGGGAAGAGGTCCTACAAGGTGAATTTAGGGAGCTAGGAGTTAAATTAAAAAGTAGGACTTCAAAAGGTAGTAATCTCTGGATTGCTACCAGTGCCACGTGCGAATCAGAGTATACCGAGCAGGATAGTTAAAATAAATACGTGGCTTGAGCAGTGGTGCAAGAGGGAGGGATTCATATTCCTGGGACATTGGAACCAGTTATGTGGGAAGTGGGACCTGTACAAAAGGGACGGTTTGCACTTGGGCAGGACTGGAACTGATGTCCTGGGGGTAACATTTGCTAATGCAGTTCAGGAGTGTTTAAACTAATATGGCAGGGGGATGGAAACCTGTGCAGCGAGACAGGGCAAAGTAATATGGAGTCAGAAACAGATGGTAGAAAGGTAAAAAGCAATAGTGGACGGCCGAGTAAACAAAGGCAAGAAACAAAAAGGCCCACATTACATCATAATTCTAAAAGGACATAGGGTGTTAAAAAAACAAGCCTGAAGGCTTTGTGTCTTAATGCAAGGAGTATCTGTAATAAGGTGGATGAATTAACTGTGCAAATAGATGTTAACAGATATGATGTGATTGGGATTACAGAGACGTGGCTCCAGGTTGATCAGGGCTGGGAACTCAACATCCAAGCGTATTCAACATTCAGGAAGGATAGAATAAAAGGAAAAGGAGGCGGGGTAGCATTGCTGGTTAAAGAGGAGATTAATGCAATAGTTAGGAAGGACATTAGCTTGGATGATGTGGAATCTATATGGGTAGAGCTGCAGAACACCAAAGGGCAAAAAATGTTAGTGGGAGTTGTGTACAGACCTCCAAACAGTAGTAGTGATGTTGGGGAGGCTTCAAACAGAAAATTATGGGTGCATGCAATAAAGGTGCAGCAGTTATCATGGGTGACTTTGATATGCATATAGATTGGGCTAACCAAACTGGAAGCAATACGGTGGAGGAGGATTTCCTAGAGGGCATAAGGGATGGTTTTCTAGACCAATATGTCGAGGAACCAACTTGGGGGGAGGCCATCTTAGACTGGGTGTTATGTAATGAGAGAGGATTAATTAGCAATCTCGTTGGGCGAGGCCCCTTGGGGAAGAGTGACCATAATATGGTGGAATTCTACATTAGGATGGAGAATGAAACAGTTAATTCAGAGACCATGGTCCAGAACTTAAAGAAGGGTAACTTTGAAGGTATGAGGCGTAAATTGGCTAGGATAGATTGGCGAATGATACTTAAGGGGTTGACAGTGGATGGGCAATGGCAGACATTTAGAGACCGCATGGATGAACTACAACAATTGTACATCCCTGTCAGGCTTAAAAATAAAAAATGGAAGGTGGCTCAACCGTGGTTATCAAGAGAAATCAGGGACCGTATTAAAGCCAAGGAAGTGGCATACAAATCGGCCAGAAATAGCAGCCAACCTGGGGACTGGGAGAAATTTAAAACTCAGCAGAGGAGGACAAAGGGTTTGATTAGGGCAAGGAAAATAGAGTACGAGAGGAAGCTTGCAGGGAACATTAAGACGGACTGCAAAAGCTTCTATAGATATGTAAAGAGAAAAAGGTTAGTAAAGACAAACGTAGGTCCCCTGCAGTCAGAATCAGGGGAAGTCATAACGGGGAACAAAAAAATGGCAGACCAATTGAACAAGTACTTTGGTTCGGTATTCACTAAGGAGGACACAAACAACCTTCCGGATATAAAAGGGGTCAGAGGGTCTAGTAAGAAGGAGGAACTGAGGGAAATCCTTATTAGTCGAGAAATTGTGTTGGGGAAATTGATGGGATTGAGGGCTGATAAATCCCCAGGGCCTGATGGACTGCATCCCAGAGTACTTAAGGAGATGGCCTTGGAAATAGCAGATGCATTGACAGTCATTTTCCAACAGTCCATAGACTCTGGATCAGTTCCTATGGAGTGGAGGGTAGCCAATGTTGCTCCACTTTTTAAAAAAGGAGGGAGAGAAAACAATGAATTATAGACCGGTCAGCGGATAAAATGATGGAATCAATTATTAAGGATGTCATAGCGGCACATTTGGAAATAGGTCCAAGTCAGCATGGATTTGTGAAAGGGAAATCATGCTTGACAAATCTTCTGGAATTTTTTGAGGATGTTTCCAGTAGAGTGGACAAGGGAGAACCAGAACAAGAGACTAATGTGCAAAGTTAACGCACATGGGATTGGGGGTAGTGTGCTGACTTGGATTGAGAACTGGTTGGCAGACAGGAAGCAAAGAGTAGGAGTAAATGGGTACTTTTCAGAATGGCAGACAGTGACTAGTGGGGTACTGCAAAGTTCTGTGCTGGGGCCCCAGCTGTTTACATTGTACATTAATGATTTAGACGAGGGGATTAAATGTAGTATCTCCAAATTTGCGGATGACACTAAGTTGGGTGGCAGTGTGAGCTGCGAGAGGATGCTATGAGGCTGCAGAGTGACTTGGATAGGTTAGGTGAGTGGGCAAATGCATGGCAGATGAAGTATAATGTGGATAAATGTGAGGTTATCCACTTTGGTGGTAAAAACAGAGAAACAGACTATTATCTGAATGGTGACAGATTGGGAAAAGGGGAGGTGCAACAAGACCTGGGTGTCATGGTACATCAGTCATTGAAGGTTGGCATGCAGGTAGAGCAGGCGGTTAAGAAAGCAAATAGCATGTTGGCCTTCATTGCGAGGGGATTTGAGTACAGAGGCAGGGTGGTGTTACTGCAGTTGTACAGGGCCTTGGTGAGGCAATACCTGGAGTATTGTGTACATTTTTGGTCTCCTAACTTGAGGAAGGACATTCTTGCTATTGAGGGAGTGCAGTGAAGGTTCACCAGACTGATTCCCGCGATGGCGGGACTGACATATCAAGAAAGACTGGATCAACTGGGCTTGTATTCACTGGAGTTCAGAAGAATGCGAGGGGACCTCATTGAAACGTTTAAAATTCTGACGGTTTAGACAGGTTCGATGCAGGAAGAATGTTCCCAATGTTGGGGAAGTCCAGAACCAGGGGTCACAGTCTAAGGATAAGGGGTAAGCCATTTAGGACCGAGATGAGGAGAAACTTCTTCACCCAGAGAGTGGTGAACCTGTGGAATTCTCTACCACAGAAAGTTGTTGAGGCCAATTCACTAAATATATTCAAAAAGGAGTTAGATATAGTCCTTACTACTAGGGGGATCAAGGGGTATGGAGAGAAAGCAGGAATGGGGTACTGAAGTTGCATGTTCAGCCATGAACTCATTGAATGGCGGTGCAGGCTCGAAAGGCTGAATGGCCTACTCCTGCACCTATTTTCTATGTTTCTATGTCTGCAGGCAACAGTGAGGGCGAACTGATCATCAGTGGGAAGCAGTGAGGGGGCACTGATCTTCTGTAGGAAGCAGTGCGGGGGCACTGATTGTCTGTACGGAGCAGTGAGGGGGCTCAGATCATCAGTGGTGAGCAGTGAGGGGGGTCACTTATCTTTAGTGGTGAGCAGTGAGGCACTTATCTTTAGTGGGAAGAAGTGAGGGAGCACTGATCGTCTGCACGGACCAATGAGGGGGCACTGATCATCTATAGGGAGCAGTGAGGGGGGCACAGATTGTCTGCAGCAAGCAGTGAGGGGGTAGTGATCTTCAGTGGGGAACAGTGAGGGGGGCACTGATCATCAATGGGGAACAGTGAGAGGGGCACTGAACATCAGTGGGGAACAGTGAGGAGGCACTGATCGTCTGTAGGGAGCAGTAAGCGGGCACTGATCAACTATAGAGAGCAGTGAGGGGCACTGATCGTCTATAGGGAGCAGTGAGGGGGAATGATCCTCAGTGGGGAGCAGTGAGGGGGGCACTGATCTTCAGTGGGTGCAGTGAGGGGTGTACTGATCTTCCGTGGGAAGCAGCGAGGGGGCACTGGTCGTCTGTAGGGAGCAGTGAGGAGGAATGATCTTCAGTGGGGAGCAGTGAGGCGGGCACTGATGTTCTGCAGGGAGCAGTGAGGCGGGCACTGATCATCAGTGGGAACAATGAGTGGGCAATGATCATCAGTGGGGAACAGTGATGGGGGCACAGATCATCAATGGGTGCATTGAGGGGTGTACTGATCTTCCGTGGGAAGCAGCGAGGGGGCACTGATCGCCTGTCGGGAGCAGTGAGGAGGCATTGATCAATAGTGGGGAGCAGTGAGTGGGCACTAATCTTCTTTGTTGTTGACAAATTAAGTTAATCTCTGGGGTTAATTCATGGCAGGATAGGTCAGACACATGTTATGCGCCTCCTGTGCGATGTGGGAACTCGGGGACGATTCCAGTGTCCCTGACGTCTACATGTACGGGAAGTGTATCCGTCTGCAGCACCTGACAGACCGCTTTGTGGCACTGAAGCTGCAGGTGGATTTACTCTGGAGCATCCACGATGCTGAGAATGACGTGAATAGCACGTTTAGTGAGTTGGCCACACAGCCAGATAGGGGATGGGTCACCAGCAGGAAGAGCAGTGGAAGGAAGGTAGTGCTGAGGTCCCCTGCAGTCATCCCCCTGCAAAACATACACCACCGCTTTGGGTACTGTTGAGGGGGATGACTCATCAGGGGAGAGCAGCAGCAGCCAAGGTCATGGCACCGTGGGTGGCTCTACTGCACAGGAGGGGAGGAAAGAGTGGGAGAGCTATAGTGATAGGGGATTCTATTGTAAGGGGAATAAGATTGACGTTTCTGCGGCCGCAACCGAGATTCCAGCATGGTATGTTGCCTCCCTGGTGCAAAGGTCAAGGATGTCTCGGAGCAACGGCAGGACATTTTGAAAAGGGAGGGTGAACAGCCAGTTGTCGTGGTGCATATAGGTACCAACGATATAGGTCTTACAAACTGAATTTAGGAGGCTAAGAGTTAAGTTAAAAAGTAGGACCTCAAAGGTAGTAATCTCAGAATTGCTACCAGTGCCATGTGCTAGTCAGAGTAGGAATCGCTGGATATCTCAGATGAATACGTGGCTTGAGGAGTGGTGCAGAAGGGAGGGATTCAAATTTCTGGGACATTGGAACTGGTTCTGTGGAGGTGGGACCAGTACAAACCGGACAGTCTGCACCTGGGCAGGACCGGAACCAATGTCCTAGGGGGAGTGTTTGCTAGTGCTGTTGGGGAGGGGTTAAACTAATATGGCAGGGGGATGAGAACCTATGCAGGGAGACAGAGGGAAGTAGAATGGGGGCAGAAGCAAAGATAGAAAGAAGAAAAAGTAAAGGTGGAGGGCAGAGAAACCCAAGGCAAAAATCAAAAAGCACCACATTACAGCAAAATTCTAAAAGGGCAAAGTGTGTTAAAAAGACAAGCCTGAAGGCTCTGTGCCTCAATGCGAGGTTTATTTGTAATAATGTGGACGAATTAACTGCACAGGCAGCAATTAATGAATATGACATCATTGGCATCAAGGAGACATGGCTCCAGGGTGACCAAGGCTGGGAACTCAACATCCAGGGGTATTCAACATTCAGGAAGGATAGACAGAAAGGGAAAGGAAGTAGGGTAGCGTTGCTGGTTAAAGAGAAAATTAACGCAATAGTAAGGAAGGACATTAGCTTGGATGATGTGGAATCTATATGGGTGGAGCTACGGAATACCAAAGGGCAGAAAACGCTTGTGCACAGACCACCAGACAGTTGTCGTGAGGTTGTGGACAGCATCAAACAAGAAATTAGGGATGCGTGCAATAAAGGTACAGCAGTTATCATGGACGACTTTAATCTATATATAGATTGGGCTAACCAAACTGGTAGCAATACGATGGAGGAGGATTTCCTGGAGTGTATTAGGGATGGTTTTCTGGACCAATATGTTGAGGAACCAACCAGAGGGCTGGCCATCCTAGACTGGGTGATGTGTAATGAGAAAGGACTAATTAGCAATCTTGTTGTGCGAGGCCCCTTGGGGAAGAGTGACCATAATATGGTAGAATTCCTTATTAAGATGGAGAGTGACACAGTTAATTCAGAGACTATGGTCCTGAACTTAAGGAAAGGTAACTTCGATGGTATGAGTCATGAATTGGCTAGAATAGACTGGCAAATGATACTTAGAGGGTTGACGGTGGATAGGCAATGGCAAACATTTAAAGATCACATGGAGAAACTTCAACAATTGTACATCCCTGTCTGGAGTAAAAATAAAACAGGGAAGGTGGCTCAACCGTGGCTAACAAGGGAAATAAAGGATAGTGTTAAATCCAAGGAGGAGGCATATAAATTGGCCAGAAAAAGCAGCAAACCTGAGGACTGGGAGAAATTTAGAATTCAGCAGAGGAGGACAAAGGGTTTAATTAGGAGGGGGAAAATAGAGTAAAAACTGACTACAAAATCTTCTATAGATATGCGAAGAGAAAAAGATTAGCGAAGACAAACGTAGGTCCCTTGCAGTCAGATTCAGGTGAATTTATAATGGGGAACAAAGAAATGGCAGACCAATTGAACAAATACTTTGGTTCTGTCTTCACAAAGGAAGACACAAATAACCTTCCAGAAGTACCAGGGGACCGAGGGTCTCGTGAGAAGGAGGAACAGAAAGCTAGCTTTAGTAGGCGGGAAATTGTGTTAGGGAAATTGATGGGATTGAAGGCCGATAAATCCCCGGGGCCTGATAGTCTGGATTCCAGAGTACTTAAGGAAGTGGCCCTAGAAATAGTGGATGCATTGGTGATCATTTTCCAACAGTCTATCGACTCTGGATCAGTTCCTATGGACTGGAGGGTAGCTAACGTAGCACCACTTTTTAATAAGGAGGGAGAGAGAAAACGGGTAATTATTGACCGGTTAGCCTGACATCAGTCGTGGGGAAAATGTTGGAATCAATTATTAAAGATGAAATAACAGCGCATTTGGAAAGCAGTGACAGGATTGATCCAAGTCAACTTGGATTTATGAAAGGGAAATTAAAGGGGAAATTGCTGTGCTTGAGAAAACAAAACAGTTAACTTAGCATGTACTGAAAGACAGGTAGTGTGCTTGAGAAAACAAAACAGCTGACTTTGCATGTACTGAAGGACAGGATGCGATAATCAATTGCAAGGTGGTCACAAGACGCTGAGCAACATGGAAACCAACTGCCAGCGAGAGGAAAGAGGTCAACTGTACACTAGATGCTCTCCAAAGAGAAAGAAGTGAGCTGGCCAAACACGACTATAAAACTGCTGTGTAGGGACTTTTGAAATATTAGATGATCAGGTCATGTGGAAGCAGTGACAAGTGACCTTTGCGGTTTACGACTTTAAATATGCTGTATGTGTAACACCAAATTGAGTTGTTGCCTGGTTGAGGGACCTACATACAACTCTCCTGGTACCTTTTATTAATAAACTGTGTGTGTTTTGAACTCTCTAACGTAGTCTCGGAGTAGATTTATTTATACCTCGGGGTTTTCCCCCAACAGTTTTGGCGCTGCGAGCAGGGTGTACCGGTAAGCCCTCCTGACCGAGACTCACACATACGGGGATAAGGTCGGGTTTCACGACATCCAGAAATTGGAACGTCGAACCGGCAGGGGTGAGGCCGCTGGACAACCAACGAACAAGTGAGACTCGGGGAGGTTTGATAACAGACACAGTGAGTAGAAATTAAGATGAAGTAGAATATAAGTAAGTGGTGTGTAAGAGAAACAAGTGTCCCCGTCAATTCAATTGTCACAAACTATCTCAATCACCTAACTTGAGCTGGAATTAAGAGGGCAAATGCCCCACATGAAGGCCAAGGATTAAGGTCGAAGGGAACACTGGGAGGACAAAGTGACGGCAGAAACCTGTGAATGGCTGTGTGATACGCATGAACTGGTGTGAGAGTTGAGGGATAATCCCATCGCAATAAATAAGTGACGGAATAAAAGTAGGCCCGTGTGACGAGATTCATTCGCAGAGGAAGCGAGGGAAGGTCAGATCACATAATGGCGTCGAGGAAAAACCTTGAATGGGGGCCGGGAGGGTCTCTTATTAGGTTCTATGCAGACGACCAGAAGGGTTTAATAGATAAAATGATTAAAGACGGGTGGGATCCCTCGGCAGTCCCCAAGGAGCAAAAGAATTGGTGGGAGAAACAGAAACAGAAAAAGGCAAAGAAAGCCGGAGTACTTTTAGTATATCAGTTATGTGTGTTACAAAGTAAACCAAACAATTAGTAGAGAAAAGTAAGGAAACAGAAGCCGAGAATAAAAAATGGAGAGTGCAGTATGAACAAATCGGCAAATGGGGGGGGTGGGGGGATCAGATTATGACCTCCCTCCAACTTATGTTGCCACAGTAGCGGCCTCGGCTCCTCCCTTTGATGAGGAGACTGAGATGGAAGGGTTAAATGACGATTCAGTAAATACAGAAAGGGCAGCCCCTCTTAGGATAACCCAGGGCACACAGGGAGGGAACTCCCGATATCAATACTACGCTTTCACCCCCACAGAAAAAAAAATGAAGAATCAGGATTTGGGGAGTCTACAACCACGGAAGAGAAATGTAGAATTTTGGCAAAAGTTAGAAGAATTGTATGAGACCCACGATATGCATGAGCGAGATGTCCACCAAATAGTTCAGGCTAAATGTCCAAAGGACCGGTGGACAGGGTTAGCACCCCCTCACAGTGACGGCACATGGATACCTGCCGTGGGTGCCACAAGGGCACAATGGGACGCTGCCAGAATGGGCTCGTCCAGGCTGTACAGGCCGTAATGGGAGTATCCACTCCAAATTGGGGATTGATAATGCAGACCCGCCAGAAAAAGGGAGAAAACGCCAATGACTACAGGGAGAGGTTATGGTTCCAATACCAAGAATCCTCGGGACAGACGGCCCTGAACACAGACGACCCAGTCTTCGTGAAAATGTTTAAGGGCGGCCTTTCAGCCAACCTATGACCAAGCTGTCCGGTGGGCATGCCACATTAACTCTGGGGGAATAAAACAAGAAGTGGCCGCGGCTAAGAGTAGTAAGAGGGCCGAGGGGAATGCTATAATTGTAGCAAGACGGGTCATTTTGCCGCCGACTATAGGGGCCCCAAAAGACCAACCGTCCATGTGACAATTGCGGGAAAAAGGGACATGCCACTGATAAATGTTGGGTGACCAAGGAGAAAAGAGTCAGTCTGGCCTTAGTGTAGAGGAGATGAACCGACAGCAGCTAATCACAGCGCTGAGGGACTTAGGAAGGGACTGAAGGCCAGCGGCCCCCGTGGGACAGGGAGAGGATCCATGTATTCACATAACAGCGCTGTTACAAGCCAGCAGTGTGATATGTTAGTGGATACCGGAGCATCGGTATCTATAACAGATATTCCCTTGCCCACAACTAAACATGTAGTCCATATAACTGGTGTGGGAGAATCTGCCACCACAGCCCACCAGAGTGAAGTAATTCTATTGGAGATAGCCGGTATTCTGATCCCGGCACAATTTTATGTATGCCCAAATGCAGAAAGGACCATATTGGGGATCAACCTCCTGGAACAGTTAGGGGCACTAATAGACCCACAGAATAAGAGAATAGTTTGGAGAAATAAGGGAGGACGCAAAATCACGACGTACGGGGAACAGACTAATTTGCACAATCACACAAAGGTCGGAAGTGTGCAACTTCTCACCCGAGGTTGGGATACAGCAGGAGACTACGGCCCGTTATGCGAACAAATGAGGGAAGTGTGGGCTCAATCAAAGCAGGATTGTGGACTGGTAAAGACCAAGCCAGTGGTCATTCCTGAGCCCGAACACACTCCTCATAAGCAATTCCCCATTAAACCTGAAGCCCAAGAGGCCGTAAAACAAATAGTGCAGGCCTCTTGCGGAGCGGCGTCCTTCGGGAAGCCGAAAGCACGATGAACTCACCAACCTGGCCCGTAAAGAAATCAGATGGGTCATACCGATTGACCATAGACTATACGGCATTAAATAAAGTAACTCCCCGCCAGCACCCCATCGTAGCAAGCCCAGCGACCATATTTAATGGACTGAAACCAGAACATAAAATATTCACGGTCTTAGATATAGCTAATGGATTTTGGTCCATACCATTAGCCCAAGAGTCCCAAGATAAATTCGCATTCACAGTAGGGGATAGGCAGTACACTTGGACATGAGTGCCCCAGGGTTTTCACAATAGTCCGGCCATATTTCACCGAACTATGAGTCTAGCCTTGGAGACCGTAGATTTAGCCCCCTACCAAAGTACCATCCTCCAATATGTGGACGATCTGTTGATTGCCTTGGAGGACGAGAGAGGACATATGGGGGCTCTCATAGAAACCCTAGCAGCCTTAAAGAAAGCAGGATTTAAGGTAAACCCCAAGAAAGTTCAGATCGGATTGAAGGAGGTACAGTACTTGGGACACCAACTGTAGCAGGGGACAAAAACAATGCCCCACAACAGAAAGGAAGCAATTCGCATTATACCCCGACCGAAAACGGTTCGAGGAGTGCGTAAAGTATTCGGACTCTTTAGCTACTGTAGGATCATTACAGCCAACTTCGCGGCAATCGCGGAACCAATAAAGAGACTAGTTAAGGGAGGAAAACCAGCTCCAGAAAGTGTGGAATGGGGCCTGGAACAAGAAACAGCATACAGCCAGATAAAGGAAGCCCTGATGTCGGCACCAGGCCTAGGACTGCCAACTATGAACGCTCCGTTTCACATTCATTGTGAAAACAAGGGCGGGTTTTACGGAGCAGTAGTTACTCAAATGCATGGAGCGCGAGCCCGCCCAGTAGCTTACTATTCCACCCAAGAGTCGCCCGTGGCAGGAGGTCTGTCAAGATGTGTAGCAGCCTTGGACTGTGCAACGTGGGCGGTGAAAGTTAGTGAGCCAGTAGTAATGACAGGGGAGGTTATACTACATACCAAGCATACCTTGGTGGAAATGCTCAACACCGGGAAATTGCACTCCGTGTCCAACTTCCGCCGGGCCAAATGAGAAGCAGCATTACTTCCCTTAGATGGGTCCATAAAAATTGTACGAGACACAGGGGAGAACCCGGCAGAGAGCCTCTTATCCGTGGGTGAGCCTCATGAATGCCAGGCACAGGAATGGGAGGACTCACCGGGACACGTAAGTGAGATTCCTCTTGAAAACCCCGAGCTGATCCTGTACGTGGATGGGTCCCGGAAATATATTCAGGGGACCCCGCATATGGGATGGGCGGTGGTAGACAAAGCGCTAAACACTGTCCGAAAGGGAAGGTTAGACGGAGGACTGTTGGCTCAAGTAGCTGACTGAAGCCCTCCAACTGGCCGAAGGCCGGCGGGCAAATATCTATACTGATAGCCGCTATGCCTTCGGGGTAGTCCATGACTACATGACTGCCTGGGCCAGGAGAGGGGTCGTCACTTCGGGCGGGGAGGCTATCAAACATGAGGGCCAAATCAGACTACTATTAGACGCCGCCAGTAAACCCGCAAAGGCAGCAGTGATCAAGGTTAAGGCTCACCAGAAAGTAGTAAACAATGTCCAACGGGGCAATGAAGCAGCGGATAAAGCAGCACAGGAAGCAGGTATATCCTTAGAAGTATAGGAAGAAGTTATATGTAGTATCATTACCAGGGAAGATATAGACATTGTGAGATTACATGCCGATATAAGTGATGAAGAAAAGAAAGATTGGGGCACAAAAGGAGGGAGCGCCAGGGTGACGACTTCGTATGGAGGAAAGATGGGAAGGTGATAGCCCCGGCTTGTATTAGACAAATGCTCATGGAACTACACCACAGCATCAGTCATGTCGGACAGAACATCATGATAACAAACATAATTGGGGATTGGTGGTGGCCAGGAATGGGACGGGACGTAGCTAAGTACTGTCAGCAATGTGTCACATGTGCCCAGCACAACCCAGGAAAGGCCGTTAAGATTAGAATAGCTCACCAACCACGTCCAAGGGGGCCGTGGGAGTGTATACAGATAGACTTCACGGGACCTTTACCATCCTCAAGGGGCAATAAATACTGTCTAGTAATAATAGATCAGTTTACGCGGTGGGAAGAAGCGTTCGCCACGCGAAACTGCACCGCAATCACTGTGGCCCGAATATTGGCAGAGGAAGTAATCCCATGTTGGGGCGTCCCTATCCAAATCGATTCCAACCAGGGAACCCATTTTACCGGACAAATAATGAAGGAGGTGTGTGCTACGTTGGGTATTGGACAGAAGTTTCATATCCCCTACCACCCACAAAGCTCTGGGATGGTAGAACGAATGAACAGGACACTTAAAACAGCCCTAGCAAAGGCCATCCAAGAGACGGGACAAGCTTAGGCGGATTTACTACTCACAATCTTGATGAGACAAAGGGCAATTCCTAACCGCGTAACGGGATTAACTCCATATGAGTTGATGACAGGCAGGGTGATGCGCCTGCCGGAAGGAATCATAACTGGGGGATCCGACGTAGGATCCCTGAGGGATAGGATTCCCAAGAATGTCTTGGAACTGAATAAGCAACTTAAGGAATTGAGGAAGGAAGTGAGGGAACGGCAAGCAGGCAGGGATGATTAGAAGGAACTGGAGGACCAGGGAGAGATTCCACAGGTAGGCGCGAAGGTAATGGTAAAATGTCTGGCAGGACGAACGGGGTTTGCTCCCCGTTAGTCTGGCCCATTTGAAGTCCTAAATTAGCGGAGATACGTGCGCCTGCATAGATATGGGTGTGGTTGGCCGATGGAAACATTGGTCTCAGCTCAAAGAATATGAATCCAACGACCCCAGCACAAGCGAACAAAACAAATAACCCTGCCTTCATACACATTCGAGGAAACTGAAGGCGGACGCATCAGCAGAAAACGCCGGAAGAAATAAAGACGATCCAAGATGAATGTGTTACGCGATATTATGTGCAGTTTGCTTTTTTGTGTCATTGTAATATGTAGCCTAGGGGGGACTCAGGCCAGAGTACCCCCACGGACCAAGAAAAAGTTACATGTGAACACCTTTTTGTACATGTAATACACCTATGCCAAGAAAGCCAACGTTGCCAGCTGTTGGGTCTGTGCCCAGGTCCCCACACACTCGGAGGAAGGAATTCCCCTACAACCAATCCCATTTAGTGATGATGAGACGGCCAGCTGGATGTTTGGAGTTAGAACAGGATCCACACGCATTGGCTCTTATACCATAGAGGCAGACGGCAGCACCGTAATAAAATTTAAAAGTCATGGGGTATAATCCAGAACAGTGTAGTGGGTGGAGACGGTCAACCTATAACAATTCCTATCTACCACCGTTCCGGAGAACAAGGTGTAAGAAGGGACAGGGAGGGGAGCTATGTGTCACAAGCAGGGATGACTGGAAGATCCTATTGTGGGGTACAGTAACTGCACATATAGCCTTACCTTACCTGCCGAAGGGGGTAGGGTGACACTCCCATCATTAAATGGAAACGGTGACTTTTCGGTCCAATGGGACCCCCCAGCGATAAATAAGTATACGCCCGACAACAGGACTCATTTTGTGTGCGGTCACAAGGCCTACCCCTGGTTGCCCCGAGAATGGACGGGTTCTTGTTATCTGGCTTATATCGTACCTTACATGTATCACTGGGTTCTCTGAAGGACCTCCACTGGAGAGCCAGACAAGCCATCACGGGACTGAAACATTCTGGGCCATGGCGTTTCCATGGTATGGAGCGGGTAAATTGGCAAGGGAATCCATTAACATGGTTTCCGTCCTGGAACAGGTGGCCAACGATACAGCTGAAGCCCTAGTTAAGGTTAATGCAGAGATGGTAGCCCTCCGCACAGTAGCTCTGCAAAATTGGATGGCCCTTGACTATGTGTTGGCAGAAAAAGGGGGAACCAGTGCCCTCATCGAGGCCGAATGTTGTACATACATCCCAGAGAGCTTGGAAGAAATTACCAATCTGGCAGTGCATATCCAAGAAGAGATTAAAAAGTTTAAGCAACCACCAGCCTCCACGTTGTGGGACTGGTTCTCAGGGTAGTTAGGATCTATGGGAACGTCACTAATCCAAGGTCTGGTTACCTTTGTGGTGGTGGTAATAATGCTGTATTGCCTATGTATGTTACTTAAAGGTTGTATCAGCAAAGCACTGTCATCTTTACGATCGAGTAGACCTGTAACCCAACCACCCTCAAACTGCGAGAATCCGGCAGTGTCTCAGAAGGTGGCGTACATACGCCCAAAACACCTATATGATGAGGTCTTACAAGCAGCAGAATAAGGTGCGACAGGAGATGGGAACCTGGACTCCGGAGTGGAGACCCCGGGGCTAAGGAACCGCACATCACATCACCAATTTCTGCATAAAGACCGGGTTATACGTTGCCCTAGAATTAAGTATATGAAAAATTTCAGCCAAATGGGGGAATTGAAGGGGTTAATTTAGTTAGTGCGAAATTGCTGTGCTTGAGAAAACAAAACAGTTGACTTAGCATGTACTGAAGGACAGGATGTGATAAGCAATTGCAAGAAGGTCACAAGACGCTGAGCAATATGGAAACCAACTGCCAGCTAGATGCTGGCCAAAGATAAGGAAGTGAGGTGGACAAACACGACTATAAAACTGCTGAGCAGGGACTTTTGAAATGTCAGATGATCAGGTCATGTGGAAGCAGTGACATGTGATCTTTGCGGTTTACGACTTTAAATATGCTGTATGTGTAACACCAAATTGACTTGTTGCCTGGTTGAGGGACCTACATATAACTCCCCTGGTACCTTGTATTGATAAACTGTGTGTGTTTTCAACTCTCTAACGTAGTCTCGGAGTAGATTTATTTCTACCTCGGGGTTTTCCCCCAACAGAAATCATGCTTGACAAATTTTCTGGAATTTTTTGAGGGTGTAACTAGTAGAGTGGACAAGGGAGAACCAGTGGATGTGGCGTATTTCGACTTTCAAAAGGCTTTTGACAAGGTCCCACACAAGAGATTGGTGTGTAAAATTAAATCACATGGTATTGGGGGTGAGGTACTGATGTGGATAGAGAACTGGTTGGCAGACAGGAAGCAGAGAGTCGGGATAAATGGGTCCTTTTCAGAATGACAGGCAGTGACTAGTGGGGTGCCACAGGGCTCAGTGCTAGGACCCCAGCTATCTACAATATATATTAATGATTTAGATGAAGGAATTGAGTGTAATATCTCCAAGTTTGCAGATGACACCACTAAACTGGGTGGCGGAGTGAGCTGTGATGATGATGCTAAGAGGCTTCAGGGTGACTTGGACATGTTAGGTGAGTGGGCTAATGCATGACAGATGCAGTATGATATGGATAAGTGTGAGGTTATCCACTTTGGGGGAAAAAACACGAAGGCAGAATATTATCTGATTGGCGGCAGATTAGGAAAAGCGGAGATGCAATGAGACCTGGGTGTCATGGTACATCAGTCATTGAAGGTTGGCATGCAGCTACAGCAGGCGGTGAAGAAGGCAAATGGTATGTTGGCCTTCATAGCTAGGGGTTTTGAGTATAGGAGCAGGGGGGTCTTACTGCAGTTGTACAGAGCCTTGGTGAGGCCTCACCTGGAATATTGTGTTCAGTTTTGGTCTCCTAATCTGAGGAAGGACGTTCTTGCGATTGAGAGAGTGCAGCAAAGGTTCACCAGACTGGTTCCCGGGATGGCTGGTCTGACATATGAGGAGAGACTGGATCGACTGAGCCTTTATTCACTGGAGTTTAGAAGGATGAGAGGGGATCTCATAGAAATATCTGACGGGACTGGACAGGGTAGATGCAGGAAGAATGTTCCCGATGTTTGGGAAATCCAGAACCAGGGGACAGTCTAAGGATAATGGGTAAGCCATTTAGGACTGAGATGAGGAGAAACTTCTTCACTCAGAGAGTTGTTAACCTGTGGACTTCCCTACCGCACAGAGTTGTTAATGCCAGTTCGTTGGATATATTCAAGAGGGAGTTAGATGTGGCCCTTACGGCTAAAGGGATCAAGGGGTATGGGGAGAAAGCAGGAAAGGGGTACGGAGGTGAAATCAGCTATGATCTTACTGAATGGTGGTGCAGGCTCGAAGGGCTGAATGGCCTACACCTGCACCTATTTTCTACATTTCTTTGTTTCTATGTTTCTGTAGGGAGCAGTGAGGGGGGCACCAATCGTTTGTCGGGAGCAGTGAGGGGGCACTGATTTTCAGTGGGGAACAGTGAGGGCGGTAGATCATCAGTGGGGAGCAGTGAGGCGGGGGCACTGATCGTCTGTAGGTAGCAGTGAGGGGGCACTGTTCATCTGCAGGGAGAAGTGAGGGGGCACTGATGGTCTGTATGGAGCAGTGAGGGGGGCATGGATCATCAGTGGGGAGCAGTGATCCTCAGTGGGGAACAGTGACGGGGACAATGATCATTAATCGGAGCAGTGAGGAAGGCACTGATCATCAGTTGGAAGCAGTGAGGGGAGCACTGATGGTCTGTAGGGAGCATAGAAACATAGAAAATAGGTGCAGGAGTAGGCCATTCGGCCCTTCAAGCCTGCGCCGCCATTCAATAAGATCATGGCTGATCGTTCCCTCAATACGCCTTTCCTGCTTTCTCTCCATACCCCTTGATCCCCTTAGCCGTAAGGGCCATATCTAACTCCCTCCTCAATATATCCAATGAACTGGCATCAACAACTCTCTGTGGCAGGGAATTCCACAGGTTAACAAGTGAGTAAAGAAATTTCTCCTCATCTCAGTCCTAAATGGCCTACCCCTTCTCCTAAGACTATGTCCCCTGGTTCTGTACTTTCCCAACATCAGGAACATTCTTCCCACATCTAACCTGTCCAGTCCTGTCAGAATCTTATATGTTTCTATGAGATCCCCTCTCATCCTTCTAAACACCAGTGAATAAAGGCCCAGCTGATCCAGTCTCTCCTCATATGACAGTCTAGCCATCCCTGGAACTAGTCTGGTGAACCTTCGCTGCACTCCCTCAATAGCAAGAACGTCCTTCCTCAGATTAGGAGACTAAGGCCCTGTACAACTGCAGTAAGACCTCCCTGCTCCTGTACTCAAATCCCCTAGCTATGAAGGCTAACATACCATTTGCCTTCTTCACTGCCTGCTGTACCTGCATGCCAAACTACAATGACTGATGAACCATGACACCCAGGTCTCGTTGCACCTCCCCTTTTCCTAATCTGCCGCCATTCAGATAATATTCTGCCTTCGTGTTTTTGCCCCCAAAGTGGATAATCTCACATTTATCCACATTATACTGCATCTGCCATGCATTTGCCCACTCATCTAACCTGTCCAAGTCACGCTGCAGCCTCTTTGCGTCCCCCTCACAGCTCACACCGCTACCCAGTTTAGTGTCATCTGCAAACTTGGAGATATTGCACTCAATTACTTCATCCAAATCGTTAATGTATATTGTAAAGAGCTGGGGTCCCAACCCTGAGCCCTGCGGCACTCCACTAGTCACTGCCTGCCATTCTGAAAAGGACCCGTTTACCCCGACTCTCTACTTCCTGTCTGCCAACCAGTTCTCTATCCACATCAGTACATTACCCCCAATACCATGTGCTTTGATTCTGCACACCAATCTCTTGTGTAGGACCTTGTCAAAAGCCTTTTGAAAGTCCAAATACACCACATCCACTAGTTCTCCTTTGTCCACTCTACTAGTTACATCCTCAACAAATTCCAGAAGATTCGTCAAGCATGATTTCCCTTTCATAAATCCATGCTGACTTGGACCGATCCTGTCACTGCTTTCCAAATGTGCTGCTATTTCATCCTTAATGATTGATTCCAACATTTTCCCCATTACTGATGTCAGGCTAATCGGTCTATAATTACCCATTTTCTCTCTCCCTCCTTTTTTAAAAAGTGGTGTTACATTAGCTACCCTCCGGTCCATAGGCACTGATTCAGAGTCGATAGACTGTTGGAAAATGATCACCAATGCATCCACTATTTCTAGGGCCACTTCCTTAAGTACTCTGGTATGCAGACAATCAGGCCCCGGTGATTTATCAGCCTTCAATCCCATCAATTTCCCTAACACAATTTCCCGCCTAATAAGGATATCCTTCAGTTCCTCGTTCTCACTAGACCCACTGTCCTCTAGTACATTCGGAAGGTTATTTGTGTCTTCCTTCTTGAAGACAGAACCTAAGTATTTGTTCAATTGGTCTGCCATTTCTTTGCTCCCCATTATAAATTCACCTGAATCCGACTGCAAGGGACCTACATTTGTCTTCACTAATCTTTTTCTCTTCACATATTTATAGAAACTTTTGCAGTCAGTTTTTATGTTCCCTGCAAGCTTCCTCTTGTACTCTATTTTCACCCTCTTAATTAAACCCTTAGTCCTCCTCTGTTGAATTCTAAATTTCTCCCAGTCCTCAGGTTTGTTGCTTTTTCTAGCCAATTTATACGCCTCTTCCTTGGTTTTAACACTATCCTTAATTTCCCTTGCTAGCCACGGTTGAACCACCTTCCCCGTTTTATTTTTACTCCAGACAGGGATGTACAATTGCTGAAGTTCATCCTGTGATCTATAAATGTTTGCCATTGCTTATCCATTGTCAACCCTTTAAGTATCCTTTGCTAGTCTATTCTAGCCAATTCACGCCTCATACCATCGAAGTTACCTTTCCTTAAATTCAAGACCCTAGTTTCCGAATTAACTGTGTCACTCTCTATCTTAATAAAGAATTCTACCATATTATGGTCACTCTTCCCCAAGTGGCCTCGCACAACAAGATTGCTAATTCGTCCCTTCTCATTATACATCACCCAGTCTAGGATGGCCAGCTCTCTAGTTGGTTCCTCGACATATTGGTCTAGAAAACCATCCCTAATACACTCCAGGAAATCCTCCTCCACCATATTGCTACCAGTTTGGTTAGCCCAATCAATATGTAGATTAAAGTCGCCCATGATAAATGATGTACCTTTATTGCACACATCCCTTATTTCTTGTTTGATGCTGTCCCCAACCTCACTACTACTGTTTGGTGGTCTGTACACAACTCCCACTAGTGTTTTCTGCCCTCTGGTATTCCGCAGCTCCACCCATATCTAATCCACAACATCCAGGCTAATGGCCCTCCTTATTATTGCATTAATTTCCTCTTTAACCAGCAACGCCACCCCACCTCCTTTCCTCTCTGCCTATCCTTCCTAATGGTTGAATACCCCTGGATGTTGAGTTCCCATCCGAACTCACAGCTGCCACTGAGGATCACTGCCCCTCACTGCTCCCCACTGATGATCAGTGCCCCCCTCACTGCTCCCCAGTGAAGATCAGTGCCCCCTCACTGCTCCCACTGAGGATCACTGCCTCCTCCTCAACGAACACATGCCTGCTGAATTTGCGGCCTTTTTATAGGCCTCCGACCCCGGACTCTCATCCCCTCCTCAACGAACTCCCGACTGCTGAACTCGCGCCCATTTTATCGGCCTCCGACCCTGGACTCTCGCCTCCTTCTCAACAAACTCCCGACTGCTGAACTCGCGGCCTTTTTATAGGCCTCCGACCCCGGACTCTCGCCTCCTCCACTGCTCCCACTGAGGATCTCGCCTCCTCCTCAACGAGACATCCTTGACCCTTGCACCAGGGAGGCAACATACCATCCTGGAGTCTCGGTTATGGCCGCAGAAACGCCTTTCTATTCCCCTAACAATCGAATTCCCTATCACTATAGCTCTCCCACTTTTTTTCCTGCCCTCCTGTGCAGCAGAGCCACCCACGGTGCCATGAACTTGGCTGCTGCTGCCCTCCCCTGATGAGTCATCCCCCGAATTCAACTCAGCAGTGAGGTGGGGGCACTGATCGTCTGTAGGCAGCAGTGAGGGGGCACTGATCGTCTGTAGGGAGCAGTGAGGTGGGCACTGATATTCCGTGGGGAGCAGTGAGGGGGCACGGACCGCCTGTCGGGAGCAGTGAGTGGGCACTGATCATCAGTGGGAGTTGTGAGGGGGCACTGATCTTCAGTGGGGAGCAGTGAGGTGTCACTGATCTGCAGTGGATAGCAGTAAGGGGGGCACTGATCTTCCGTGGGGAGCAGTGAGGGGGCACTGATCGTCGGTGGGGAGCAGTGAGGGGGCACTGATCGTCTGTGGGGAGCAGTGAGGGGGCACTCATCATCTGTGCGGAGCAATGAGCTGGGCACTCATCATCAATCATCAGTGGGGAGCAGTGAGGGGGGCATAGATTGTCTGTCGGGAGTAGTAAGGGGGCATTGATCAACAGCGGGGAGCAGTGAGGGGGCACGGACCGTCTGTAGGGAGCAGTGAGGGGTACTGATCATCAGTGGGGAGCAGTGAGGGAGCACTGATCATCAGTGGGGAGCAGTGAGGGAGCACTGATCATCAGTGGGGAGCAGTGAGGGAGCACTGATCATCAGTGGGGAACAGTGAGGGGGCACGGACCGTCTGTAGGGAAAAGTGAGGGGGCACGGACTGTCTGTAGGAGCAGTGAGGGGTACTGATCATCTGTGCGGAGCAATGAGCTGGGCACTCATCATCAATCATCAGTGGGGAGCAGTGAGGGGGGCATAGATTGTCTGTCGGGAGTAGTAAGGGGGCATTGATCAACAGCGGGGAGCAGTGAGGGGGCACGGACCGTCTGTAGGGAGCAGTGAGGGGTACTGATCATCAGTGGGGAGCAGTGAGGGAGCACTGATCATCAGTGGGGAGCAGTGAGGGAGCACTGATCATCAGTGGGGAGCAGTGAGGGAGCACTGATCATCAGTGGGGAACAGTGAGGGGGCACGGACCGTCTGTAGGGAAAAGTGAGGGGGCACGGACTGTCTGTAGGAGCAGTGAGGGGTACTGATCATCAGTGGGGAGCAGTGAGGGAGCACTGATTATCAGTGGGGAGCAGTGAGGGAGCACTGATCATCAGTGGGGAGCAGTGAGGGGGCACGAACCGTCTGTAGGGAGCAGTGAGGAGTACTGATCATCAGTGGGGAGCAGTGAGGGAACACTGATTATCAGTGGGGAGCAGTGAGGGGGCACTGATTATCAGTGGGGAGCAGGGAGGGGGCACTGATTATCAGTGGGGAGCAGTGAGGGGGCACTGATCATCAGTGGGGAGCAGTGAGGGGGCACTGATTATCAGTGGGGAGCAGTGAGGGGACACTGATCATCTTGTAGCGAACAGTGAGCGGACACTGATCATCAGTGGGGAGCAGTGAGCGGGGCACAGATCATCAGTGGTGTTATATATGTATACTTGCAATTACTCTCTACAGCTACCAGAGGGCTTATCCCCTGGAGTCCCAAGGGATCCCATAATCATCAGTGGGGAACAGTGAGGGGGCGCTGATCATCAGTGGGGAACAGTGAGGGGGCACTGATCATCAGTGGGGAACAGTGAGGGGGACTGCTCTCCTTCTGGAGACCTGCAATAAAAGACTAAGATCACACTTAACTTTGAGCTCACAATGTTCAGTCTGAGTCTTTCTCCATCCACAACAACTGGCAACGAGATACAGATAGCAAATCCAAAGATGCAGAAAACAGTGGGCATTCTGGAGAAATTCTCAGTGGGAAACTTTTCTGGAGCGGCTCGACCAATACTTCGTGGCCAACGAGCTAGATGGGGAAGAGAGCGCTGCCAAACGAAGGGCGATCCTCCTCACCGCTGTGGGGCACCAAAGTATGGCCTCATGAAGAATCTGCTCACTCCAGCAAAACCCACGGAGAAATCGTGCAACAATTTGTACACACTGGTCTGTGAGCATTTGAACCCGAAGGAAAGCGTTCTGATGGCAAGCTACCGGTTCTGCACCTACAAAACGTCTGAAGGCCAGGAAGTGGCAAGTTATGTCGCCGAGCTAAGACGCCTTGCAGGACATTGCCAATTTGAAGGACATTTGGAGCACGTGCACAGAGACTTTTTCGTACTTGGCATTGGTCATGAAACCATACTTCGCAAGCTTTTGACTGGAGAGACCCCAATCTTGAATAAGGCCATAGCGATAGCCCAGGCATTCATTGCCATCAGTGACAATATGAAGCAAATCTCTCAGCACACAAGTGCTGCTACAAGAACTGCAAACAAAGTGATGTTGTTTTCGAATCGGAACACACCTCCAGCTACACGTCCACAGATGTCTCAGAGTCCACCATCAAGGGTGATGAATGCAAGGCCATTAACACCTTGTTGGCGCTGCAGGGGTGATCATCGTTTCCATTCATGCCGATTCAAAGAGTACGTTTGCAAGGGCTGTGGAACAATGAGTCACCTCCAAGGAGTGTGCAAGCGAGCTGCAAAGCCTGTTAAACCTACATCCCACCATGTTGCAGAGGAGGACAGATCCATGGAGGATCATGACGAACCAGAGCCTCAGATCGAGGAGGCAGAGGTACATGGGGAGCACACATTTAACATGAATTGTCCCCTGATAATGCTGAATGTTGAACTAAATGGACTCCCGGTGCCAATGGAGCTGGACACGGGTGCAAGCAAGTCCATCAAGGGCAAAAAGACTTTCGAAAGGTTGTGGTGCAACAAGGCCTCAAGGCCAGTTTTAACTCCAGTTCGCACAAAACTAAGAAATTACACGAAAGAACTGATTCCTGTAATCGGTAGTGCTACCGTAAAGGTCTCGTACGATGGAGCGGTGCACAAGCTATCACTCTGGGTGGTACCAGGCGATGGTCCCATGCTGCTCGGCAGGAGCTGGCTGGGAAAGATACGCTGGAACTGGGACGACGTCCAAGCGCTATCGCCCGCTGACAACACTTCGTGTGCCCAGGTCTTAAACAAATTTCCTTCACTGTTCGAACCAGGCATCGGGAAATTCCAAGGAGCAAAAGTGCAGATCCACCTAATTCCAGGGGGGCGACCCATCCATCACAAGGAGAGAGCAGTACTGTACATGATGAGAGAAAGGGTAGAGATCGCGTGAGACCAGCTGCAAAGAGAGGACATCATTTCCCCGATCGAGTTCAATGAGTGGGCCAGTCCTATCGTTCCAGTCCTCAAGTGAGACGGCACCGTCAGAATCTGTGACGATTACAAATTAACTATCAATTGTTTTTCCCTGCAGGACCAATACCCACTACCAAAGGCCGATGACCTCTTTGCAACGCTGGTGGGAGCTAAGACGTTCACGAAGCTGGATCTGACTTCAGCCTACATGACGCAGGAACTGGAGGAATCATCGAAGGCCCTCACCTGCATCAACACACACAAAGGTCTTTTTGTTTATAACAGATGCCCGTTTGGAATCTGATCAGCGGCGGCGATATTCCAGAGAAACATGGAAAGCTTACTGAAGGCGGTCCCGCACACCATGGTCTTCCAGGACGATATCTTGGTCACAGGTCGGAACACAGTCGAGCATCTGCAGAACCTGGAGGAGTTCTTAGTCGACTCAATGGCGTGGGGCTCAGGTTAAAATGCTCAAAGTGCGTTTTCCTGGCGCCTGAAGTGGAGTTCCTGGGAAGGAGGATTGCAGCAGACGGCATCAGGCCCACCAACGCGAAGGCGGAGGCAATCGAGAACGCACCGAGACCACAGAACGTGAAGGAGCTGCGGTCGTTTCTAGGACTCCTGAACTACTTTGGTAACTTCTTACCGGGTCTCAGCACACTGTTAAATCCGCTGCATGTCTTACTACGAAAAGGGGAAGAACAGGTTTGGGGCAAAAGCCAAGAAAATGCTTTTGTAAAAGCAAGAAAATTGTTATGCTCAAACAAATTGCTTGTGTTGTATGGTCCATATAAGCGTTAGATACTAGCATGTGATGCGTTGTCATATGGCGTCGGGTATGTATTGCAACAAGCTAATGATTTCGGGAAACTGCAACCGGTTGCTTATGCATCCAGGAGTCTGTCTAAGGCTGAGAGAGCCTGCAGCATGATTGAAAAAGAAGCGTTAGCGTGAGTCTATGGGGGTAAAGAAAATGCATCATTACCTTTTTGGGCTAAAATTCGAATTGGAATTGTAAGCCATTTATATCCCTGTTCTCCGAGAGTAAAGGGATAAATACCAACGCATCGGCCCGCAACCAGAGATGGGCGCTCATGTTGTCCACATACAATGACGCCATCCGCCACAGGCCAGGCACAGAAAACTGCACCGATGCTCTCAGTAGGCTGCCATTGCCGACCACGGGGGTGGAAATAGCGTAGCCTGCAGATCTAGCTATGATTATGGAAGCATTTGAGAGTGAGCAATCACCCGTCACTGCCCAGCAGATCAAAACCTGGACAAGCCAGGACCCCTTATTATCTCTAGTCAAAAGCTGTGTGCTTCACGGGAGCTGGTCTAGTGTCCCAATGGAAATGCATGAAGAGATAAAGCCGTTCCAGCAGCGCAAAGATGAAATGTCTATACAGGCAGACTGTCTTCTGTGGGGCGATCGAGCAGTGAATCCCAAGAAGGGCAGAGACACCTTCATCAATGACCTCCACAATACCCAGGCATCGTAATGATGAAAGCGATAGCCAGATCCCACGTGTGGTGGCCTGGTATCGATGCGGACTTAGAGCCCTGCGTTCACACATGCTCGCAGTTAAGCAATATACCAAGGGAGGCGCAGCTAAGTTTATGGTCTTGGACCTCCAAACCGTGGTCCAGGGTACACGTCGACTATGCAGGCCCGTTCTTGGGTAAAATGTTCCTTGTGGTTGTAGACTCATACTCCAAGTGGATTGAATGTGAGATAATGTCGGCTAGCACATCCGCTGCCACTACTAAAAGCCTGCGGGCCATGTTTGCCACACACGGCCTACCCGATGTCCTGGTGAGCGACAACGGGCCATGTTTTACCAGTGCGGAGTTCAAAGAATTCATGACCCGTAATGGGATCAGACAGGTCACATCTGCCCCGTTTAAGCCAGCGTCCAATGGTCAGGCAGAGCAAGGCTTGAAGAGGGTAACTGAAGGCTCACTGCAGACTCGCCTATCACGAGTCCTGATTAGCTACCGCACGAGACCCCACTCATTCACTGGGATCCTACCTGCTGAACTGCTCATGAAAAGAGCACTTAAGACAAGGCTCTCATTAGTTCATCCTGATCTACATGAACAGGTAGAGAGCTTCAACAAAGTGCATACCATGATAGCGGAAATGTGTCTCGCGAGATTTAAATCAATGATCCTGTATTTGTATTAAGTTATGGACAAGGTCCCAAGTGGCTTCCCGGCACTGTCGGCCAAAGAGGGGAGCAGGCTGTTTCAGGTCAAACTTTCAAATGGACTCATTCACCGGAAACACTTGGACCAAATCAAATTCAGACACACGGACTATCCTGAGCAACCCACCTTGGACCCTACCTTTTTTGATCCCCCAACGTCCACACCAGTGGCAACCGGCACCACGGTTGGCCACGAAGCAGAACCCATCATCCACCGCAGCCCAACAGGGCCCAACACACCAGGCAGCCCAGCAAGGCCAGCTGCACAGCAGCCCAGCGAGGGCCCAACAAATGATTCAACACCACCAGCTTTCACACCGACACGATCAACCAGGGCAAGAAGGGCCCCAGATCAACTCACATTGTAAGTAGTTACAGTCTTGACGTTGAGGGGGCGGGAGGCGCGCGGCAGGGGAATGTTGTTATATATGTATGCTTGCATTTACTCTGTACAGCCACCAGAGGGCTCATCCCCTGGAATGCCAAGGATCCCAAAATCTCTTGGGAGCTTAGGTATTTAAGGAGGCTTCACAGGTTGGAGAGGCACTCTGGAGACCTGCAATAAAAGACTAAGATCACACTTTACTTTGAGCTCACAGTGTTCAGTCTCACTCTTTTTCCATACACAAGTGGGAGCAGTGAGGGGCACTGATCGTCTGTAGGGAGCAGTGAGGAGGGGCACGGATCATCAATGGGGAGCAGTGAGGGGGGTACTGATTATCAGTGGGAGCAGTGAGGAAGCACTGATCATCTGTTGGGAGCAATGAGGGGCTCGGATCATTAGTGGGAAGTAGTGACGGGGCACTGATCAACAGGGGGGAGCAGTGATCGTCTGTACGGAGCAGTGAGGGGGGGATGATCATCTGTACAGAGCAGTGAGAGGGGGATGATCGTCTATAGGGAGCACTGAGGGGTGCACGGATCATCTGTGGGGAGCAGTGAGTGGGCACTGATCATCTGTAGGACGCAGTGAGGGGGCACGGATCATCTGTGGGGAGCAGTGAGTGGGCACTGATCATCTGTAGGACGCAGTGAGGGGGATGATCATCTATAGGGAGCACTGAGGGGTGCACGGATCATCTGTGGGGAGCAGTGAGTGGGCACTGATCATCTGTAGGACGCAGTGAGGGGGCACTGATCGTCTGTAGGGAGCAGTGAGGGGGCACTGATCGTCTATAGGGAGCAGTGAGGGGGCACTGATCGTCTGTAGGGAGCAGTGAGGGGGCACTGATCGTCTATAGGGAGCAGTGAGGGGGCACTGATCGTCTATAGGGAGCAGTGAGGGGGCACTGATCATCAGTGGGGAGCAGTGAGGGGGCACTGATCGTCTGTAGGGAGCAGTGAGGGGGCACTGATCATCTATAGGGAGCAGTGAGGGGGCACTGATTGTCTGTAGGGAGCAGTGAGGGGGCACTGATCATCAGTGGGGAGCAGTGAGGGGGCACTGATCGTCTGTAGGGAGCAGTGAGGGGGCACTGATCATCTATAGGGAGCAGTGAGAGGGCAATGATTGTCTGTAGGGAGCAGTGAGGGGGCATTGATCATCAGTGGGGAGCAGTGAGGGGGCACTGATCGTCTGTAGGGAGCAGTGAGGGGGCACTGATCGTCTGTAGGGAGCAGTGAGGAGGGGCACGGATCATCAATGGGGAGCAGTGAGGGGGGTACTGATTATCAGTGGGAGCAGTGAGGGGGCACTGATCATCTGTTGGGAGCAATGAGGGGCTCGGATCATTAGTGGGAAGCAGTGACGGGGCATTGATCAACAGGGGGGAGCAGTGACGGAGCAGTGATCGTCTGTACGGAGCAGTGAGGGGGGGATGATCGTCTGTACAGAGCAGTGAGGGGTTCACGGATCATCTGTGGGGAGCAGTGAGTGGGCACTGATCATCTGTAGGACGCAGTGAGGGGGCACTGATCGTCTGTAGGGAGCAGTGAGGGGTCACTGATTGTCTGTAGGGAGCAGTGAGGGGGCACTGATCATCAGTGGGGAGCAGTGAGGGGGCACTGATCATCTGTAGGGAGCAGTGAGGGGGCTCTGATTGTCTGTAGGGAGCAGTGAGGGGGCACTGATCGTCTGTAGGGAGCAGTGAGGGGGCACTGATCATCAGTGGGGAGCAGTGAGGGGGCACTGATCGTCTGTAGGGAGCAGTGAGGGGGCACTGATTGTCTGTAGGGAGCAGTGAGGGGGCACTGATTGTCTGTAGGGAGCAGTGAGGGGGCACTGATCATCAGTGGGGAGCAGTGAGGGGGCACTGATCATCTGTAGGGAGCAGTGAGGGGGCACTGATTGTCTGTAGGGAGCAGTGAGGAGGGGCACTGATCATCAGTGGGAAGCAACGAGGGGGCACTGATTGTCTGTAGGGAGCAGTGAAGGGGCACTGATTGTCTGTCGGGAGCAGTGAGGGGGCACTGATTGTCTGTAGGGAGCAGTGAGGGGGCACTGATCATCAGTGGGGAACAGTGAGGGGGGCACTGATCGTCTGTAGGAAGCAGTGAGGGGGGCACTGATCGTCTGTAGGGAGCAGTGAGGGGGGCACTGATCGTCTGTAGGGAGCACTGATCGTCTGTAGGGAGCAGTGAGGGAGCACTGATCGTCTGTAGGAAGCAGTGAGAGGGGAACTGATCATCATTGGGAGCAGTGAGGGGGGCACTGATCATCATTGGGAGCAGTGAGGGGGGCACTGATCATCATTGGGAGCAGTGAGGGGGGCACTGATCGTCTGTAGGGAGCAGTGAGGGGGGCACTGATCATCATTGGGAGCAGTGAGGGGGGCACTGATCATCATTGGGAGCAGTGAGGGGGGCACTGATCATCATTGGGAACAGTGAGGGGGGCACTGATCGTCTGTAGGGAGCAGTGAGGAGGCACTGATATCACCATTGGGAACAGTGAGGGGGGCACTGATCATCATTGGGAACAGTGAGGGGGGCACTGATATCATCATTGGGAACAGTGAGGACGCACTGATATCACCATTGGGAACAGTGAGGGGGGCACTGATCATCATTGGGAACAGTGAGGGGGCACTGATCATCATTGGGAGCAGTGAGGGGGGCACTGATCATCATTGGGAGCAGTGTGGGGGGCACTGATCATCATTGGGAGCAGTGAGGGGGGCACTGATCATCATTGGAACAGTGAGGGGGGCACTGATCATCATTGGGAACAGTGAGGGGGGCACTGATCATCATTGGGAGCAGTGAGGGGGGCACTGATCATCTGTAGGGAGCAGTGAGGGGGGCACTGATCATCTGTAGGGAGCAGTGAGGGGTCACTGATTGTCTGTAGGGAGCAGTGAGGGGGCACTGATCATCAGTGGGGAGCAGTGAGGGGGCACTGATCATCTGTAGGGAGCAGTGAGGGGGCTCTGATTGTCTGTAGGGAGCAGTGAGGGGGCACTGATCGTCTGTAGGGAGCAGTGAGGGGGCACTGATCATCAGTGGGGAGCAGTGAGGGGGCACTGATCGTCTGTAGGGAGCAGTGAGGGGGCACTGATTGTCTGTAGGGAGCAGTGAGGGGGCACTGATTGTCTGTAGGGAGCAGTGAGGGGGCACTGATCATCAGTGGGGAGCAGTGAGGGGGCACTGATCATCTGTAGGGAGCAGTGAGGGGGCACTGATTGTCTGTAGGGAGCAGTGAGGAGGGGCACTGATCATCAGTGGGAAGCAACGAGGGGGCACTGATTGTCTGTAGGGAGCAGTGAAGGGGCACTGATTGTCTGTCGGGAGCAGTGAGGGGGCACTGATTGTCTGTAGGGAGCAGTGAGGGGGCACTGATCATCAGTGGGGAACAGTGAGGGGGGCACTGATCGTCTGTAGGAAGCAGTGAGGGGGGCACTGATCGTCTGTAGGGAGCAGTGAGGGGGGCACTGATCGTCTGTAGGGAGCACTGATCGTCTGTAGGGAGCAGTGAGGGAGCACTGATCGTCTGTAGGAAGCAGTGAGAGGGGAACTGATCATCATTGGGAGCAGTGAGGGGGGCACTGATCATCATTGGGAGCAGTGAGGGGGGCACTGATCATCATTGGGAGCAGTGAGGGGGGCACTGATCGTCTGTAGGGAGCAGTGAGGGGGGCACTGATCATCATTGGGAGCAGTGAGGGGGGCACTGATCATCATTGGGAGCAGTGAGGGGGGCACTGATCATCATTGGGAACAGTGAGGGGGGCACTGATCGTCTGTAGGGAGCAGTGAGGAGGCACTGATATCACCATTGGGAACAGTGAGGGGGGCACTGATCATCATTGGGAACAGTGAGGGGGGCACTGATATCATCATTGGGAACAGTGAGGACGCACTGATATCACCATTGGGAACAGTGAGGGGGGCACTGATCATCATTGGGAACAGTGAGGGGGCACTGATCATCATTGGGAGCAGTGAGGGGGGCACTGATCATCATTGGGAGCAGTGTGGGGGGCACTGATCATCATTGGGAGCAGTGAGGGGGGCACTGATCATCATTGGAACAGTGAGGGGGGCACTGATCATCATTGGGAACAGTGAGGGGGGCACTGATCATCATTGGGAGCAGTGAGGGGGGCACTGATCATCTGTAGGGAGCAGTGAGGGGGGCACTGATCATCTGTAGGGAGCAGTGAGGGGGGCACTGATCATCATTGGGAACAGTGAGGGGGGCACTGATCATCATTGGGAGCAGTGAGGGGGGCACTGATCATCTGTAAGGAACATTGATCGACGCTCTACTTATTGGCAAGCAGCATTGGGAAAGGTTCATAATGATTAACCACTAAGGAAGAGATGCCTCTAATTTATGGCTGCTCTTTTATTGAATTCATGTAAAACTGACAAAATATGTTCAGAAAAGTAGAAAAAGCTAAACCAATAAATTACAGATATGATAGGGTTTTCTTCACTTCAAAGAATTGAAAGCTCCTCTACATCCTGTTGGCATGAGTCCAGAACACTGCAGAAAACATCAAGCCACACTCTGGATTTAACTTCCACTGAATATAAATGGCACCCATTTTGTCTACTATCCCTCAAAGATAGCTTTGATTTTGTGAAATCATGCCACCAAAATGTCACTTACAAGTACATTTTTCTCCCCAAAGGAAGTGGCAGTCATCATCAGCACTGTGGAAATGGTGAGGGGACTCCTCAAGTCTCGTCACCGAGAGCATGCAGAAATCAAGCTCAGGCTGCGGAAAGAGCATGCGGCAAAACCACTCCCACCCACCCCTTCCCTCAACGACTTTCTGTCCCACCTGTGACAGAGACTGTGATTCCTGTATTGGACTGTTCAGCCACCTAAGAACTCATGTTAAGAGTGGAAGCAAGTCTTCCTCAATTCCGAGGGACTGCCCATGATGATGACGGAAATGGTGAGGTGTTGGGAGTGTTTCAATTGTAGATAACTCTTTTTCTTGTTCAATTTTACATCTTTGATCAAGTAATGAACCAGGAGGAAGTAGGCCCTTTTAAGGTAATTTTATATTGCAGGATCAGATGACAAGATGCTTGTAAGCCCTCTTCAGCAGATGCACTCATTATAAGCATCACAGTTTTTAGGAAGCTAATAGTTATAGATCCTCAGAAATGGTGGTCTACAACTGTGCCATCGAGTTTGGTTTCCGTAAAGTAAATGCGAGGATGCCGTTCTTGCTTTTACATTCAGCTAGATTTTCCCAGTGAATAGTGGAACCCAATGAAGCTGACAACCAGTTGAAAACTAAAAAAAAGGAAACCACTGGGAATCTTTTTCAGCTTCCATCACTTGGGCGATAAGCTGATAGAATGGATCACCTGCCCATTAGAGAACCTACACGATTTTTAGTTCCTTTGATTTTAGTGGAATTAAAAATTGTCTGGGTTCTATAATGGTGATCCACTTTGGTTTTAATACCCAAGTGGTTATGGTGACAATTATCCCCATTCTACCTGGCCAATGTAAAGTACTTTAAAATAGAACAGATTTAACACCTCAGAATTGTCCTTTGAAGGTAAATCTAAGTGTTTAGCAAAGGGGTGATGATTTCTCCAGGTAGCTGTCTTGAGACTCTTTTGTATGTCCACAGATCCCTAAAGATAGCAGGACAGGTAGATAAGGTGGCTAAGGCCTATGGGATACTTTCCTTTATTAGCCAATGCATAGAATATAAGAGCAGGGAATAATGCTTGAACTATATAAAACACTAGTTGGGCTGCAGGTAGAGTAATGTGTGCAATTCTGGTCACCACATTACAGAAAGGATGTGATTGCACAAGAGCGGGTACAGAGAAGATTTACGAGGATGTTGACTGGACTGGAGAATTTTAGCTATGAGGAAAGATTGGATATGCTGGAGTTGTTTTCTTTGGGACAGAGAAGGCTGAGGGGAGACCTAATTGAGGTGTATAAAATTATGAGGGACGTAGATAGAGTGGATAGGAAAGAGCTATTTTCCTGAGCAGAGTGGTCAATATCACAGGGACATAGATTTAAAGTAATTGATAGAAGGATTAGAGGGGAGTTGAGAATTCGTTTCACCCAGTGGGAGGTGGGGGTCTGGAACTCACTGCCTGAAAGGGTGGTAGAGGCAGAAATCCTCATGGCATTTAAAAAGTACTTGGATATGCACTTGAAGTGCCATAACCTACAAGGCTACGGACCAAGAGCTAGAAATGGGATTAGGCTGGATAAGTTCTGTCGGCTGGCACGGACACGATGGACCGAATGGGCTCCTTCTGTGCTGTAAATTTCTATGACACTATGATTTTGAGCTGAACCCAAGAAGTGGACGCTAACCTAGTTGAATGCATTTTAATAGTATCGGCATAAATTTTGTTGTTATTTTCCTAGTGAAATTATCCTTGGTAGCAGACATAAAAATGAAGTTCATATTTTATGAGAAAATTTCTCATAATATTACTACTGATAAAAAATGATACTCAGTAATTCGTAAACAATCATTGCAATTTTAAGGACAACGGCTGAGAAATTGCGCAGCGCCCCGTTTGGGTCGTAACATTTCAGGGAGTGCAAAAGTATCGCCGGGTGTAAAAGATTTGCAGTTGACGGGGACTTCCACTTTAGTGCTCCAAGAGGGAAGTGGAGCACTAAATCAAGTGCTACCACTTCCCTTAGAGCGCTAAAAGGAGTGAGAGAGGCTGTATCTGCAGAGCTTTGAGCAATGTTCAGGGCAATGCACCGTCTCTATAGGCCCCTTCCCTTGCTTAAAGGGAAGGACCAATGTTGGTGTGAATGAGTTTTCATGCTGTCTGTGTTGGGCCACGGCACCTGTGCTATGTGCATAGCAGCCCACCAAGCGCACGGCTGAGCAATCGCAGGAGCAAAGGGAATCAGGAGGTACCAGAATGGGGAGATAAATACATTTTGCCCTACCTGACCACTACTGCCTTTAAATAGCGCTCCCCAAGCGGCCAGCCGAGGTGATAATGCCTCCTGCAGCTGTCTTTATTGACACCAGGTGGTGCTGCAGGGGGCGGCAGCAAATATCACATCCGGGGCAGTAATGGAGTGCTGTGCAGCGGATGACATGATGTCATCCAGGGCACAATAGAGCAGGTGGTAAGTGTTAGCGCCAGCATAAAACCGCCAGGGAAGTTCACGGGTATCAGTGATTTCACTACTCCCGGTCAGTAACCCCTTAGCGTCCCGTTACCCCCCCCAGGCGTTAACAGGAGGTGGAAACCAGGTCAATTTCTCCCGCATAGCATTAAAAAATAATTACCTTGGGTCTTAAGGAATTCTCCTGTAAAGGTTTTCTTATGGCATGATCAGTGGCACATTGCACCATGTGTTGGTTGGGTTTCAGAGATGAAAATTGCCAACTATCTCCATTAGCTTCTTCCTGTGAGAATTGCTCTGTCTTTTTTGTGTTCATTTCATCAATAGTGTTCTCTTCATTATTATCTTGAATTAGTTCCTTAAGAGTGGGTGATTTCTTCTCTCTCCTTTTACTATTGCCACCACTGTCTGTGGCATCTTCAGCTGTATCAAACATAAGAATGATAACATTACCAAAAACTTTTACAAATATGTTAGTTAGTGTTTGGTAGAATGCTAACTAACAATTGTTTTTTTTCTCCCTAGGTGTACGTGTTCAGTTTTTAACATAACAACTTTTGCATGACCAGATCAATTAAAAGCATTAAATGGGTGCTGGTGTAATTGATGTTCTTTTTTCTAACAGCACCCTCATAATGTAAGGAAATGCTCATTTCCTTGCAAGCTCAAGATAGTAGACTAGAATTTTTAATTTAGAGTTTACTTTGTTGCAATTCAATAGCTGAAGATTAGGACTCATTAATCGTGCAGCTATTGAATTTATTATGTCAAGATTTAAAAGTGCACCAATGGCAATACTTTCATATTGAAGCTTTCAAGACTATTTATGTGCTAATAATGGTAACCCAAAGCAAGCGCTCTACACGGAACTCCTTCATGGCAGATGAGCCAAAGGTGGGCATCAGAAACGTTACCCTCAAAGCCACCTTGGAAAAAGTGCAACATCCCCACTGACACCTGGGAGTCCCTGGCCAAAGACCGCCCTAAGAGGAGGAAGTGCATCCGGAAGGGCGCTGAGCACCTCGAGTCTCGTCGCCGAGAGCATGCAGAAATCAAGCGTAGGCAGCAGAATGAGCATGCAGCAAACCTGTCCCACCCTCCCTTACCCTCAACGACTATCTGTCCCACCTGTGACAGGAACTGTGGCTCTCGTATTGGACTGTACAGCCACCCAAGGACTCATTTTAAGAGTGGAAGCAGGTCTTCCTTGATTCCAAGGGACTGCCGATGATTGATTGATGAGTGATCCCTATAAAAGCATTTATCAGTATCAAATCTTTAGAAGTTGGAATTAGTCAATTTATATTCTCTGCAGGAAACTTAAGACAGATTTCTTCAAAGTGGAATACATTAATACAAGCACACAGGGATCAATGATGAAATTGCTGATAGAGTGAGGTGATTTTACAAGACCACAGCATCGGCAGGGAGTCGAACCTGCTGCATCAACATAGTAATGATAAAATTACTCAAAGGTTTTACAAATATGTTCGTGGTTTATAGAATGTTACCAGAAATTTGGGCAATATAACACTAAAGTTCCTGACCACTTAATGGCCAGAAAATTGAAAGCAGCAGGTGCCTGAATTTCCAGCACATGTTGCAAGTAGTTGAAACTACCTTCTGGCAGACAAAGCTTCTTGCTTGCAGAGCAGGCGCATTAAAAACGTTCAGAAGTGCCTTAAATTGTGGTTCAACAAAAGTTAGCTTATGAACACGTAACACATTTACATGAAATTAGTTCATCTGCAATTGTACAGAGGTGCTTAACATAACATAAATGAGTTAATATCGGTATCTAAGGAATATGATGCATTAAGCATTCCTATGATATTGGCATCAGACATTTTTGTAGACAAATGTTATTTTTTCTTCTGAAAAGTGTAAAAAAAAATGCAAATCTAGATTCAATTAACACGTACAAAAGTATAATCCAATCACGTACAGATGCATTTTTGTAAGTTTGCTTGGGTAAATGCCTGCAAACATTTTGGGTTGGATTTTCAGTTGGTGGCCAGAATGCTAAATTAATGAAAGTGTAAGGGCAGATTTTAACGCCCCAACTGGAAATTCAGTAGAGGCTCACCAGGGGTGCAAACCAGTAGCACCAGGTTACTGACGATCAGTGCAATCCTGATGTTAGTCGTGGTGCAATGCCCATGCTTGCACCCCGGTTAGTAAATTAGGTGCGACCGCCAAGAACATCTGGAAAAACAGTCGGTACAGGCTTGCAGAGTCGTTAACTGGTGAGGAAGCGCTTCCCTTGGAGGTCACAGTCAGTGCAACGTTTACACAGACCATGGTGCGAGAGCCTCCGAGTTTGCAGTGGCCGAGTGACATAACAGTACAGGTTGAAAACAAGTGATTTTTGAAAACTTTAGTGGGTGCATTAATATGCAATGCCTTTAAAACTCAGCTTTTCCCGGGATCTGATTTGGAGTTCCGCGCATGCGCAATGGGCCTGCAAAATTAACCGACCAAAGTTTCGTTATCGTCCCCCCAGCAATAGCTGAGTTAGCGCTCTGGTCAGCTCTTCGACCGATTCTGACGAATTTCAGGGTGGGAGACACAATCTTTTTCAAGGCGCTAAAAGTACTGCTCCACCTGGATTAACGCTGCAACAGAGTCATGATCGAATTTCTCCCCCAAAGGAGTTTTAATATATTATAGAAACATAGAAAATAGGTGCAGGAGTAGGCCATTCAGCCCTTCGAACCTGCACCATCATTCAATATGATCATGGCTAATCATGCAACTTCAGTACCCCATTCCTGCTTTCTCTCCATACCCCTCGATCCCTTTAGCCATAAGGGCCACATCTAACTCCCTTTTTAATATATTTAACGAACTGGCCTCAACAACTTTCTGTGGTAGAGAATTCCACAGGTTCACAATTCTCTGAGTGAACAAGTGTCTCCTCATCTCGGTCCTAAATGGCTTGCCCCTTATCCTTAGACTGTGACCCCTGGTTCTGGACTATCCCAACATCGGGAACATTCTTCCTGCATCTAACCTGTCCAATCCTGTCAGAATTTTATATGTTTCTATGAGATCCTCTCTCAATTCCAGTGAATATAAGCCTAGTTGATCCAGTCCTTCTTCATATGTCACTCCTGCCATCCCGGGAATCAGTCTGGTGAACCTTCACTGCACTCCCTCAATAGCAAAAATGTCCTTCCTCAGATTAGGAGACCAAAACGTTACACAATATTCAAGGTGTGGCCTCACCAAGGCCCTGTACAACTGCAGCAAAGACTTCCCTGCTCCTATATTCAAATCCTCTCGCTATGAAGGCTAACATGCCATTTGCCTTCTTCAACACCTGCTGTACCTGCATGCCAACTTTCAATGACTGATGTACCATGACACCCAGGTCTCGTTGCACCTCCCCTTTTACTAATCTATCACCATTCAGATAATATTCTGCCTTCCTGTTTTTGCCACCAAAGTGGATAACCTCACATTTATCTATATTACGCTGCATTTGTCATGCATTTGCCCACTCACCTAACCTGTCCAAGTCACCCTGCAGCCTCTTAGCATCCTCCTCACAGCTCACACTGCCACCCAGCTTAGTGTCATCTGCAAACGTGGAGATATTACATTCAATTCCTTCGTCTAAATCATTACTGTATATTGTAAATAGCTGGAGTCCCAGCACTGAACCTTGCGGTATCCCACTAGTCACTGCCTGCCATTCTGAAAAGGACCAGTTTATTCCTACTCTTTGCTTCATGTATGCCAACCAGTTCTCTATCCACATCAATACATTACTCCCAATACCATGTGCTTTAATTTTGCACACTAATCTCTTGTGTGGGACCTTGTCAAAAGCCTTTTGAAAGTCCAAATACACCACATCCACTGGTTCTCCCTTGTCCACTATACTAGTTACATCCTCAAAAAATTCTGGAAGATATGTCAAGCGTGATTTCCCTTTCATAGGGCCAAAATTTGCCGCTCCGGCTTTTTCCATGCATCTCCAACCCCCCCGCCGACATTTAACTTCCGAAGCAGCGCCGAAAAAACTCCCTGCGATCATCGCCGATTCTCGGGCTATCTGTGGAGCTGGTGTGGTGTACAATGAAGAGAGGGGGACGGAGCTCGGAGCTACTGCGCGCATGTGCAGTAGCTCCTGGCAGGCCGTTTCGGCAAACGCGTGCTGCAGGCTGTGTGGGAGGGGCCAAAGTACGCTGTCCCGAGCCCTGGCCGAATGGGCTCCCTCATCAGTGGCCCACTGCATTCCCTAAGGGAGGAGTTCTATTTTTTATTTGTTATTTACTGATTGATTTTGGTGCTTTAGGTGCAGGGTTCCTATTTTTTTTATTTTTTAATTAATTGCTGATTACTTTTTGTGCTTTGCTTGGTGCTTGGTGGTGCTTTAAATGTAGTTACTTGCACCAATTCCTTAACTGTAAGTAAGGTCTTTCTGTGCGGACAAAAGTGGACACATACGCTGACCTAAGTTAGTTTAATACAACTTTTTACTGGCCAAATTGGCATAAATAGTGTAAGTGGCTGGGAACACCCACTTGTGAAAAAAAAACTGACTGAACAAAAAACCTAACTAACTCACTTACACTGGCACAAATTAAATGGCCATATTTGCAACTATAAAGATACACTAGAAAAATCAAGTTACACCAAAAAAAACGGTGCAACTCATGGGGAAATTTGGGCCCATAAATCCATGCTGACTTGGACTGATCCTGTCACTGCTTTCCAAATGCGCTGCTATTACATCTTTAATAACTGATTCCAACATTTTCCCCACTACCGATGTCAGGCTATAATTCTGTTTTCTCTCTCCTTTTTTTAAAAAATGACACCGATTTTCAGCACCTCACCGCCCGCTGCCGCCCACTCCCGCCAACATTCCTCCTGAAGATGCGCCCAGTGCCACTTTCGGGGTGGCCTGGAGCAGGCGGGAGGGAAGAGCCGCCAGGAACCACATGCTGACGTCAGCGGACGGCCGAGTGGCGCAACTGACCTTCCGTCCGCCGAGCTCCCAGATTCCTGTGGACGGGAGTCGGCGGCAGAACAGGGTGGACCACTGGCTGGAGGCTGGTCTATCCCCGACGGTGAGTATGAAGAACCTAAAAAATGGTAAGTGAACATTTTAATACTTTTTTTCAACAGAGACTTACCTGTATGTGGTCCCCCTGAAGGTCTTCGGATACTTTTTAAATTTTTTTTTTTTTTCAGATCTTCGACCCTCCGTGGGCCCGACTCCATCTTTGACGGTACTTGGGCTGCAAACGCCTCTGCCGCCAAGAATGCGACCTCCCACCCGCTGCTGCCCAGATTGGCGGCGTACATCTTCCATTTGCCGCCTGCCGAACTTCGAGGGACCTTCTTCCTGAATATCCCGCCCAAAGTACAGTCCGGTACCTCGGTGGCCATCGGCAGCACTTTGGGCGGCACTTGGGCGGGCAGAGGCCTTGCTGAAAATCGGCCCCTATATATAGATTATATATACTTCATTCTTCGAGTCTCAACACAAAGAGCGTGAAGAGGTCAAGCGCAGACAGCCCCACCCACCCCTTCCCTCAACAAGTGTCTGTCCCATCTGTGACTCTCATATTGGACTTTTCAGCCACCAGAGAACTCACTTTGGGAGTGGAAGCAAGTCTTCCTCGATTCCTAGGGACTGCCTATGATGATACTTCTTAAAATATCTCGTGAAAACATTGGAACACGTCAAAAATGCATCTGTTTGACCAATAAAACTGACAGATGTTCACAGCATATTATAGTCATAAAATCATAGACATTTATGGCAGAGAAGGAGCCCATTCGGCCCATTGTGCCTGTGCCGGTCGGAAGAGCTATTCAGCCTAATTCAACTTTCCAGTTCTTAGACCATAGGCTTGTAGGTTGCAGCACTTAGTGCATATCCAAGTATTTTTAAAACATGATGAGGGTTTCTGCCTCCAACACCCTTTCAGGTAGTAAGTTCCAGATCCCCACCACCATCTGGGTGAAAAAAATTCTCAACAACCCTCTAATCCTTCTATCAATTACTTTAAATCTATGTCCCCTTGTTATTGACCACTCTGCTAAGGAAAATAGGTCTTTCCTATCCACTCTATCTCGGCCCCTCATTATTTTATAGAGCTCAGTCAAGTCTCCCCTCAGATACAAAAAAAACAACCTCAGCCTATTCAATCTTTCATAAGGGCTAGAACTGCCAGAAAAGTGAGAACTAACTTCAGTATCACTACATCATATGGCACATGTTTAAAGAGACAAGTGTAATGGACACTAATCTTCAAAATGGAGCTTCCTTTCACATACCTGTTCTGCCAAAGACTTGAGGGTTTTTCACATGTGAAATAACACTATTGATCACAAAACACTATGGATATGTGCACATTTTAAATTAAATATTACTAATATTGACCTACCATTAGCTTCTCAGGACAATTAGAAATGGGAATAAATGGAAGGTTGCCTGTGGTCCACATCCCAAGAACAAATTAATATAAAACTGTTGCAGTGAATCAAATTTCATTTGTTATTGGCACGTGGTCCATTTGATTATTTATTCAATGGAACAACATAAAACCCATAATATGACAAGGCAAATTAAGCTAAATTCTTTATATGAATGCATTCAAGTAAAATGTTAAATTAGGTGATTAGTGTTTACAAAAAACTTTATGCATATTTTAAATGCAACATTGCTTGTTTTAAGTGCAGTCAATGATATGCCATCACTTGTGTGGTTCCAGGCTTATTAAGATTAGAGCTGCAGAGGAGATTTACTAGAATGGTACCAGGGACATCAGTTACGTGGAGAGACTAGAAGTTGGGGTTGTTCTTCTTAGAGCACAGATGGTCAAGAGAAGTTTTGAGAGTGGTGTTCATAATCATGAATGGCTTTGATAGAGTAAATAAAAATAAATTGATTCCAGTGGGAGAAAGGTCGATAACCAGAGGACACAGATTAAAGATGATTGGCAATAAAGCCTGAGGCAACATGAGAAAACATTTTTTTACTTGAATGCTGTTGTGCTCTGGAATGCACTGCCTGAAAGGGTGGTGGAAACAGATTCAATAGAAACTTACAAAACAGAATTGAATAAATACTTGGTAGGAAAACATTTACAGGGCTATGTGGAAGAGCAGGGGAGTGAGATCAATTGGATAGCTTTTGCAAGCAGCAGGCATAAAGTATGATGGATTGAACAGCCTCCTTCTGTGCTATGTTATTCTATGATTCATTGCAAACAGGTAATCAGGAAAGCAGTAATACCCTGATCTCATAGAAGCCATAGAAAATAGGTGCAGGAGTAGGCCATTTGGCCCTTCGAGCCTGCACCACCATTCAATAAGATAATGGCTGATCATTCCCTCAGTACCCCTTTCCTGCTTTCTCTCCATACCCCTTGATCCCCTTAGCTGTAATGGCCATATCGAACTCCCTCCTCAATATATCCAATGAACTGGCATCCACAACTCTCTGTGGCATGGAATTCCACAGGTTAACAACTCTCTGAGTGAAGAAGTTTCTCCTCATCGCAGTCCTAAATGGTCTACCCCTTATCCTAAGACTATGTCCCCTGGTTCTGGATTTCCCCAACATCGGGAACATTCTTCCCGCATCTAACCTGTCCAGTCCCGTCAGAATCTTATATGTTTCTATGAGATTCCCTCTCATCCTTCTAAACTCCAGTGAATAAAGGCCCAGTTGATCCAGTCTTTCCTCATATGGCAGTCCAGCCATCCCTGGAATCAGTCTGGTGAACTTTCGCTGCACTCCCTCAATAGCAAGAATGTCCTTCCTCAGATTAGGAGACCAAAACTGAACACAATATTCCAGGTGAGGCCTCACTAAGGCCCTGTACAACTGCAGTAAGACCTCCCTGCTCCTATACTCAAATCCCCTAGGTATGAAGGCCAACATACCATTTTCCTTCTTCACCGCCTGCTTTACCTGCATGCCAACTTTCCCGGTAAATCTCCCGGCATGCTCTCCTCTCTCCAGATGAGAGAGATGAGGTCATGTATTCACGCCAGCAGTGCCTCTCCGCCATTCTCAGTAGGGATTCCATCCACTCCCACAGCCTTGTTGTTTTTTAGCTGTCATGGCTTTTTCTACCTTGTGGAGTGTTGGGGTCTCACTGAGGTGGTGGCGGGTAGCATGCTGCAGGATGAAGTCGACAACACTCGAGTCAAAGGCAGAGTCTCGATTAAGGAGATCTTTGAAGTGCTCCTTCCAGCGGGCCCTGTTTGCCTCAGTGTCCTTGATGAGTGTTTCCCCGTTCTTGGCCAGCAGCGGGGTGGGGCCTTGGGTGTTTGGACCATAGATGGCCTTGACTGCGATGAAGAATCCTCGCACATCATGGCTGTCGGCCAGCTGCTGTATCTCCTGTGCTTTCTCCATCCACCACCTGCTCTTTAGGTCGCGGGTTTTTTGTTGGACCTCAGCCGTGAGCCATCTGTAATGCTGTTTTGCTGCTCCCGAGGTGGCTTGTTAAAGCTCAGAAATGCCCTGCGCTTGCAATCTATTAGCTCTTGAATCTCCTGATCATTCTCATCAAAACAGTCCTGGTGTTTCCTGGTTGAGTGACCGAGTGTCTGGTTATGGAGGCCTGGAGGGCAGATCTTAGAGATGCAGTGATCGTGATCACCTTTAAAAAAGGGAAGAAGTCTGACTGCGGCAACTACAGAGGAATCTCCCTGCTATCAGCCACTGGGAAAGTCATCGCTAGAGTCCTCCTCAACCGTCTTCTCCCTGTGGCCGAGGAGCTCCTCCCGGAGTCGCAATACGGATTTTGTCCCCTCCGAGGCACAACGGACATGATTTTTGCAGCGCGACAGCTGCAGGAAAAATGCAGGGAACAGTGTCAGCCCTTATACATGGTGTTCTTCGACCTTACAAAGGCCTTTGACACTGTTAACCAAGAGGGTCTATGAAGCGTTCTCCTCCGTTTCGGATGCCTCCAAAAGTTCGTTACCATCCTCGCCTGCTCCATGACGACATGCAGGTCGTGATCCTTACCAATGGATCCATCACAGATCCAATCCACGTCTGGACCGGGGTCAAGCAGGGCTGCATCATTGCCCCAAGCCTCTTCTCAATCTTCCTCGCTACCATGCTCCACCTCACAGTCGACAAGCTCCCCGCTGGAGTGGAACTAAACTACAGAACCAGTGGGAGCCTATTCAATCTTCGCTGTCTCCAGGCCAGGTCCAGGACCACCCCAACCTCTGTCGTCGAGCTACAGTATGCAGATGACGCCTGTGTATGTGCACACAAGAGGCTGACCTCCAGGACATAGTCGACGTATTTACTGAGGTGTACGAAAGCATGGGCCTCCACCAGCCTGTCCTTGTCGCACAGCACTGCCCCCCAGTCATCAAGATCCACGGCGCGGCCCTGGACAACGTGGGCCACTTCCCTTGTCTCGGGAGCGTCCTATCAACAACACTACCTCCAGTGCACCAGTGCAGCCTGAGGATGCCGGAGGAAAAGAGTGTTTGAAGACCAGGCCCTCAAAACTGTCACCAAGCTCATGGTCTACAGGGCCGTAGTAATACCCGCCCTCCTGTATGGTTCAGAGACATGGACCATGTACAGTAGGCACCTCAAGTCATTGGAGAAATACCACCAACGATGTCGCCGCAAGATCCTACAAATCCCCTGGGAGGCCAGACGCACCAACGTTAACGTCCTTGTCCAGGCCAACATCCCAGCATTGAAGCATTGACCACACTTGATCAGCTCCGCATGCCAGGCACGAGACTCCCAAAGCAAGCGCTCTACTCGGAACTCATCCATGGCAAACGAGTCAAAGGGGGGCAGCGGAAACGTTACAAGGACACCCTCAAAGCCTCCCTGATAAAGTGCGACATCCCCACTAATACCTGGGAGTCCCTGGCCAAAGACCACCCTAAGCAGAGGAAGTGCATCTGGGAGGGCGCTGAGCTCCTCGAGTCTCGTCACCGAGAGCATGTAGAAATCAAGCAGAGGCAGCAGAAGGAGCGTGTGGCAAACCAGATCCCCCATCCACCGTTTCCTTCAACCACTGTCTGTCCCACCTGTGACAGAGACTGTGGTTCTTGTATTGGACTGTACAGCCACCTAAGAATTCATGCTAAGAGTGGAAGCAAGTCTTCCTCGATTCCAAGGGACTGCCTATGATGATGATGATGATGATGATGATGATGATGATGATGATGAAGAAGAATACCCTGAAGGACTGCAAAGGGAACATTATATCAAGTGGTCAAGAATATCATAAATTAATTCTTTATACATCTGTTCACCAAAGATGTTTCAGGCAGCCCTCCTACTGGCCCCAAAATTGAGCTGGTTCTCAGGCGCTACACAGTCTAACGTCTCAAAATGGCAGGCAGGAGGCGTGTGCACATTTCCAACTGGAAGGGCGCCACCCATCATATTGGTAGAGGAGATAGCACTCACATCAGGAGCACAACCAGCAAGAGTTAAAGTAAAAATTATTATATGCAGATAAGGGTCCTGCATCTTTCTTGGACTCGTTTTCCATTTTGGACTGCCCCATCGCTTTTTCTGCCATGTGCTGAGGTAAACCAGCATAAAGGTCCCAGTGCCAGCACTATTTAAAGGGTTAATGTAGTATTCAGGCTAGTTGCTGGTTTACTATTTCTGGCTATTGTTTGACATCTAGGTGATTTTTGCTGAATCCCAACACTCTTGAAAATTCACTTTGTCTGCACAGAGAGGTGTTTTGCTGCTTTTACACTGTTGATGCTCTTTGCCTCACAAATTGTCTGGCTGTAGACATGGGTGGTCGAGCAGGTCTACCTTTGGAATACAGCATGGTTGGGAGCAGCAATGCAGGAGAAATTGCCAGAAGAGGGAGGAGGGGGGCCCTCAATAGGAGGCCATTTCCAGAAGGTCTTATGGGAGCACTGCTCATACCTCTACATGACTGAGAAGCAATGTATGCGGCGCCTTCGCTTTACCAGGAAGACTGTTACCGAGAAAAAAAAACATAAGAAATAGGAGCAGGAGTAGGCCATACGGCCCCTCGAGCCTGCTCCACCATTTAATCCGATCATGGCTGATCCGATCATAGACTCAGGTCCACTTCCCTGCCCACTCCCCATAACCCCTTATTCCCTTATAGATTAAGGAACCGTCTATCCCTGTCTTAAATTTATTCAATGACCCAGCTTCCACAGATCTCTTGAGGCAGCAAATTCCACAGATTTACTCCTCATCATCTCAGTTTTAAATGGGCGGCCCCTTATTCTAAGATTATGCCCCCTAGTTCAAGTCTATCAGTGGAAACATCCTCTCTTTATCCACCTTGTCAAGCCCCCTCAAGGGGCCCAAGTTTCTACAGGATAAAAAACGGGCGCCTCTCTGAGCTGGGCGCCCGTTTTTCGTGCCTAAAACGGCGCCAGAAAAAAAACGCGCTATTCTCGAGCGCTTTGCAGCTCCTTGTCTGTTTGGCGCAGCGCCCAGGTGGGCGGAGCTTACACTCGCGCCGATTTTGTAAGTGGGAGGGTATTATTTAAATTAGTTTTTTTCCTGCCGGCAACGCTGCGCGTGCGCGTTGGAGCGTTCGCGCACGCGCAGTGTGAAAAAAACATTGGCACTCGGCCATTTTTGTAGTTCTTTGTAGCTGTTTAATTTTTGAACATTTTTTAATAAAATCACATTGCCATCAGCACATCAGCACTGAGGCTACCCTTCTCACTGTCTCCTTCCCCTCCCTCCCCTCCACGGCAACAAACTGCTGTCTCCTTCCCCTCCCCACAACAACCCACTGTCTCCTTCCCCTCCCTCCCCTCCACGGCAACAAACGGCTGTCTCCTTCCCCTCCCTCCCCTCCACAACAACAACCCGCTGTCTCCTTCCCCTCCCTCCCCTCCGCGGCAACAAACCGCTGTCTCCTTCCTCTCCCTCCCCTCCACAACAACAAACCGCTTTCTCCTCCCCCCCCGCTTCTCGCTCAACGGCACGAACGGCTTTCTCTCCCCCCCCCCCCCACCTCCCGCTCAGCGGCAACTAACGGCTGCAGAATTCTCCCTGGCTGAAGCACTTTCACACAGGTAGGAAGATGGTTTATTTAATCTTTTCTTTGCTTATAAATGTTTATTCAGGTTGGATTTATTTGTATAATATTTGTAGAAGTGTAAATAAGGATTTATTGTAGAATTTAATGAGTTCCCTCCCCCCCCCACCTCGTTCTGGACGCCTAATTTGTAATCTGCGCCTGATTTTTTAATGTGTAGAACAGGTTTTTTCAGTTCTACAAAAATCTTCACTGGCTCCATTCTACTTTAGTTTGGAGTACGTTTTCACTGTGGAAACTTTCAAATCAGGCGTCAGTGGCCGGACACGCCCCCTTTTGAAGAAAAAATTCTGTTCCAAAGTGGAACTGTTCGACCTGACTAGAACTGCAGAAAAAAAATGTGGAGAATTGCAATTTCTAAGATAGTCCGTTCTCCACCAGTTGCTCCTAAAAATCAGGCGCAAATCATGTGGAAACTTGGGCCCATAATCTTATACGTTTCGATAAGATCACCTCTCATTCTTCTGAATTCCAATGAATAGAGGCCCAACCTACTCAACCTTTCCTCATAAGTCAAACCTCTCATCTCCGGAATCAGCCTAGTGAATCTTCTCTGAACTGCCTCCAAAGCAAGTATATACTTCCTTAAATATGGAAACCAAAACTGTACGCAGTATTCCACCAATACCCTATAGAACTTATCAACAAAGGCAGACATTGATGCGGAGATTCAGTATTGCCTCCAGTGCGCCAGCGCAGCCTTCGGCCACCTGCGGAAAAGAGTGCTTGAAGACCAGGCCCTCAAATCTACCAGCAAACCCATGGTCTACAGGGCTGTAGTAATACCCGCCCTCCTGTATGGCTCAGAGACATGGACGATGTACAGAAGGCACCTCAAGTCGCTGGAGATATATCACCAACGATGTCTCCGTAAGATCCTGTAAATCTCCTGGGAGGACAGGCGCACCAACATCAGTGTCCTCGACCAGACTAACATCCCCAGTATTGAAGCACTGACCACACTCGATCAGCTTCGCTGGGCAGGCCACATAGTACGCATGCCAGATACGAGACTCCTTAAGCAAATGTTTTATGCGGAGCTCCTTCATGGTAAACGAGCCAAAGGAGGACAGCGGAAATGTTATAAACACACCTTCAAAGCCTCCCTGGTAAAGTGCGACATCACCACTGACACCTGGGAGACCCTGGCCGCAGACCGTCCGAGATGGAGAAAGTCGATCTGGGAGGGCGTTGAGCTCTTTGAGGCTCAACGCAAGGAGCATGAAGAGGCTCGGCGCAGGCAGCGGAAGGAGCGCGGGAAAGCCAGCCTTACCGACCCCTTCCCCCGACGAATGTCTGTTCCACCTGTAACAGGGTCTGTGGCTCTCGTATTGGACTGTTCAGCCATCAAAGAACTCACATTGGGAGTGGAAGCAAGTCCTCCTCGATTCCGAGGGACTCCCTATGATGATGGATGATGTATAACTGTAGCAAGACTTCCCTGCTTTTATACTCCATCCCCTTTGCAATAAAGGCCAAGATTCCATTAGCCTTACTGATCACTTGCTGTACCTGCACACTAACCTTTTGTGTTTCATGCATAAGTACCCCCTGGTTCTACTGTACTACAGCACTGTGCAATTTATCTCCATTTAAATAATAACTTGCTGTTTGATTTTTTCCACCAAAGTGCATAACCTCACACTTTCCAACATTATACTCCCATCTGCCAAATTTTTGCCCACTCGCTTAGCCTGTCTATGTCCTTTTACAAATTTTGTGCATCCTCCTCACACATTGTGTTTCCTCCCACCTTTGTATCATCAGCAAACTTGGCTGCATTACTTCTTCCAAGTCGTTAATATAGATTGTAAATAGTTGGGGTCCCTGCACTGATCCCTGCACCACTAGTTACTAATTGCCAACCCGATAATGAAATCTAGGGAAATCAGGGATAGTATTAAAGCCAAGGAAATGGCATACAAATTGGCCAGAAATAGCAGCGAACCTGGGGACTGGGAGAAATTTAGAACTCAGCAGAGGAGGACAAAGGGTTTGATTAGGGCAGGGAAAATGAAGTACGAGAAGAAGCTTGCAGGGAACATTAAGGCGGATTGCAAAAGTTTCTATAGGTATGTAAAGAGAAAAAGATTAGTAAAGACAAACGTAGGTCCCCTGCAGTCAGAATCAGGGGAAGTCATAACGGGGAACAAAGAAATGGCAGACCAATTGAACAAGTACTTTAGTTCAGTATTCACTAAGGAGGACACAAACAACCTTCCGGATATAAAAGTGGTCAGAGGGTCTATTAAGGAGGAGGAACTGAGGGAAATCTTTATTAGTCGGGAAATTGTGTTGGGGAAATTAATGGGATTGAAGGCCGATAAATCCCCAGGGCCTGATGGACTGCATCCCAGAGTACTTAAGGAGGTGGCCTTGGAAATAGCGGATGCATTGACAGTCATTTTCCAACATTCCATTGACTCTGGATCAGTTCCTATCGAGTGGAGGGTAGCCAATGTAACCCCACTTTTTAAAAAAGGAGGGAGAGAGAAAGCAGGGAATTATAGACCGGTCAGCCTGACCTCAGTGGTGGGTAAAATGATGGAATCAATTATTAAGGATGTCATAGCAGCGCATTTGGAAAATGGTGACATGATAGGTCCAAGTCAGCATGGATTTGTGAAAGGGAGATCATGCTTGACAAATCTTCTGGAATTTTTTGAGGATGTTTCCAATAGAGTGGACAAAGGAGTACCAGTTGATGTGGTATATTTGGACTTTCAGAAGGCTTTCGACAAGGTCCCACACAGGAGATTAATGTGCAAAGTTAAAGCACATGGGATTGGGGGTAGTGTGCTGACGTGGATTGAGAACTGGTTGTCAGACAGGAAGCAAAGAGTAGGAGTAAATGGGTACTTTTCGGAATGGCAGGCAGTGACTAGTGGGGTACCGCAGGGTTCTGTGCTGGGGCCCCAGCTGTTTACATTGTACATTAATGATTTAGACGAGGGGATTAAATGTAGTATCTCCAAATTTGCGGATGACACTAAGTTGGGTGGCAGTGTGAGCTGCGAGGAGGATGCTATGAGGCTACAGAGTGACTTGGATAGGTTAGGTGAGTGGGCAAATGCGTGGCAGATGAAGTATAATGTGGATAAATGTGAGGTTATCTACTTTGGTGGTAAAAACAGAGAGACAGACTATTATCTGAATGGTGACAGATTAGGAAAAGGGAAGGTGCAACGAGACCTGGGTGTCATGGTACATCAGTCATTCAAGGTTGGCATGCAGGTACAGCAGACGGTTAAGAAAGCAAATGGCATGTTGGCCTTCATAGCGAGGGGATTTGAGTACAGGGGCAGGGAGGTGTTGCTACAGTTGTACAGGGCCTTGGTGAGGCCACACCTGGAGTATTGTGTACAGTTTTGGTCTCCTAACTTGAGGAAGGACATTCTTGCTATTGAGGGAGTGCAGCGAAGATTCACCAGACTGATTCCCGGGATGGTGGGACTGACCTATCAAGAAAGATTGGATCAACTGGGCTTGTATTCACTGGAGTTCAGAAGAGTGAGAGGGGACCTCATAGAAACGTTTAAAATTCTGACGGGTTTGGACAGGTTGGATGCAGGAAGAATGTTCCCAATGTTGGGGAAGTCCAGAACCAGGGGTCACAGTCTAAGGATAAGGGGTAAGCCATTTAGGACCGAGATAAGGAGAAACTTCTTCACCCAGAGAGTGGTGAACCTGTGGAATTCTCTACCACAGGAAGTAGTTGAGGCCAATTCACTAAATATATTCAAAAGGGAGTTAGATGAAGTCCTTACTACTCGGGGGATCAAGGGTTATGGCGTGAAAGCAGGAAGTGGGTACTGAAGTTTCATGTTCAGCCATGAACTCATTGAATGGCGGTGCAGGCTAGAAGGGCTGAATGGCCTGCTCCTGCACCTATTTTCTATGTTTCTATGTTTCTATGAACCATTTATCCCGACTCTGTTTTCTGTTAGTTAGCCAATCCTCTATCCATGCTAATATATAACCCCCAACCCCATGAACTTTTATCATGTGCAGTAACGTTTTATGTGGCACCTTGTCAAATGCCTTCTGGAAATCCAAATAAATTACATCCACTGGTTCCCCTTTATCCACCGTTCATTACATCCTCAAAGAATTCCAGCAAATTTGTCAAATCGGACTTCCCTTTCATAAATCCATGTTGACTCTGCCTGACTGAATTATGTTTTTATAAATGTCTTGCTACTCCTTTTTTAATAATGGATTCCAACATTTTCCCAACCACAGATGTTAGGCTAACTGGTCGATAGTTTCCTGCTTTTTGTCTGCCTCCTTTTTAAAATAGGGGCGTTACATTTGCAGTTTTCCAATCTGTTGGGACCTCCCCAGAATCCAGGGAACTTTGGTAAATTACTATCCCTGCAGCTACTTCTCTTGAGACCCTAGGATGCAAGACATCAGAGCCAGGGGATTTATCTGCCTTTAGTCCCATTATCTTACTGAGTACCACCTCCTTAGTGATTGTGATTGTGTTAGATTCCTCCCCCCGCCCCCCATAGCCTCTTGACTATCCACTGTTGGGATATTTTTAGTGTCCTCTACCAGAAAGACTGATACAAAATATTTATTCAGAGTTTCTGCCATCTCCATGTTCCCCATTACTAATTTCCCGGTCTCATCCTCTAAGGGACCAGCAGGGTATGATCTGATAGCCATTACTGAGATGTGGGGCTCGAAATTCAGTACCGCAGGAAAGCTAGTGCTCCCCCCACCTTTTTGTGGCCATTAGCGTCCAAATCTTTTCATGGCTGGGCCACCCCATATTCAGCTCCAAAAATGAACAAATGGGTTCCAGTGCTAATAAAACCTTCCAAAGTGGACTTTTCAGCGGTGTGGCTGTCTTAATTTGAGCATTATCACCACTGAGAAATTCAGCATGCAGGTATGGGTTTCTAACGAGCCAGCTGCTCCCTGGTCTATTTAAAGGCCAGGATTTGCAGCAAAGCCCTGAGTGGGGGGAGGGGGAGTCTGGAAGGATGGCTGGTGCAAGAGGTGCAAGGAGAGGCAACAGGTTCACTGATATGCAGCTGGAGACACTAATGGACGGACGGTGTGGAGGACAGAAGAAGAATGCTGTTTCCTGACATAGGGAGACCTGGCAGAGCGCCAGTACATAATGCATGAAGGGAGATTGCAGGGGAGGTTTCAGGCACCTCTATATATGTGAGGATGCACCCTCGCAGGAGGGTGCTGGCCAGTCTGCACCTGGAGCTTCCAGGGTAGCGATGGGTCGACGTCTCCTAGCTCTGGGGTGACGGAGGTCCTCCTCCTCCTCCTCCTCCTCCTCCTCCTCCTGCGCCTCCTCCTCCTGCTTCAGCTCAGGTGGTACTGATGGCTCGACCTCCAGCGGCTGTCCCCACATGATGGTCAGGTTGTGCAGCATGCAGCCGACCACGACGATGATGGAGACCCATTGAGGAGAGTACTGCAAGGTGCCACCAGAGTGGTCTAGGCACTGGAACCAACCGCAATCTTGATTCGGGCCGGTGAAGATGGCGGGCACACTGGTCTGGCACAGAATGAACGAATCATGGCTGCTACCTTCCTTGCCCGCTCCCTTCTGCACGGTGCTGACGGCGATGCCTTCTTCTGCGTGCCGCCCTGCTTCTGAGCAGGTGGACCAGGTGTCGCCCTCCCAACACTCCTCCCATCCTCAGGGTGAACCCTGCCAAGTAAGTCTCTGCAGCCCACAGGCCTCCACTAAAGTGTCAGACCTGAAAATTGTACAAAAGCATGTGCAAACCTCTGAGCATCACTCAGCAGGTTGAATGGAGCCAAAACAATTAAGAAAACTATTAAAAGATAAATACAGTGGATGCTGTAATCTTAAATAAAAACACTAAAATTAATAAAACTATTTCCCTACCAAAGGACCCCAATCGCGGCAACACTCCAGCGATGTCCCGGTCGAGCATCGACTCGAATACCTCGCGGGGGCACTGCTGGGAAAAGGCTTACCTTTTTGGAGCTGAAAATCCGAGTCCTTGCTGCTTTTCAATGGCCCGCACGCTGCCGGGCTCACCGCTGGAAACTCACCTTTACAGCGGCTTCACCGTGCCATTTCCGGCGGAAGTGCACAATGCTCAAATTCCCCCCCCTCCCTTGCTGAATATGACTCGGGGAGGAGAAATCATCCGATCGATTTTTTTCGGTCGCCCACCCAAACTCCGCAGTAGCCGTCCCTTCTGGGACGGTGAATTTCGGCCCCCATGGTTGCAAAGGGCCAAGGCTGGGAACTGAATATTCAGAGGTATTTGACATTTCGGATGGATAAGCAGAAAGGAAAAGGAGGTGGGTTAGCTCTGTTAATAAAGGATGAGATCAGTGTAATAGTGAGAAATTATATTGGCTCAGAAGATCAAGATGTAGAATCAGTTTGGGTGGAGACAAGAAATAATAAGGGGAAGAAGTCACTGGTCGGAGAAGTCTACAGACCCCCTAACAGTTGCTAGACTGTAGGACAGAGTATAAATGAAGACATAATGGAGGCTTGTAAAAAAGTTACGGCAATAATCATGGGTGATTTTAATCTTCATATTGATTGGACTTATCATATTGGCAAAGATAGCCTTGAGAAAGAGTTTAGAAAGCGTATTCGGGATGGTTTCTTAGAACAATACATTGTGGAAATGTAAGAGCGAAAAACCTTAATTTGGGGTAAAGTAATTTGGTGTAATTAAAATAAAGTAAGAAAGACTGAGAGTAAGGTTTAAAATGCGTTCATGGCAGAATAGCTGAATTAGGCAGAAACATTAAGGTCAGAGAAATTCTCTGTGGGGATAACATTTATGTAGACAACTCACAAAAATAATGAGATGAGACCACTATGTTCCAGTCACACGAAATAACAGACAGAAGGTCTCTTTGAAATACTTACAGACAAGTGGTCTGCCAAGGACACAATCTGAAAGCTAGTATGGGAACACGTTTACAGAAAAGTAACACTTAACCTATTAAGGGAGAGGGGCTTTTCCCGAGCAACAGTCGCCAGAACTGAATGTACAAACAGAATCACTAGAAATTACTGTAACCAATAAAATTAATGTGACGGTAGTAACCAATGACATTGCTGAAAATGTATTAACCAATGTATTAGTAGTAGGTGGGCGGGGACTGGTGGCAAATCACCAATGGAACACTTCCCCGCATTGTTCCACCATTTTGACTGTATCTCAACTGTATAAGAATGTAACTGCGTAGCATGTCACATGAGATCGGTGTTGAGAGCAGTCAGTAACGGTACTGATGAGGCCGGATCTCCCTTGATTAATCAGGTTTTAATAAACAACTCTTTTCTCTATAAAAGACCTTTCGTGTAAGTGTTATATTTTTAATATTCCACAACAGGAACCAACCAGGGAGCAGACTATTTTAAATCTTGTAATGTGTAATGAGACTGGATTAATTAATGATCTCATGGTAAAGGATCCTCTTTCTTGGGAAGAGTGATCATAGCATGGTAGAATTTCAAATTCAGTTTGAGGGCGCGAAAGTTGGGTCTAAAATGAGTGTCTTGAACTTAAATGAAGGCAATTACAAAGGTATGAAGGCAGAGTAGGCTAAAGTGGACTGGGAAAATAGATTAAAGGGTAAGACGGTCATCAGCATAGGCGGTCTGTTGAACGAAAATGACTTGCTTTCATACCAAAACGGATGAGTTCACAGATGTTTCAATGAAGGACCAGATATTCCAGTCCTGATTTCCAATTGAAGGGGTGGAAGATGTCTGTGCGTGGATTTTTTTTAATGTGTGGTGACCGTTGCACATCAGCCACCACACGGGCTTGACAGAGATAGGTCTTTATCCACTGGCAAGGGTTAACTAGGATGACTGGAGACCTGCTCTGCTGCATGGACCTAGTGTGCACACATATCGCAGTGTGGGCTGGCTGCTGCTGCCCCTGGGCCCTCAGCTCTTCTGGGCCCCTTACCCTCATTTGCCGCATCTCCGCCACGATCACTCGGCGAATCTCAGCTATGATCTCTCATCACTCCTCCGCCATGATCATTTGCCGCACTTCTGCCACGTTCTCTCACTGCTCCTCTGCCTCAATCATTCGCCGTACCTCGTCTGCCCCAATCTTCCCGCTCCTCTGTTGTATCTGGGCCCCACCAATGTTACTGCCCATGCTCCAAACGGCGAGCTGAGTTTTGATGATGTCACCCAGTCGCCCACCTCAAAATCATCACACACTTGGAACGGCTTGTGCTAGAAGTTGTAGTGGTAGGCTCTTTTATAATCCCGACCAGCAGTGTTCTCTCGCAGGTCGGGTGGTCCACTATGTTCCAGGGCCCGCGCTCCAGCTCTTTTATATCCCTGACTTGCAGTGGTGTTCTCTCGCAGGTCGGGGTAAGACGGTAGATAAACAGTGGAAGGCTTTAACTAAGTCAGCCCTCCCATTCCCCAACAGTCACACAGTGGTGCCGACCACTTGATCCACATTGAACCAAATGGGCTCCACGCTCTGCGCAAAGCCTTGTGCCACGCTGGAGCAGTAGTCCCCTGTGCTCCGTGACATTATGCACAACCTCTCCAAAGGCAGTCTAGTGCATTTCTTGGTTTATTCCCATTAATCTTCTCAGTAGCCTGGCTACTGAGAAGTCTGCATCTGAGATCATTGCAGCAGAACTAATTTGCGACATGGTATAATAGGCAGGCAGTACGGATTTTACTTGCTGCATGCTTGGATATCAACTGGCGTGGGTAGTCCATGCACCGCACCGCTCCCCCTCCTCCCCTTCCCCGTTTCTACACGCGCTTGAATTTTTAGGCCAACAAATCTTGCAGACAGGAGGAACTGAGTGAATGTTGTTTATTTATATATCAGAAAAGCTCATGCATGAGCATACAGTCATGTATGAGATTGATCTTAAAGGTTGGCAGACACAGCACATGTTAGTGTTTCTGAAATGGAGTGAAACTTAGTTGAAGAGGAAGTGAGAGTGGCTGTATTTAGATCTAAATCAGCATGGAAAAGTTAAATAATAGGATGTCTTAGAGATCAGTGCAATTTATAACATACATAAATAACATGGAAGTGAGGACAGAAACAAAAACCTCCAAGTTTGGAGAAGAAACCAAACTCGGAAGCATTCCACATAATCGGAAATAGGCTGATTTCTGGAACATGGATAGATTTGGGAGCCTAATGAGTGGCAGGTATCATTTAACTTGGACAACTGCAAAGTCGTAATATTAGGGAAGGATAATAAACAATGGTGTCACTGCAGGGAGCAAACGTGGTGTATAGTCTGGTAAGGGGGCCAGAATTTGGGGCACAAATAAGACACACCAGAGTTACAGCTGTTATAAAATATAAAAGCTAACTACAGTGGATGCTGGAAATCTGAAATAAAAACAGAAAATGCTGGAAATACTCAGCAGGTCAGGATAGAGAAAGAGTTAACGTTTCGGATCAGTGACCTTTCATCAGAATCTACAGATTAAGCTGCTCTCTCAAGAATGTAACAGAAGAGATTTGCTTAAGTAGGCAACATTTTATTAAAGAACATTAAAAGGAACATGTGTCGTATTGCAAACTGAACCCCAAAAATCCTTTTAAAGTCAAAGAAAAGACACACCTTGGAACACTGGATTTTATAGTACAATAGGGCTATGAAGTTATTTATGTGACATAAGAGCAGGTGCTTCATTTGTTCCACCATCCCTATCCATCTGTGCTGTTCATAAAAGCTATCCTGATACTCCATTGAAATGCTACCGGAGAGCCGAGCAGATCCTAAGATCTAAGCCCACAGGCTCTACAGTCAGAACCTGACTTCTGCACTGACAGATCTCAGGTGCACCACTGAATTCTCACACGTGTGTTGTGTCTCACCCAGTGAAAAATCCTTATTGGCACATCTACATGCCTCTAGAGCAGTGAGGGCAATCACAGAATCATATAGAATAGAAGGTGACCATTTTCCCATCGAGTCTGTGCCGATAATAAATGAAGAAATGCAACAAATATAATGAAACTGTAAGGAAGAAGGTAACTCAACGGCTGCTTTGATGAGATTGTTCTTCCTTCACAAAGTGTAAATGACGTGCTTCATGGTTCCCTTGCCCATCCCCCCAGCTCCATGAGATATCCAGACCAGACTCCTTGAAGTTTGGAGCCCGTTTCTTTGATTTTCCCAGGTTGCATACTTCTTGCAGTGCTGTCATTTCCCCTTTAAGTGAGTTATATAACCGTGCCCTATTCAGCTCTATTTTCTGCATCACGCCCGCCCCATTGTTTGCCTACTGACTAAGGGACTTTCAGAATCTTGAGGACAGGCTAAATGCATCTTTTGAATTTGAAAAATGGCCAAAAAAAGAAGTCTCCTAACAAAAGTAACAATAGCTAAGAAATAATAAAATTATGAAAAACAGTCCAATAATATGGGAGGTTATTTTGCCGAAAGGGTTAAAACAGGCACTAAATAGATGCTGTGCTAATAAGCAAAGCCTGTTTGAAAGTATGGATTTAGCATGCAATTTTCGGGCTAATTGATGGTTATCATGATGTAAATGGGCCTTGCAGGCACTGAAACCGATAAGTGAAGCTTTAGCACTCAAGTGCCGATTTCATGCAATTTTCCTGGAGTTGTATAAGCAGCTTGCACTCACCCACTTCGATTGAAGTTGTGGACTGTGCTAGCTGGGAGTGGAAAGATGTCTCGAGGAGCTAGAAAGAGGGCACCCAGGTTCACCAATGTGGCACTGGAGGACCTGATGGAGGAGGTAAAGAGGGGGAAGGAAGCCACAGGGGCAGCATGTGGGAGACAGCATGTGGGAGATCACCTGAGAGGAGCTCTGGCCCCAGGAAATGGCTCCAGTGCCACAAGAAATTTAAGCACTTGACAGGAATGGTCAAGGTAAGATCCCATCTCACAAAGACACTTCTCAATATCTGCACCATCACCACCAGGATCACAGCCTCAATAAAAATTCATCCACCATTTAACCATGCACTGACATTCACACAGCCCACACTATTGCCTTTGTAAGGTCGAAGGCGGCCATGTATAAGGGCTGGCGCTGTTCCCTGCATTTTTCCTGCAGCTGTCGCGCTACAGGAAACGAGCCAAAGGCGGGAAAAGGAAACGTTACAAGGACACCCTCAAAGCCTCCCTGATAAAGTGCGACATCCCCACTGACACCTGGGAGTCCTTGACCATAGACCGCCCTAAGTGGAGGAAATGCATCCGGGAGGGCGTTGAGCTCCTCGAGTATCGTCGCCGAGAGAATGCAGAAATCAAGCACAGGCAGCGGAAGGAGAGTGCGGCAAACCAGGCTCCCTGCCCACCCTTTCCCTCAATGACTATCTGTCCCATTTGTGACAGAAACTGTGGTTCTTGTTTTGGACTGTTCAGCCACCTAAGAACTTATGCTAACAGTGGAAACAAGTCTTCCTCGATCCCGAGGGACTGCCTATGATGATAACTATTGCATCCTTCACAGGTATACGAAATTGTGAATTGAAAGAAATAACTTGAGACCAAAAAGTCTCTTCAGACTGGTGCTAGAATTAAAAGATTCATTCCATGGTACAATAGCTAAAATGACTGGAACAGCATGAACATAAACAAACTGATAACGGGCAGCTCCAAACATCTGAAGGCCAAGAATGGCACGTCTGACTCCAACTTTGGGAGGATGTGGAGGGTTTCACTGAAGAGTTGATACAAAGAACTTGACATATCATAGGTTAAATAGGATTTATGAAAGGGAAATCATGCTGGACAAATCTTTTAGAATTTTTTGAGGATGTAACTAGTAGAGTGGACAAGGGAGAACCAGTGGATGTGGTGTATTTGGACTTTCAAAAGGCTTTTGACAAGGTCCCACACAAGAGATTGGTGTGCAAAATTAAAGCACATGGTATTGGGGGTAATGTACTGATGTGGATAGAGAACTGGTTGGCAGACAGGAAGCAGAGAGTCGGGATAAACGGTCCTTTTTAGAATGGCAGGCAGTGACTACTGGAGTGCCGCAGGGCCCAGCTATTTACAATATACATCAATGATTTAGATGAAGGAATTGAGTGCAATATCTTCAAGTTTGCAGATGACACTAAGCTGGGTGGCGGTGTGAGCTGTGAGGAGGATGCTAAGAGGCTGCAGGGTGACTTGGACAGGTTAGGTGAGTGGGCAAATGCATGGCAAATGAAGTATCATGTGGATAAATGTGAGGTTATCCACTTTGGTGGCAAAAACATGAAGGCAGAATATTATCTGAATGGCGGCAGATTAGGAAAAGGGGAGGTGCAACGAGACCTGGGTGTCATGGTACATCAGACATTGAAAGTTGGCATGCAGGTACAGCAGGCACTGAAGAAGGCAAATGGTATGTTGGCCTTCATAGCTAGGGGATTTAAGTATAGGAGCAGGGAGGTCTTACTGCAGTTGTACAGGGCCTTGGTGAGGCCTCACCTGGAATATTGTGTTCAGTTTTGGTCTCCTAATCTGAGGAAGAATGTTCTTGCTATTGAGGGAGTGCAGCAAAGGTTCACCAGACTGATTCCCGAGATGGCAGGACTGACATATGAGGAGATATTGGATCGACTGGGCCTGTATTCACTGGAGTTTAGAAGGATGAGAGGGGATCTTATAGAAACATATAAAATTCTGACGGGACTAACATAGAAAATAGGTGCAGGAGTAGGCCATTTGGCCCTTCCAGCCTGCACCACCATTCAACGAGTTCATGTGACTGGACAGGTTAGATGCAGGAAGAATGTTCCCGATGTTGGGAAAATCCAAAACCAGAGAACACAGTTTATGGATAAGGGGTAAGCCATTGAGGACTGAGATGAGGAGAAACTTCTTCACTCAGAGTTGTTAACCTGTGGAATTTCCTATCGCAGAGAGTTGTAGATGCCAGTTCATTGGATAAATTCAAGAGGGATTAGATATGACCCTTACGGCTAAAGGGATCAAGGGGTATGGAGAGAAAGCAAGAAAGGGGTACGGAGGTGAATGATCAGCCATGATCTTATTGAATGGTGGTGCAGGCTCAAAGGGCCGAATGGCCTACTCCTGCACCTATTTTCTATGTTTCTATGTAAATGGTCCTGCCAACATCCTACACCAGGCCCACCCCTAAAAAGAGAATTGAAAAAATACATAAAAGGTGTTTCAGGGCAGACGGTGAATATAATAACTGTTCGTGCCAACAGCTATCAATCCGATCAGGACTACTAACAACTACTTGTCATGGTCGTATTTCTACTATGTCTATCCCGATTGTGTGTTGTGTTTGACTATATTTGAACTGCCTTAATAAAATGTTTTATAACTGCTAAGAGCCTTTGGGTATGTGTGTGTAACCTGTGATCCTAATCTTACAGTGGTGTCAGAAGTGGGATACAGTATGTAGACGTTTTAAGGGTCCGGTTAGCGGTGAACCAAGGAACTTAGTCAAACTCACGTGATCGTTGCTTAGGCTGAATGAGTTACTCTCTAAAAGAAGGGAGAAGGAGGGAGCGTGTCAGATAGGTGAAGCCTAACCCAAAATGGATGGTGCTTATTATCGAGAAAAAGGCACGAACAGTCAAAACGAGGAGAGGGCTTTGGAGATAACGAGGGGAAAAGATCTAAGTTGCATCTTCAACCATCTGAGAACTCAGCAAAGGAAGGAAAAAAACTGGGAATTAGAGAATAAGTTGCTGGGACGACAATTAAAAAAAAAAGGAAATGGAAAAAAAACAAGATTTGCTCAGTGAACGGGACCTTAAAAAACTAAATGCTGGAATGTATGTAATTTGTATGAAAATGTGTTAAAGTGTGGCAGTCTCCCTGATTGTTTTGACTATGATTTACAGAGCTGTGAAAAAAGATAAGCTTCGGCCTTTGAAGTCAGTTGCCAGTCCTTTGTTTTAAATTGGATTACAGTTATATAGTTTAAATTAAAAATGCGTGGTCTCGTTTTAAATCAATTTGAACGTTTAAAAAGCACCATCTTCTTAAATGTAGTGTCCCTTTTTAAAAAAAAGCCTGCATGAATATAAGCTGAGGGAAGCTCTGCCCTATTTTTCCTTTTGTTTAGGAAAACATTGTGACCATAGTGAAATTCTGGTTATTTTAAATTATATGAGTTTCTCGTTCCGTACAAGATTCTCACATTTAAAAAAAATCATTGGCAGTATTTGAATTGGAAGTTTAGAAACAATTGGAGTTTAATCTAAAATATTGTCTTCACCAATGAGAAACTTTTATTTAAATCTAATTAATTTACAGCTATATTAATGTTTCTGCTGTTTTAATGGATTTTTAATTCGTAAGTACAAAGACTGGGAGAAAAAAAGGTTTCTATTGGGAAAGTTTTTTTTAATTATTATTATGTAAAGTGATGCAATTGCATGCGTCTGACAATATTTGCTCCCCCTTTTCACAAACCTGCAAACATGGAAACATAGAAAATAGGTGGAGTAGGCCATTCGGCCCTTCATGAATGAACATGCAGCTTTAGTACCCCATTCCTGTTTTCTCACCATACCCCTTGATTCCCTCTAGTAGTAAGGTATACATCTAACTCCTTTTTGAATATATTTAGTGAATTGGCCTCAACAACTTTCTGTGGTAGAGAATTCCACAGGTTCACCACTCTCTGGGTGAAGAGTTTCTCCTCATCTCGGTCCTAAATGGCTTACCCCTTATCCTTAGACTGTGACCCCTGGTTCTGGACTTCCCCAACATTGGGAACATTCTTCCTGCATCTAACCTGTCTAAACCCGTCAGAATTTTAAACGTTTCTATGAGGTCCCCTCTCATTCTTCTGAACTCCAGTGAATACAAGCCCAGTTGATCCAGTCTTTCTTGATATGTCAGTCCCGCCATCCCGGGAATCAGTCTGGTGAACCTTCGCTGCACTCCCTCAATAGCAAGAAAGTCCTTCCTTAAGTTAGGAGACCAAAACTGTACACAATATTCAAGGTGTGGCCTCACCAAGGCCCCGTACAACTGCAGCAACACCTCCCTGCCCCTGTACTCGAATCCCCTCGCTATGAAGGCCAACATGCCATTTGCTTTCTTAACCGCCTGCTGTACCTGCATGCCAACCTTCAATGACTGATGTACCATGACACCCAGGTCTCGTTACACCTCTGCTTTTCCTAATCTGTCACCATTCAGATAATAGCCTGTCTCTCTGTTTTTACCACCAAAGTGGATAACCTCACATTTATCCACAATTACTTCATCTGCCATGCATTTGCCCACTCACCTAACCTATCCAAGTCACTCTGCAACCTCATAGCATCCTCCTCGCAGCTCACACTGCCACCCAACTTAGTGTCATCCGCAAATTTGGAGATACTACATTTAATCCCCTCGTCTAAATCATTAATGTACAGTGTAAACAGCTGGGGCCCCAGCACAGAACCTTGCGGTACCCCACTAGTCACTGCCTGCCATTCTGAAAAGTACCCATTTACTCCTACTCTTTGCTTCCTGTCTGACAACCAGTTCTCAATCCACATCAGCACACTACCCCCAATCCCATGTGCTTTAACTTTGCACATTAATCTCTTGTGTGGGACCTTGTCGAAAGCCTTCTGAAAGTCCAAATACACCACATCAACTGGTTCCCCCTTGTCCACTCTACTGGAAACATCCTCAAAAAATTCCAGAAGATTTGTCAAGCATGATTTCCCTTTCACAAATCCATGCTGACTTGGACCTATCATATCACCTCTTTCCATGCGATGACATCCTTAATAATTGATTCCATCATTTTACTCACTACCGATGTCAGGCTGACCGGTAGAAAGGAGTTAACTTTCCACTGATTAGTGAACCTAAAAAAACACCTAACAACTTTAGCATCGCTGAATGAAATTTTATTGAACTTAAATTTTATTTAATTTAAGTTTCTTAAAATTAAGTGAATGTGTTTCCATGTGCCAGAAGGAAAATAAAATCTAACGGGTTATAAAGAATTAAAAAAAATGTGTCAATGACTTAGACCAAGTGGGAACATTTGATCTATGTTTTCGATCTTTAATATTGTACTAGACAGTAAAGCTCCTCTCGGTATCATGAATGAGATATGAATGGTAATTAATGGGATGTGTAAAATGGTGAGAGGAAGTGAACGAGGGTATACGATAGAAACAGGAGAATTGAATTTTCCTAAAATTCTAGTGAAAGTCAGGAAATTGTAGTTCCGAATAGTAAATTGATAGCTTTCTCTTGGAGACATTTGTGTCCTTGCCTATGTACCTTTTAAGAAAACTGCATTGATAGCCTGGCCACTAGCCAACATATCGGGATCATGCAGTGGGAGATGAGCAAAGATCTCCAGACTACTACAATACCAGTGTGAGTGTGTAAATGTGATTACCATCCAGAAATGAGGTTGCAGAGTGACTTGGATAGGTTAGGTGAGTGGGCAAATGCATGGCAGATGAAGTAATTGTGGATAAATGTGAGGTTATCCACTTTGGTGGTAAAAACAGAGAGACAGGCTATTATCTGAATGGTGACAGATTAGGAAAAGCAGAGGTGTAACGAGACCTGGGTGTCATGGTACATCAGTCATTGAAGGTTGGCATGCAGGTACAGCAGGCGGTTAAGAAAGCAAATGGCATGTTGGCCTTCATAGCGAGGGGATTCGAGTACAGGGGCAGGGAGGTGTTACTACAGTTGTACGGGGCCTTGGTGAGGCCACACCTTGAATATTGTGCACAGTTTTGGTCTCCTAACTTAAGGAAGGACTTTCTTGCTATTTGCACTGAGGAATGGGTCTCAGACATGCTCAGTTACTTGACAACAGCAAGACATTAAATGGTTAATGTGGCTCAGGCAGAGAGCTAATTTTTAAAGCATTGACACAAACTCCATCGAGAAACGATTTAATTAATGAAACAATCAGACGAGAGTTAAACATGCTGGTACCGGTTAGAGGGATTGAAATTGATGATGAAGTGGAGAGTTACATAGAATTTGGATGAGGAAAATTGAAGGCTAGGGAGAAAGAAATTTAGCAAGAATTATCCACAAGATGGATACGAGTAAAAGTGAGATCTGGAGAATCTTTAAGTCATGACTTGTTGATTAGATGTTAAACTGTAGTGTCGCTTGAAATGATTGTGAGACTGAATTTAACTGTGACTGTAATAATTGTGTTTTGTAGGTAACAGCATAGGAAAAGCCAGTATGAATCCAGTATAAAGTGGTGTGCCTCGCAGGGCCAAGCATCGAAAGCAGGCTAATGGGTGCGACAAACCAAATACTTGGAGCAAAGGACAGCCTGCCTGAAAGCTTACGGGTTGTGGTTAAGGGGATGGAGGAGTCCACCTCCACCTTAGTCCCTGGTTTGAGGAGAGGCGGGTCAATTCAAAACAGTGACTTGTGGAGCCCAACATCATGCAGCGTTTGATGACGGAGCTCGCAGCTTCCACTGCAGTCATTGCTGCTTGCTTGGAATGGCAAACTCCTGCACTGGATGTTCAGGCAGTTGCCACGATGGCTCTGGGCTCCTCAGTTGAAAGGGGCTTGCAGAGTGTCTCCGATGAGCAGAGATCTGTCCTCTACCAGATCACTGGGCAGGCTGGACAGAGGCCCCAAGGTAGTGTCGTGGGAATCATGGAGCAGGAACCTATTGGCCTCTCTCCGGATGTCACCATTGCTGCTCCATACACTGCCATTCTACCATTGCCCTTGCTGTTGTCAGCCATGCAGCCCAGATTGCTGAAGTCCATGCTGAGATGGTGCAGTCTGAGGTGGGACCATCACAGCCCACAGCCTCTCGAGGCTTCCAGAAGGAAATCTGAACTGTCCTCTTCAGTAGCTCAGCAGTCATCCACTTCGCCTGCTGCTACCACTGGGGTTGCACTTCACAGAAGCACCACAGTAGTCAAGAGTACTTAAACAATAGCCACTAAAGGTAAGCACCAAGGTGAATAGTTTAATATTTGTAAGTGCTGTTGGTTGTGTCAAGTTTACATTGTTTCTTCTTGATGTAATAAGCAGAAATTATGGTAATTAGGTACTGGTGGAATTGGTGTTTTTTTTTGTTATAATGGAGAAGAGATTGAAAGGATTGAATGCAGATGATGGACTGCCTGATGCATTGTAAGTCATGTGGCAGCAGTGCTCTAGAGTCTGATGATGGAACACATCTCACAAAAGCACTCTTCAATTCGATGGCGATGAGTGTCCCTCCTATGGGCGCAAGTTTCCACAAGAAAAAAAACGGGCGCCCCTCCGAGCTGGGCACCCGTTTTTCGCGCCTAAAACGGCGCCTAAAAAAATCCTCGGTAGTCTCCACCGACTTACAGGTCCTGTGGCACTCGGCGCAGCCGGCACGAGCTGTGGGGGGGGGCGGAGCCAGGTCCCTGCGCTAAAAACAGTGCCGGGACCTCTGCACATGCGCGCTACAGTCGGCACGCAAGTGCAGTAGCTCCAGGTGCCGAACTGTGTGGGAGGGGCCCAAAGCACGCAGCCCCTAGCCCTGGCCCAATGGCCTCACTGGGGCTGTGTGAATGAGGCTCCTCCCACGGCCAGCTCCTGCTCCCCGCCCGACCAGACCCGACACTCGCTCCACCCCCCCCCCCCCCCCGCCGACCAGACCCAACCCGACACCCGCTCCCCCCCCCCCCCCGCCCCGACCCGACACCTGCTCTCCCCCCCCAGCCCCGACCCGAGGCCCGCTCCCCCCCGCCGACCAGACCCGACCCGACACCCGCTCCCCCCCCGCCCCGACCCGACCCGACACCCGCTCCCCCTCCCCCGACCCGACACCCGCTCTCCCCCCAGCCCCGACCCGAGGCCCGCTCCCCCCCCCTGACCCGACACCCGCTCTCCCAGCCCCGACCCGAGGCCCGCTCCACCCCCCCCCCCCCACCCGACACCCGCTCCCGCTCCCCCCCCCCGACCCGACACCCGCTCCCCCCTCCCTCTCTCTCTCTCTCTCCCTCCCCCCTCTCTCTCCCTCCCTCCCCTCTCTCTCCCTCCCCTCCCCTCTCTCTCTCTCTCTCTCTCTCTCTCCCTCCCCTCTCCCGCTCAGCGGCACGAACAGCTGCAGAATTCTCCCTGGCTGAAGCACTTTCACACAGGTAGGAAGATGGTTTATTTAATCTTTTCTTGGCTTATAAATGTTTATTCAGGTTGGATTTATTTGTATAATATTTGTAGAAGTATAAATAAGGATTTATTGTCAAATTTAATGAGTTCCCTTCCCCCCCCACCTCGTTCTGGACGCCTAATTTGTAACCTGCGCCTGATTTTTTAATGTGTAGAACAGGTTTTTTCAGTTCTACAAAAATCTTCTCTGGCTCCATTCTACTTTAGTTTGGAGTACATTTTCACTGTGGAAACTTTCAAATCAGGCGTCAGTGGCCGGACACGCCCCCTTTTGAAGAAAAAATTCTGTTCTAAACTAGAACTGTTCTACCTGACTAGAACTGCAGAAAAAAAAATGTGGAGAATTGCGATTTCTAAAATAGTCCTTTCTCCACCAGTTGCTCCTAAAAATCAGGCGCGAATCATGTGGAAACTTGGGCCCTATGTATGGGCATCTACCTGGAAGCCTCTGGTGGCTCCCCTGGTTCCCTCCTCTTCCTCTTCAGATTGACCCTCGGGCACAATTACTGCTGGTAACAGTTGGTCTCTTAGGATTGCCAGATTGTGGAGCATGCAGCAAATCAGCGCAAATCTGGACACCTCCTTGGCCGAGTAATGCAGGGCATTTCCTGACCAGTCAAGGCATCTAAAACTCTGCTTTAGGACCCCAATGGTTTGATGATATTCCTGGTGGCTGAGTGGCTCTCATTGTATGAGTGTTCAGCTGGTGTCTGGGAGTGTCTCAGGTGAGTCATGAGCATGGCACCAGAGGGTATCCCTCGTCAACTAGTAGCCAACCCCATGCATTGGTACTCTTAAAGATCTGTAGATGGATGACTGTATCATTATAATACATCGTGGCAATTTCCTGAATAGCAGGCATTCACATATACGCTGCCGGTGGTTGCAGACAAGCGGGAATGGAATCCCTTCCAGTTCCTGAACACCTCAGAGTTTAAATGAGGGGCTCGCATAGGCACATATGTAAACTCAATGGGTCTGAAATTCCAGTCGGGGGCTTCTTTCGGACGAATGCCTCCGACCCGAGAATTTTTTACGAATTTACTTGGTGAACCCGGAGGCGCCTGTGTTTGCGGTGGGGAGGTCTTCTCTTCCCGTGCTTCGGAGTGCGCTCCCGTACCTCGACGTTTGGACGCAGAAGGTGCAACACGTGTGACTGCACAACCAATCAGGTACAGTACTCTCATTAATAGCAATGAGAACTCCGTATCTACAAGTTCTTATTGCTATTAATGAGAATCCCAAACACACTAAACACAAAAAATAAAAAACACACCTCACATATTTAACATTAATTTAAATTAAAGTTAATAAATGGGTTAGAAAAAATTATATTATATATTTTTTGGATTTTTTTTTAAAGTTTTGTAATTAGGGTTTAAAATAAACTTACCTTAGTGGACAGGGTTTTTAACATAAAAATGTGTTTTTAAATTTTATTTTTATATGTTTTTTTATATATTTTAAAACTCTTACGCTGGTAAAAGTATGCTATGTGCCTGCTTTTACCAGTCGCAAGAGTTTTAAGGACATTCGCTGGGCAAGGGATGGGTAAATAGCGCAATCTCGCCCGCCCATGCGAATGTCCTTCTCCCCAAGATGCATTGGATCTGTCAAGCCAGAACTTGACAGATCGGAAAAGCCAGTTTTCGGCGCATGTGCATCGTGCGCTGAAAACCGGCTTTTGCGATGCCTCCCCGGGTCCGTGCACACTCCGTATGGACCCGGTGAGGCTGGAATTTCAGGCCCACTAGCTCTCTGGAAATGTGGAATCCTGCAATCCAGTCGAATCCTAGAGCTCTCTGCCTCTGGTCTGATCTGCCAACAGGGAATGATATATAGTCATTCCTCAGAGCATATAGAGCCACAGAGATCTCGGTTATATAGAAGTGCACAGAGGATTGTGATACCTGACTTGTATCATCTGAGGCAGCCTGGAGGTTCCAGTAGCATAAAAATTAAGTGCTAATGTGACCTTGACTGCCACAGGCAATGCAGTCCTAGCTGTGACGTCTGAGTCTTTGTTCCACGAGGTCATAGTTCTCTGTAATTACAATAGATTATTGACCTGAAAATTTAACTGTTTCTCTCTCCACAGATGCTGCCTGACCTGCTGAGTATTCCCAGCATTTTCTGTTTTATTTCTGATTTCCAGCATCCACAGTATTTTGCTTTTTCTGAAATGATTGGCTTGGTAATTTTTCTTTTTATTCATTCACGGGATATGAATGTTGCTCGCAAGGCCCGCATTTACTGCCCATCCCTAATTTTAGATGGCAGTTAAGAGTCAACAACATTGCTGTGGGTCTGAACTCACATATAGGCCAGACCAAGTAAGGATCACAGATTTCCTTCCCTAAAAGGACATTAGTGAGTCAATGGATTTTTATGACAATCCGGTAGTTTCATGGGGCTCAATTTTCCCCAATGCCGTTTTTGGCGTATTGAAGATATTGGGCCCGACTACGCCAAAAAAAAATTGAAAGTTTCCCCGTTTTGACTTGTGAATGTGGCCCGGTTCACATTGTCCTTTAGCTCTGCGGGTGGAGCCTAAGATGTGCAAAAAGATCGGGTTGCCAGGGTAATGAGGGACACACTGCAGGCCGAGGCTGGAAAGTGAAAAATACAAGACATTCTAGCCAGCTCACAGCAATCCGCATAAGTACAATGCAGCTTACCACCATGAAAATATTAAAGAGTCTTCGTGCCAAAAGTAAACTGAATTGGAAAGCACCCCCCCGCCGCACCAATGCCGATGCCCGGTACCACTCCTAGCCCAGGCCAAAAGGGTGGACAGACCAGACCAAAAGCCCCAGATTAATGTTAATTCAAGATTAAAGACAAAAAGAAGGCTGTTACAGTACTACAGAACTCGTAAGTAAGAGGTTATAATGACCCACTCTCCCTCCCTCTCTGCCGCTGCTGTCCCGGCCGTGGAACTGGATCTTCTGCGCTGATTCACTTACCAGCACTGATTTTGTTAATTGCCCTGAAGGTTTTTCAGAGCAGACACATATGCCGTCTTAAGAAAAATCGTAGTTGGCCAAACTTGCATAAATAGCCTGAATTGGCACGGGTGGCAGGTTACGCCCCCAATGAGATTTTAAAAATCGTAGCCTAAAAAAAAATAACCTAAGTGAATTACGTTGGTGCAGAAACTTTGGGGAGGCTTGGAGATTTTAATTTACTCAAAAAAGAACAGTGCACGCCAAAAAAACGGCGCAGATAATTGGGGACAATTAAGCCCATGGTCACCATTACTGATACTAGCTTTTTATTCTAGAGTTACTTAACTGAATTTAAATTCGCCAGCTGCTTTGGTGGGATTTGAACTCGCATCTCTGGATTATTAGTCCAGTAACATTACCACTATGCTACTGTAGGTAATGTGCAGCCTTCTTATGCAATGGTCTTGGGTCATTTGAATATAGGGTACTACTTTCTGAAAACCCTAGGTGGATAGGGTCTCCTGCTGAGAGTGCTCCTTGCCCTCCTGTCCCGCTCTTGCAGCAACTGGTGCTGCTCTGCCTGGCCTCATCTCCTCCTACAATTCCAGAGCCAGGGGGACTCCTAGCAAAATGTTCATGACCAAGCATTCCCTTTCTCCTGATAACCCCTAAAAGGTGTCCAATAAGGCAGAGTAGCACAACACTCACTCTTTTTAGGTGAAGACGTGAGAAACTATCCAGGAAAAATGTTTATAGATGTTGGTGAAGTATCCCAGAAAGTCTTCTGATGTGTCTCAAAAGTCCTCTTAAAACACAGTGTAGTCAGTCCATCTCGCTCAGCAAGTGAACATTGAAAGCTGAGAATGGCTTCAAGTATCACTCAAAAAAAGAGGCAGCTCGTGCAGAGCACGGAGTGCAGCAGCACAGAGTGGCATTTGAGAGTTTGGTAAGTGGTTGAGTTTTAAGGGTTATTCTCTTTAAACCATTTGGAGGCTGGAGTAAATTGTTAGTGGCAATTGCCAGTAGCTTCTAAGTAAATAGCAGTTTAATTTAAAGGGGAAAAGTTAAATAGTTGGGAATCTTTCAGGTTTAGGCAGAGAAAAACAAAGTAACACTCCAGTAGGAGGCAATTAGCAGCTAGTTAAAATCAGTTCTGTAAACGACTGACCAGTAGTGAGTCATCTGACCAAGATAGTTTAAAAAGAGGCAGAGCATGGAGTGCAGCAGCATAGAGTGGCATTCGTGAGTTTGGTAAGTGGGTGAGTTTTAAGGCAAGTGGGGGTGGCAGGTGCTGTTTTGTCTTGTTTTTCCTACCAGTGCTGACACTAGAGCAGCTGATAAGGAGTGCGAGAGTAGGAGATGGAAGCCCAGAGACCAGCCCAACCAGCTGCAGACAAAGACAAAGGGATGAGAAATCGAGAAGTGACGTCACAGCCAAGCTGGTAAGTGGTTGGCTGTTTGACTGGTAAGTACAACACTCTTTTAGACTGAATATAAGATTGGTTTAATTGGCAGCGAACTACTAAGTAGCTGTTTGGTGTTTAAGTAAATTTTAGTAAGTAAATTAATTTAAGGATTTAGTCATGGCAGGAGAGCTCAGACCCCCGTGTCATGCTCCTCCTGTGCTATGTGGGAAGTCAGGGACACGGTGACTGCTATGTGTGCGGGAAGTGTGTCCAGCTGCAGCTCCTGACAGACCGCATGGCGGCACTAGAGCTGCGGATAGACTCACTCTGGAGCATGCACGAAGCTGAGAATGTTGTGGATACCACATTTAGTGAGTTGGTCACACCGCAGGTAAGGGTTAGGACAGATAGTGAATGGTGACCAAGAGACAAGGCAAGAGCAGGAGTCCCCTGCGGTCATCTCCCTCCAAAACAGATATACTGTTTTGGATACTGTTGGGGGAGATGACTTACCAGGGGAAGGCACCAGCAGCCAGGTTCATGGCACCATGGGTGGCTCTGCTGCACAGAAGGGCGGGAAAAAGAGTGGGAGAGCTATAGTGACAGGGGACTTTATTGTAAGGAGAATAGATAGGAGTTTCTGCGGCCGCAACCGAGACTCCAGGATGGTATGTTGCCTCCCTGGTGCAAGGGTCAAGGATGTCTCGGAGCGGCTGCAGAGCATTTTAGAGAGGGAGGGTGAACAGTCAGTTGTCTTGGTACATGTAGGTAACAACGATATAGGTAAGAAGCGGGAAGAGGTCCTACAAGCTGAATTTAGGGAGCTAGGAGTTAAATTAAAAAGTAGGACCTCAAAAGGTAGTAATCTCTGGATTGCGAGCAGTGCCACGTGCTAATCAGAGTAGAGGAAGCAGGATAGTTAAAATAAATACGTGGCTTGAGCAGTGGTGCAAGAGGGAGGGATTCAAATTCCTGGGACATTGGAACCAGTTCTGGGGGAAGTGGGACCTGCACAAAAGGGACGGTCTGCACTTGGACAGGACTGGAACTGATGTCCTTGGGGTAACATTTGCTAATGCAGTTCGGAAGTGTTTAAACTAATATGGCAGGGGGGTGGGAAGCGATGCAGCGAGACAGGGCGAAGTAATATGGAGTCAGAAACAGATGGTAGAAAGGTAAAAAGCAATAGTGGAAGGCCGAGTAAACAAAGGCAAGAAACAAAAAGAGCCATACTACATCATAATTCTAAAAGGACAAAGAATGTTAAAAAAACAAGCCTGAAGACTTTGTGTCTTAATGCAAGGAGTATCCGTAATAAGGTGGATGAATTAACTGTGCAAATAGATGTTAACAGATATGATGTGATTGGCATTACACAGACATGGCTCCAGGAGGATCAGGGCTGGGAACTCAACATCCAAGGGTATTCAACATTCAGGAAGGATAGATTAAAAGGAAAAGGAGGTGGGGTAGCATTGCTGGTTAAAGAGGAGATTAATGCAATAGTTAGGAAGGACATTAGCTTGGATGATGTGGAATCTATGTGGGTAGAGCTGTACAACACCAAAGAGCAAAAGACGTTAGTGGGAGTTGTTTACAGACCTCCAAACAGTAGCAGTGATGTTGGGGAGGGCATCAAACAGGAAATTAGGGGTGCATGCAATAAAGGTGCAGCAGTTATCATGGGTGACTTTAATATGCATATAGATTGGGCTAACCAAACTGGAAGCAATACGGTGGAGGAGGATTTCCTGGAGGGCATAAGGGATGGTTTTCTCGACCAATATGTTGAGGAGCCAACTAGGGGGGAGGCCATCTTAGACTGGGTGATGTGTAATGAGAGAGGATTAATTAGCAACCTCGTTGTGCGAGGCCCCTTGGGGAAAAGTGACCAAAATATGGTGGAATTCTACATTAGGATGGAGAATGAAACAGTTAATTCAGAGACCATGATCCAGAACTTAAAGAAGGGTAACTTTGAAGGTATGAGGCATGAATTGGCTAGGATAGCTTGGCGAATATACTTAAGGGGTTGACTGTGGATGGGCAATGGCAGACATTTAGAGAGCGCATGGATGAACGACAACAATTGTACATTCCTGTCAGGCGTAAACATAAAAAAGGGAAGGTGACTCAACCGTGGCTATCAAGGGAAATCAGGGATAGTATTAAAGCCAAGGAAGTGGCATACAAATTGGCCAGAAATAGCAGCGAACCCGGGGTCTGGGAGAAATTTAGAACTCAGCAGAGGAGGACAAAGGGTTTGATTAGGGCAGGGAAAATAGAGTACGAGAGGAAGCTTGCAGGGAACATTAAGACGGACTGCAAAAGCTTCTATAGATATGTAAAGAGAAAAAGGTTAGTAAAGACAAATGAAGGTCCCCTGCAGTCAGAATCAGGTGAAGTCATAACGGGGAAAAAAGAAATGGCAGACCAATTGAACAAGTACTTTGGTTCGGTATTGACGAAGGAGGACACAAACAACCTTCTGGATATAAAAGGGGTCAGAGGGTCTAGTAAGGAGGAGGAACTGAGGGAAATCCTTATTAGTCGGGAAATTGTGTTGGGGAAATTGATGGGATTGAAGGCTGATAAATCACCAGGGCCTGATGGACTGCATCCCAGAGTATTTAAGGAGTACTTGGAAATAGCAGATGCATTGACAGTCATTTTCCAACATTCCATAGATTCTGGATCAGTTCCTATGGAGTGATGGGTAGCCAATGTAACCCCACTTTTTAAAAAAGGAGGGAGAGAGAAAACAGGCATTTATAGACCGGTCAGCCTGACATCGGTAGTGGGTAAAATGATGGAATCAATTATTAAGGATGTCATAGCAGCGCATTTGGAAAGAGGTGACATGATAGGTCCAAGTCAGCATGGATTTGTGAAAGGGAAATCATGCTTGACAAATCTTCTGAAATTTTTTGAAGATGTTTCCAGTAGAGTGGACAAGGTAGAACCAGTTGATATGGTGTATTTGGACTTTTAGAAGGCTTTCGACAAGGTCCCACACAAGAGATTAATGTGCAAAGTTAAAGCACATGGGATTGGGAGTAGTGTGCTGATGTGGATCGAGAACTGGTTGGCAGAAAGGAAGCAAAGAGTCAAAGTAAATGGGTACTTTTCAGAATGGCAGGCAGTGACTAGTGGGGTACCGCAAGGTTCTGTGCTGGGGCCCCAGCTGTTTACATTGTACATTAATGATTTAGACGAGGAGATTAAATGTAGTATCTCCAAATTTGCGGATGACACGAAGTTGGGTGGCAGTGTGAGCTGCGAGGAGGATGCTATGAGGCTGCAGTGTGACTTGGATAGGTTAGGTGAGTGGGCAAATGCATGGCAGATGAAGTATAATGTGGATAAATGTGAGGTTATCCACTTTGGTGGCAAAAACAGAGAGACAGACGATTATCTGAATGGTGACAGATTAGGAAAAGGGGAGGTGCAACGAGACCTGGGTGTCATGGTACATCAGTCATTGAAGGTTGGCATTCAGGTGCAGCAGACGGTTAAGAAAGCAAATGGCATGTTGGCCTTCATAGCGAGGGGATTTGAGTACAGGGGCAGGGAGTTGTTACTGCAGCTACACAGGGCCTTGGTGAGGCCACACCTGGAGTATTGTGTACAGTTTTGGTCTCCAAACTTGAGGAAGGACATTCATGCTATTGAGGGAGTGCAGCAAAGGTTCACCAGACTGATTCTCTGGATGGCGGGACTGACATATCAAGAAAGACTGGATCAACTGGGCTTGTATTCACTGGAGCTCAGAAGAATGAGAGGGAATCTCATAGAAACGTTTAAAATTCTGACGGGTTTAGACAGGTTAGATGCAGGAAGAATGTTCCCAATGTTGGGGAAGTCCAGAACCAAGGGTCACAGTCTAAGGATAATGGGAAAGCCATTTAGGACCGAGATGAGGAGCAACTTCTTCACCCAGAGAGTGGTGAACCTGTGGAATTCTCTACCACAGAAAGTTGTTGAGGCCAATTCACTAAATATATTCAAAAAGGAGTTAGATGTAGTCCTTAATACTAGGGGGATCAAGGGGTATGGCGAGAAAGCAGGAATGGGGTACTGAAGTTGCATGTTCAGCCATGAACTCATTGAATGGCGGTGCAGGCTCGAAGGGCCGAATGGCCTACTCCTGCACCTATTTTCTATGTTTCTATGTTTCTAAATGACAGCCAACACATATTAAATGTAAATTGTGTCTGATAAACTTGATTGAGTTCTTCGATTAAATAAGTGAGAGTGGTGATAAAAGTTGACGCTGTATATGGACTTTCAAAAGGCATTTGAAAATGCTGTATGATAGACTTATTAGCAAAATTGAAGCCCTTGGTATTAAAGGGCTGTGAATATGAAATTGTCTAAGAGACAGAAAGCAGAGAGTAGTGGTGAATGGTTGTTTTTCAGACTGGGGAACACAAGAACATAAGAATTAGGGGACTGGGAGAAATTTAGAACTCAGCAGAGGAGGACAAAGGGTTTGATTAGGGCAGGGAAAATGGAATACGAGAAGAAGCTTGCAGGGAACATTAAGACGGATTGCAAAAGTTTCTATAGATATGTAAAGAGAAAAAGGTTAGTAAAGACAAACGTAGGTCCCCTGCAGTCAGAATCAGGGGAAGTCATAACGGGGAACAAAGAAATGGCGGACCAATTGAACAAGTACTTTGGTTCGGTATTCACTGAGGAGGACACAAACAACCTTCCGGATATAAAAGGGGTCAGAGGGTCTAGTAAGGAGGAGGAACTGAGGGAAATCCTTATTAGTCGGGAAATTGTGTTGGGGAAATTGATGGGATTGAAGGCCGATAAATCCCCAGGGCCTGATGGACTGCATCCCAGAGTACTTAAGGAGGTGGCTTTGGAAATAGTGGATGCATTGACAGTCATTTTCCAACATTCCATTGACTCTGGATCAGTTCCTATGGAGTGGAGGGTAGCCAATGTAACCCCACTTTTTAAAAAAGGAGGGAGAGAGAAAACGGGGAATTACAGACCGGTCAGCCTGACATCGGTAGTGGGTAAAATGATGGAATCAATTATTAAGGATGTCATAGCAGTGCATTTGGAAAGAGGTAATATGATAGGTCCAAGTCAGCATGGATTTGTGAAAGGGAAATCATGCTTGACAAATCTTCTGGAATTTTTTGAGGATGTTTCCAGTAGAGTGGACAAGAGAGAACCAGTTGATGTGGTATATTTGGACTTTCAGAAGGCTTTCGACAAGGTCCCACACAAGAGATTAATGTGCAAAGTTAAAGCACATGGGATTGCGGGTAGTGTGCTGACATGGATTGAGAACTGGTTGTCAGACAGGAAGCAAAGAGTAGGAGTGAATGGGGACTTTTCAGAATGGCAGGCAGTGACTAGTGGGGTACCGCAAGGTTCTGTGCTGGGGCTCCAGCTGTTTACATTGTACATTAATGATTTAGACGAGGGGATTAAATGTAGTATCTCCAAATTTGCGGATGACACTAAGTTGGGTGGCAGTGTGAGCTGCAAGGAGGATTCTATGAGGCTGCAGAGCGACTTGGATAGGTTAGGTGAGTGGGCAAATGCATGGCAGATGAAGTATAATGTGGATAAATGTGAGGTTATCCACTTTGGTGGTAAAAACAGAGAGACAGACTATTATCTGAATGGTGACAGATTAGGAAAAGGGCAGGTGCAAAGAGACCTGGGTGTCATGGTACATCAGTCATTGAAGGTTGGCATGCAGGTACAGCAGGCGGTTAAGAAAGCAAATGGCATGTTGGCCTTCATAGCGAGGGGATTTGAGTACAAGGGCAGGGAGGTGTTGCTACAATTGTATAGGGCCTTGGTGAGGCCACACCTGGAGTATTGTGTACAGTTTTGGTCTCCTAACCTGAGGAAGGACATTCTTGCTATTGAGGGAGTGCAGCGAAGGTTCACCAGACTGATTCCCGGGATGGCGGGACTGACCTATCAAGAAAGACTGGATCAACTGGGCTTGTATTCACTGCAGTTCAGAAGAATGAGAGGGGACCTCATAGAAACGTTTAAAATTCTGACGGGGTTAGACAGGTTAGATGCAGGAAGAATGTTCCCAATGTTGGGGAAGTCCAGAACCAGGGGACACAGTCTAAGGATAAGGGGGAAGCCATTTAGGACCGAGATGAGGAGGAATTTCTTCACCCAGAGAGTGGTGAACCTGTGGAATTCTCTACCACAGAAAGTTGTTGAGGCCAATTCACTAAATATATTCAAAAAGGAGTTAGATGAAGTCCTTACTACTAGGGGAATCAAGGGTATGGTGAGAAAGCAGGAATGGGGTACTGAAGTTGCATGTTCAGCCATGAACTCATTGAATGGCGGTGCAGGCTAGAAGGCCGAATGGCCTACTCCTGCACCTATTTTCTATGTTTCTATGTTTCTAGTAGTCGGCCACACGACCCCTCGTGTCTGATTCAATAAAATCATGGCTGATCTTTGACCTCAACTCCACTTTTCTGCCCTATCCGCATTCCCTTGATTACCATGGAGTCCAAATATTTATCTATCTCAGCCTTGAATATATTCAACGACTAAGCCGCCACAGCCTTTTGGGGCAGAGAATTCCAAAGATTCACAATACTCCAAGTGAAGAAATTCTTCCTAATTTCAGTCTTAAATGGCCTACCCCTTATCCTGAGACTATGCCCCCTAGTTCTAGACTCTCCAACCAGGGGATATAATCTGTCAGCATCTATCCTGTCAATTCCCGTCAGAATCTTATATCGTTCCATGAGATCATCTCTCACTCTTCTAAACTCCGATGAGTATAGGCCTAGTCTACTCAATCTCTCCTCATAGGACAACCCTCTCATCCCAGGAATCGATCTAATGACCTTTGTTGCACCATCTCTATGGCAAGTATATCCCTCCACAGATAAGGAGACCAATACTGTGCACACTACTCCAGATGTGGTCTCACCAAAGCCCTGCACAATTGTAGCAGGACTTCGTTATTCTTGTACTCCAACCCTCTAGCAATAAAGGCCAACATGTAATTTGCCTTCCCAATTGCTTGCTGCACTTGCATGCTAACTCTGTGTTTCCTGTGCAAAGACATCTAAATCTCTGAACACCGAAAGGGCGAAATTGACCCTTTTTATAGCCCCGTTCACGCCTCAGTTTTCGCCCGGGGGAGGGGGCGTTACCACCTCCCGGGAAATTGCCCCGGAGGTTTGGGGAGCCCTATCCCAGCACCTTGCCCCGCAGTTCGCGCCCCGAGCCGGCGATGACATCATTGTCGTGCACACTGACTCCTCACCACCCCGCTTCGGCCTCTTTCCGCTGTGCGGGGGAAATTGCCCCGTGGGCTGCGAGGCTGGCACGGGCAGATGTCAATGCAAGCTGGCAGACATCCGCCTCCGGGGCGCCCCTTAAAATGGAGGCCTTTAGCCACTCTTGGGACGGCCCGACAATGGTGATCCTTGCGTCGATCGGGCTGCCATTGTGCACTCCCGTTTTGGGTGCCAGGCTGCTGGCCCAGTCAATTGCGTCCCTGGTGGCCCAGTAAGGGCTACCAAAAGGTCTACAGTATGCACAGTGGCCCTGTCCTTTAATGGAAGGGGAGGGGTCTTGTAGCGCGTCAGCGCTAGCGGAGCCTTCGTGTAGCACTTGCCTGCACCGTGCTACCACCCCGGAAACGCCCCTCAAAGGAAGCAGAGCGCCGGAGTCATCGCCCCGCTTCCTTTGAGAGACGTACAGCCCAATTCCGCGTCAGGGCAGAACATCTGGTTCGGGCATAGGAAGTCCCAGTCCCGGAAGGTTACTGCCCCCAATCGGGGCGAGTGGCAATGTCTAGCCCCAAAATTTAATAGTTATCCACCATTTAAAAAATATTCCGTTTTTGTATTCTTCCTACCAAAGTGAATAATCGCACATTTCCCCTCATTATACTCCATTTACCACCTTATTGCCCATTCACTTAACCGGTCTATATCCCTTTGCAAGCTCTTTGCATCCTCCTCACAGCTTATTTTCCCTCCTAGATTTCTATCGTCAGCTAACTTGGATACATTACACTCCGTGCCTTCAACTAAGGCATCAATATAAATGGTAAATAGCTGAGGCCCAAGCAGTGATCCTTGCGGAACCCCACTAGTTATAGCCTGTAAACCTAAAAATGATTTGTTTATCCCTACTCTCTGTTTTCTGTCCATTAACCAATCCTCTGTGCTAATATATTACCCCCATGCACCTTATCTTGCCTAACAACCTTTTATGTGGCACATTATTGAATGCTTTTCGGCAATCCAAATATACTACATCCACTGGTTCCCCTTTATTGGTGCCAGGAATGAGGGACTTCAGTTATCTGGAGAGTCTAGAGAAGCTGGGATTGTTTTTCTCAGAACGGAGAAGGTTAAGAGGAGAGTTAATTGATTGTTCAAAATGATGAGGGATATTGATAGAATAGATGGAGAAAAACTGTTTCCAGTGACAGATGGGTCGGTAGCCAGTGAGCACAGATTTAAAGTAATTGGCAAAAGAGCAGAGGGAATTTTTTTTTTTTTTTTTTTTTACACAGATGTTATGATCTGGAACACACTGCCCGAAAGGGTGGAGGAAACAGATTCAACAGTTATTTTCAAAAGGGAATTGGATATATACTTGAAAACGAAAACATTGCAAGGCTAAGGGGAAAGAGCAGGCGAGTGGAATTAATTGGATAGCTCTTTTAAAAAGCCACCGCAGGCATGGTGGGCTGAATGGCCTCCTTCTGTCATGTGATATTCTATGTTCTAGTTCATCACTGTCGCTCTATACTAGTCAATACATACATGCTACTTAACTAATTGCAGCTCACAGGGAGTAGAGCATGTTGATTTTCTGAACCATCCAAAAGACTAGAATGAGTCTTGAAATTCGGTCAAAAAACAAAAAGCAAGAGTATTCTAAAGTTATACTACTGTTATGAAACATCTGCTAGAGATAATGGATATTCTTTCATAAAAATAATCAGTTGATTTGAAGGAATATCCACAATTGACAGTGAGTCTGTTGTTACTTTTTACATTACATAAAAAATTTGGGGACAGTTTTAAAGATATGACAAATCAACTATTATGGCCCTTAGCCAATTAACGTGGCTACTTTGTCAGCTGGCTGGAGATTAAGGACGCAAGCTTTAAAAGGTTGCAAATGAAGGTAGATTTACTGTCAATGATGAATTTAACAGCTCATTTATATGGTGGATTCATGAACGGAGTGGTTCTTTAGAAGAAACGGTAACTCCCAGTGGAATCAATGAAAGTATTTATTTTCAACATTCTATAGTGCATGCAACTTAAAAAATGATTTGGAATCATAGAATTATAGAATGGTTACAGCACAGAGGAAGACCATTCAGCACGCCAAGTCCATGCCGGCTCTCTGCAAGAGCACTTCAGCTAGTCTCACTCCCCCGGCCTTTCCCTGTAGCCTTGCAAGTTTTTTTCTTTCAGATACTTATCCAAATCCCTTTTGAAAGCTACAATTGAGTCTGCCTCCACCACCCTTTCAGGACTGAATTCCAGATCATAACCACTCGCTGCGTAAAGAAGTTTTTCCTCAAGTTGCCTTTGGTTCTTTTCTCCAATCACCTTGAATCTGTGTCCTCTGGTTCTCGACCCTTCCGCCAATGGGAACAGTTTCACTCTCTCTACTCTGTCTAGACTCCTGATGATTTTGAATACTTCTATCATATCTCCTCTCAACCTTCTCTGCTCTAAGGAGAATAACCCCAGCTTCTCCAGTCTATCCACGTAAGTGATGTTACTCATCGCAGGCGTAAATCGCAGCAAGGTGTTAAAGTTAGCGCCGAAACATAGTTTGCGCCTCCGACTACAAGTTTCAACAAAAATGTAAGTTGGAGGAGCGTTGGCGTTAAGTCAGGTGTTTCACAATGAAGTATGTGGGCCCGAGCCGAAACTTGCGGCAGTAAAGAAGTTTAATTGTTGTTCAATGCCCTGCAACATAATGTTGTATATTGTATGGTTTTATTTTGGTGGTGTTTTTGTGACTTTGTTGCAGTAAAATTTATGATTCATCATTTGCCATTGGTGTCTTGTGCATCATTGCAACGTTAACCAGAGATATGCCTTTATGGGAGCACATAGCGTGTCCAATATTGGTTCCATCCTCAGTTTCCTCCATTTAGGAGAGCTGGTCCATTACAAGCCGGCGACGTGCGAGTGTTGGTCCGCCAGTATCTCCACGCTGCCTCCCCCATGGATGGGGTGGTTATCCAATGGGGGCCTCGCCAGGCTCCTCTTCATCATCCTCTTCCTCCTGAGGTGGGCATGCAATCCCGACTGGCAATGCTTGGCCCCTCATGATGGCCAAGCTGTGCAACATGCAGCACATCACAATGAATTCGGAAACCTGTTGAGAGGAGTATTGAAGGCTTCCTCCAGAGCGGTGCAGGCATGGGTCTGCCTTTAGGAGATGGCATATCTTTGTCAGCACTTCCTTTCAGAAACGCAGCCTTCTCACACACTGCTCCTCAGAGAGCTGGAGGTCTGAACGTTGGTACCTGTAAACCCGTGGGGGAGTAAGCCCTACTTCCCGTACGTTTTTGGCCTCTCATCATCCATGGGCCGATATGGCCAAGAGTCCTTCCTCTAGCTTGACACCGCCTGGTAATAAGCATGGAGCATGATACACTGGCGAACTAGCAATGCCCCCACTAAATTCTCTCACTGAACTTGTAAGGGTACTGTAATGGCAGATAAAAGTGAAGTTTGCAAGTTGGAGCTTCACACAGCATTATGTGCGCAACCATTGTAGTCAATATGACCTGCGAAGTAGGATCATCCCTCCATTTAAAAATGTTGCCAATACCACCTGCCGCCCAATGGGACCACCTGGTTTTTTTCAGATGTTTCCTGGGGTGGGCGTTAAATGAGGTGTTAAGGCCAAATGTTCCATCCGGGGCTCTAGCGCAGCATTACACGACGACTGACGTCATCATCATGCTAAAAATGGAGCGCGGGTCAGTAAGTTTTTGTGCCGGCACAAACCAATAGCCAAATCTTTAGCCCAGGTGGTAAATCCTGGACGCGCGGCATAACGCCCAAAAACAGCATTTAACGCCCCACCGGGGTGCTAACCGAGGTGCAAATGAGCCTAAAAGCCAGCCCAAGACTTCTATTTATGAAGCCCAGTATCCATTATGCTTTATGCGCTTTCTCAACTTGCCCCATCACCTTCAACGATTTGTGCACATATACCCCAGGTCTCTCTGTTCATGCACATCCTTTAGGATTGTATCTTTTAGTTTATATTACCTCTCCTTGCTCTTCCTACCAAAATGTATTGCTTCACACTTTTCTGCCTTAAATTTCATATGCCACATGTCCGCCCATTTCACCAGCCTGTCTATGTTTTCTTGAAGTCTATCACTATTGTTTTGTGTCATCTCCAAATTTTGAAATTGCGCCCTGTACTCCCATGTCCAAGTCATTAATATATATCAAGAAAAGCAGTGGTACGAGTACCAACCCCTGGGGAACACCACTGTATACCTTCCTACAGTCCGAAAAACAACTGTTCACCACTATTCTCTGTTTACTGTCACTTAGCCAATTTCGTATCCATGCTGCTATTGTCCCTTTTATTTCATGGGCTTCAACTTTGCTGGCAAGCCTATTATGTGGCACTTTATCAAACGCCTTTTGGAAGTCGATATACACCATGTCAACCACATCGCCCTCATCAACCCTCTCCGTTACCTCACCAAAAAACTCAATCCAGTTAGTTAAACACAATTTACCTTTAATAAATCCATGTTGGCTTTCATTAATTAATCCACACTTGTCCAAGTGACTGTTAACTTTGCCCCTGATTATCATTTCTAAAAGCTTCCCCACTAGCAAGGTTAAACTAACTGGCCTGTAGTTGTTGGGTTTATCCTCACACCCTTATTTGAATAAGGGTGTAACATTTGCAATTCTCCAGTCCTCTGGCACCAACCCCGTACCCAAGGAAGATTGGAAAATTATGGCAAGTACCTCTGTGATTTCCTCCTTAACCTCTGTCATCCCATCCTATCTAGTGCTGGTGACTTATCAACTTTAAGTACAGCCATCCTTTCTAGTACCTCCTGTTTATCAATTTTTAACTCATCCAATATCTCCATTATCTCCTCTTTCACTAAGACTTAGGCAGCATCTTCTTCCTTGGTGAAGACAGATGCAAAGTACTCATTTAGTACCTCAACCATGCTCTCTGCCTCTGTGCGTAGGTCTTTTTTCTGGTCCCTAACCGGCCCCACTCCTCCTGTTATATGCCTATAGAAGACTTTTGAATTTCCTTTTATGTTAGCTGCCAATCTATTCTCATACTCTCTCTTTACGCCTCTTATTTTCTTTTTCACTTCTCATCTTAATTTTCTACATTCAGCCGGATTCTCACTTGTATTCTCAACCTGACATCTGTCATACGCGTTCTTTTTCTGCTTCATCTTACACTCTAAATCTTCATCATCCAGGGAGCTCTGGCTTTAGTTGCCCTACCTTTCCCACACGTGGGAATATATCTCGACTGTACCCAAACTATCTCACCTTTAAAGGCAGACCACGGTTCAATTAGTTTTGCCTGCCAATCTTTAATTCCAATTTACCTGGGCCAGATCTGTTCTTCACCCACTGAAATTTGCTTACCGCCTATTAAATATTTTTACTCTAGATTGCTCTCTGTCCTTTTCTATAGTTAACCTAAACCTTATGATACGAAAATCACTGTTCCTTAAATGTTCCCCTACTGTCACTTGCTCCATTTGAGTCAACTTATTCCCCAGGCGTCAAACATATACACAAGAGACCCCTTTGCACAAGTGTTTCATTAAACTTCGCACTTCAATATTAACCCCGCCCTCTTTCCCCAATGATGGGCAGGAGAGGGCCGGGATTAAAATGTGAAATTCGGGCAACCCAACCTCGACACAGCGTGCCCGCGCCCACCGGGTGCGGGGGGGGATCGGTCCAAGTCAGCATGGATTTATGAAAGGGAAATGATGCTTGACGAAGCTTCTGGAATTTTTTGAGGATGTAACTAGCAGTGTGGACAAGGAAGAACCAGTGAATGTGATGTATTTGGACTTTCAAAAGGCTTTTGACAAGGTCCCGCACAAGAGATTGGTGTGCAAAATTAAAGCACATGGTATTGGGGGTAATGCAGTGACGTGGATAGAGAACTGGTTGGCAGACAGGAAGCAGAGAGTCGGGATAAATGGGTCCTTTTTAGAATGGCAGGCAGTGACTAGTGGAGTGCCACAGGGCTCAGTACTGGGACCCCAGCTCTTTACAATTTACATTAACGAGTTAGATGAAGGAATAGAGTGTAATATCGCCAAGTTTGCGGATGACACTAAACTGGGTGGTGGTGTGAGCTGTGAGGAGGATGCTAAGAGGCTGCAGGGTGACTTGGACAGGTTAGGTGAGTGGGCAAATACATGGCAGATGCAGTATAATGTGGATAAATGCGAGGTTATCCATTTTGGGGGCAAAAACACGAAGGCAGATTATCTGAATGGCGGCAGATTAGGAAAAGGGGAGGTGCAACGAGACCTGGGTGTCATGGTTCATCAGTCACTGAAAGTGGGCACGCAGGTACAGCAGGCGGTAAAGACGGCAAATGGTATGTTGGCCTTCATAACTAGGGGATTTGAATATAGAAGCAGCGAGGCCTTAATGCAGCTGTACAGGGCCTTAGTGGGGCCTCACCTGAAATATTGTGTTCAGTTTTGGTCTCCTAATCTGAGGAAGGACGTTCTTGCTATTGAGGGAGAGCAGCGAAGGTTCACCAGACTGATTTCAGGGATGGCTGGACTGTCATATGAGGAGAGACTGGATCAACTGGGCCTTTATTCACTAGAGTTTAGAAGGATGAGAGGGGATCTCATAGAAACATATAAGATTCTGACAGGACTGGACAGGATAGATGCGGGAAGAATGTTTCCGATGTTGGGGACGTCCAGAACCAGGGGACATAGCCTTAAGATAAGGGGTAGGCCATTAAGGACTGAGATGAGGAGAAACTTCTACACTCAGAGAGTTGTTAACCTGTGGAATTCCCTGCCGCAGAGAGTTGTTGATGCCAGTTCACTGGATATATTCAAGAGGGAGTTAGATATGGCCTTTATGGTTAAGGGGATCAAGGGGTATGGAGAGAAAGCAGGAAAGGGGTACCGAAGGAAGGATCAGCCATGATCTTATTGAATGGCGGTGCAGGCTCAAAGGGCCGAATGGTCTACTCCTGCACCTATTTTCTATGTTTCTATGTTTCCATGTTTACAGTGATGGATATCGGGGCCTCCGAGTGTCCAGCCATGGAGAGGCGGGATGCTTATTAACATATTTAAATCCAATTCCCACAGTGCAATTGGAAGACTGATTTGAAATTAACTGGTGCCATACAGGTTTCCCGAGTGTCGAGAAAGTTGCCAATGATGTAGAGGTAAAATTGTGCATTATTTTACCAGAGTGGTTTAAGGTCAGGAGGCCCGATCTCAATACTTTCTCAGATCCCTGTGGGGCATGGTTTGTTGAGAGTACTTGGTGTGAGAGATTTATTTAGAGTTTTGAGGTTTTCAGCTAGAGAAGATTAGGATGGGTGGTGTGATGGCTACTCTTGATTTTGTTGAGGAAGAGGAGCAGAATAAAGATCGAGGGCAGCAAGGGTGTGCACTTAAGGGGGCTGCAGGTAGCCTGCTGAGAAGGGAGCAAGAGGGGATGAGTTTGCAGAAGACCCTAACCCACCTAACATGAGAACTCATTTTTAGTGTGGAAGCAAGTCATCCTCGACTCCGAGGGACTGCCGAAGAAGAGAAGAAGCCGCCACTGGTATCCTTGCAGCAGATAGCAGAGCTTGTGACTTGTAAATGGTGGAAAGGCTTTGGGAAGTTAGGGGTTGAGACACTCACTGCAGAATACCCAGCCTCTGACCTGCTCTTATAGCCACAGAATTTATGTGGCTGGTCCAGTTAAGCTTCTAGTCAATGGTAACCCCCAGGATGTTTATGGTGGGGGATTCAGCGAGGGTAATGCCGTTGACTGTCAAGGGGCAGTGGCTCGACTGTTGCTTATTGCAGATAGTCATTGCCTGGCACTTGCTTGCCGTGAATGTTACTTGCTATTTATCAGCCCAAGTCTGAATGTTGTCCAGGTCTTTATGCATGCGGGTATGGACTGTGTTATATATGTAAACCTGTAAATACCTTGTTTAACCACCAGAGGGGCTCATTCCCTGGAGTCTCAAGGGATCCCACAATCCCTTGAGAGCACCTGTACTTAAGGAGGCCTCAAAGGCTGGAGAGGCACTCTGGAGACCTGCAATAAAAGACTAAGGTCACACTTTACTTTGAGCTCACCGTATCTGGTCGGACACTTTATTCATACATAACAACTTGATCAGCTCTGCTGGGCAGGCCACATACTTCGCATGCCAGACACAAGACTCCAAAGCAAGCGCTCTTCTCAGAACTCGTCCACGGCAAACTAGTCAAAGGTGGGCAGAGGAAACATCACAAGGACACCCTCAAAGCCTCCCTGATAAAGTGCGACATCCCCATTGACACCTGGGAGTCCCTGGCCATAGACCGCCCTAAGTGGAGGAAGTGCATTTGGGAGGGCGCTGAACTCGAGTATCGCCGCCGAGAGCATGCAGATATCAAGCGCAGGCAGCGGAAGGAGCTTGCAGCAAACCAGGCTCCCTGCCCACCCTTTCCCTCAACGACTATCTGTCCCACCTGTGACAGAGACTGTGGTTCTTATATTGGATTGTATAACCACCTAAGAACTCATGCTAAGAGTGGAAGCAAGTCTTCCTCGATTCCGAGGGATGCCTATAATGATGATGATGACATAACAACTGGCGATGAGATAGATGACAAACCCCACCGCAACGATGCAGAGAACAGTGGGCATCCTGGAGAAATTTTCGGAGGGAGATGATTGGGATACCTTCGTGGAGCGACTCGACCAATACTTCGTGGCTAACGAGCTGGAAGGAGAAGCAAACGCTGCCAAATGAAGGGCGATTCTCCTCACTGTTTGCGGGGCACCAACGTATGGCCTCATGAAAAATCTACTTGCTCCAGCGAAATCCACAGAGAGATCGTATGATGACTTGTGCACCCTGGTCCGGGAGCATCTGAACCCGAAGGTCACGACGAACCAGAGCCTCAGACGGAGGAGGCAGAGGTATATGGGGTGCACACATTTAGCACAAAGTGTCCCCCGATAATGCTGAAGGTTGAATTAAATGGACTCCCGGTGTGAATGGAGCTGGACACGGGCGCGAGCAAGTCCATTATGAAAAAAAAGACTTTCGATAAATCATGGTGCAGCAAGGCCTCAAGGCCGGTCCTGACTCACATTCGCACTAAACTGAGAACTTACACAAAGGAATTGATTCCCGTAATCGGCAGTGCTACTGTAAAGGTCTCCTACGATGGAGTGGTGCACAAGTTACCACTCTGGGTGGTACCGGGCGATGGCCCCACGCTGCTTGGCAGGAGCTGGCTGGGGAAGATACGCTGGAACTGGGACGATGTCTGAGCGCTTTCGTCCGTTGACGACACTTCGTGTACCCAGGTCCTAAACAAGTTTCCCTCGCTGTTCGAACCATGCATCGGGAAGTTCCAAGGAGCAAAAGTGCAGATCCACCTAATTCCAGGGGCACGACCTATCCATCACAAGGCGAGAGCAGTACCGTACATGATGAGAGAGGGTGGAGATTGAGCTGGACTGGCTGCAGCGAGAGGGTATCATATCATCGATCGAATTCAATGAGTGGGGATTGTTCCAGTCCTCAGGGGAGACGGCACCATCAGAATATGTGATGATTACAAAGTAACTATCAATCGTTTCTCCCCGCAGGATCAATACCCACTATCAAAGGCAGACGACCTTTTTGCGACACTGGCAGGAGGAAAGACATTCACGAAGCTGGACTTTGACCTTGATCTACATGACGCAGGAGCTGGAGGAATCATCGAAGGGCCTCACCTGCATCAACATGCACAAAGATCTCTTCATTTACAACAGATGCTCATTTGGGTTTCGATCAGCCGCGCCGATATTCCAGAGAAATATGGAAAGCTTACTGAAGTCGGTCCCGCGCACGGTGGTCTTCCAGGACGACATCTTGGTTACAGGTCAGGACACAGTTGAGCATCTGCAGAACCTGGAGGAGGTTCTTAGTCGGCTTAATTGTGTGGGACTCAGGTTAAAACACTCTAAGTGCGTTTTCCTGGCACCTGAAGTAGAGTTCCAGGGGAGAAGAATCGCGGCGGACGGCATCAGGCCCACCGATTCGAAAATTGAGACAATCGAGAACGCACCGAGGCCACAGAACGTGATGGAGCTGCGGTCGTTTCTAGGACTCCTGAACTACTTTGGTAACTTCTTACCGGGTCTCAGCACACTGTTAGAGTCACAGCATGCCTTACTGTGTAAAGGAGAGGAATGGGTATGCAGTAAAAGCCAAAAAAATGCCAAGAAAACAGTTATGCTCAAACAAATTGCTTATGTTGTATAATCCATGTAAACGTTTGGTACTAGCATGTGATGCGTCATCATACGGTGTCGGGTGTGTATTGCAACAAGCTAATGAATTTTGGAATTTGCAACCAGTTGCTTATGCATCCAGAAGTCTGTCTAAGGCTGAGAGGGCCGACAGCATGATTAAAAAAGAAGCGTTAGCGTGTGTTTATGGGGGAAAGAAAATGCATCAATATCTGTTTGGGCTCAAATTTGAATTGGAAACTGACCATAAGCCATTGAAATCCATCTTTTCTGAAAGTAAGGGGATAAAATACGAATGCATCGGCCCGCATCCAGAGATGGACGCTCACGTTGTCCGCATACAACTACACCTTCCGCCACAGGCCAGGCACAGAAAACTGTGCCGATGCTCTCAGTAGGCTGCCATTGCCCACCACGGGGGTGGAAATGGCACACCCCACAGATTTAGTCATGGTAACGGAAGCATTCGAGAGTGAGCAATCACCTGTTAGCGCCCGACAGATTAGAACCTGGACGAGCCAGGACCCCCTACTGTCCTTAGTAAAAAACTGTGCGCTTCATGGGAGCTGGTCCAGTGTCCTGTTAGAGATGCAGGAAGAAATAAAGCCGGACCAGCGGCGCAAAGATGAAATGTGCATACAGGCAGACTGCCTTCTGTGTGGTAATTGAGTAGTGGTACCCAAAAAGGACAGGGATACTTTAATTAGTGATCTCCACAGTACCCACCCAGGCATTGTAATGATGAAAGCGATAGGTGGCCCGGTTCAATGTGGACTTAAGACTGCTGTGTGCACAAATGTAATACATGTTCACAGTTAAGCAATGCACCCAGGGAGGCGCCATGAAGTTTATGGTCTTGGCCCTCCAAACCGTGGCCTTGGATGCATGCCGACTATGCAGGCCTGTTCTTGGGTAAAATGTTCGAGTGATTGTAGATACGTACTCCAAATGGATTGAATGTGAGATAATGTCGGCAAGCACGTCCGCTGCCACCACTGAAAGCCTGCGGGCCATGTTTGCTATGCACGGCCTGCCTGATGTCCTTGTGAGTGACAACGGGCCAAGTTCAAAGAGTTCATGACCCATAATGGGAATCAAACATGTTACATCTGCCCCATTCAAACCACCATCCAATGGTCAGGCAGAGAGAGCAGTGCAAACAATCAAACAGAGCTTGAAGAGGGTAACTGAAGGTTCACTGCAGACTCGCCTATCCCGAGTCCTGCTTAGTTACCACACGAGACCCCACTCGCTCACTGGGATTCCACCCGCTGAACTGCTCATGAAAAGGGCACTTAAGACAAGGCTCTCGTTAGTCCACCCTGATCTACACGAACAGGTAGAGAGAGGCAGCTTCAACAAAGTACATATCATGATAGCGCAAATGCGTCACGCGAAATTGAGATTAATGATCCTGTATTTGTGTTGAACTATGGACAAGGTCTCAAGTGGCTTCCCGGCACTGCCGTGGCCAAAGAGGGGAGATGGGTGTTTCGGGTCAAACTTTCAAATGGACTCATCTGCAGGAAACACTTGGACCAAACCAAACTCAGATTCACGGACTATCCAGAGCAACCCACATTAGACCCCACCTTTTTTGTCCCCCCAACACACACACCAGTGGCAATCGACACAACGGTTGACCATGAAGCAGAACCCAATCACCCGCAGCAGCCCAGCAGGACTCACCACACCAGGCAGCCCAGCAAGGCCAGCTGCACTGCAGCCCAGCGAGGGCCCAACAAACAATTCACCAAAACCAGCATTTGCACCGAGACGATCAACCAGGGAAAGAAAGACCCCAGATCGACTCACCTTATAAATAGTTACATGATTGACTTTGGGGGGGGGGGGGGGGGGGGGGCCCGCGGGGCAGGAGTGTTGTTATATATGTAAACCTGTAAATACCTTGTTTAACCACCAGAGGGCTCATCCCCTGGAGTCTCAACGGATCCCACAAGTACCTGTACTTAAGGAGGCCTCACAGGCTGAAGAGGCACTCTGGAGACCTGCAATAAAAGACTAAGGTCACACTTTACTTTCAGCTCACCGTATCTGGTTAGACTCTTTATTCATACTTAACAGACTTCATTATCTGAAGAGTTGTTCATGGAACTGAACATGGTGCAATCATCAGCGAACATCCTCACTCCTGACCTTATGATGGAGGGAAGATCATTGATGAAGCAGCTGAAGATGGGTGGGGCTAGGACACTGCGCTGAGGAACTCCTGCAGCGATGTTCTGGGGCTGAGTTGATTGGCCTCCAACAACCACAACGATCTTACTTTGTGCTAGGTATGACTCCCGCCAGTGGAGAGTTTTCCCCAATTCCCACTCACTTCAATTTTACTAGGACTCCTTGATGCCACACTTAGTCAAATACTGCCTTGATGTCAGAGGCAGTCAATCTCACTGCACCTCTGGAATTCAGTTCTTTTGTCCCTTCTTGGACCAAGGCTGTAATACGGTCTGGGGATGAGTGGTCTTGGCGGAATCCAAACTGAGCTTCGGTGAGCAGGTTATTGATGAATAATTGTCGCTTGATAGCACTGTCGACAACACGTTCCATCACTTTACTAATGATTGAGAGAGTAGACTGATGGGGCGGTTATCGGCTGGATTGGATTTGTCCTGCTTTTTATGGCCAGGACATACCTGGGCAGTTTTCCACATGGTTGGGTAGATGCCATGTGTTGTAGGTGTACTGGAACAGCTTGGCTAGAGGCGCAGTTAGTTCTGGAGCAGAAGCTTTCAGCGCAACAGCCGGGATGTTGTCGGGGCCCATAGCACTTGATGTATCCAGTGCACTCAACCGTTTCTTGGAGTAGAGTGAATCAAATTGATTGAAGACTGGCTTCTGTGATGGTGGTGAGGAGGCCTATATGGGTCACCCTCTCAGCACTTCTGGCTGAAAGGGCTCAAACGCTCCAGCCTTGTCTTTTACACTTGCATACTGACCGAACCATCATTGAGGATAGGGATATTCATGGAGTTAGGATATGGGCAGCAGAGTTTTGGATGAGCTCAAGTTTATGGAGGATGGATGATGGGAGGTTGGCCAGGAGAGCGTTGGAATAGTTGAGTCAAGAGGTAACAAGGGTATGGATGAGGGTTTCAGCAGCAGATAAACTGAGGAGTGTCTGAGACGGGTGATGCTGCGAAGGTGGAAGGCGGCAGTCTTTATGTTGGAACGGATATGGAAGTTCATCTCAGGGCCAAATAGGTCACAGTAAAATACAACCAATTGCCAAATTTAGCTCAAAGAGTACAGTAGTTTTTAATTACTTCATTGAATCGTTAAATGGACAAATCAATTGATTGAGTTTCTTTAAATAGTAAGCACATCCTGGGATCGCGTGGGCCATCCACCAATCGAAATTAAGTATTTTCTCATTGATAGCAATGGGAGCTCCGTACTATGAATGAGAATATCCCAAAACAAATAGAAAAAAATACCTCACTTATTTAAAATGATTTAATTTAAATTAAATTAAATGTTTTAGAGAACAAATTCTTCTTTTTAAAACTATTTTAATATGTTTTAATAGTGTTAAAAATAAACTTGCCTTAATGGACAGGATTTTTAATATAAAAATTAGTCATAAAATTTATTTTTTCTATCTTTTAAAACTCTTACGCTGGTAAAACTCTTCGGCTGCTTTTATCAGCCGTAAGAGTTTTAAGGACATTCGTTGGGCAGGAGTTGGGTAAATAGCCCAGCTCTCCACCCGCAGAGGCCCTTCTCCTGGGGATATGCTGGATCTGTCAAAATAAATTTTGTCAGATCGCAAGTGCCAGGCTTAAGCGCATGCGCAGTGCATGCCATAAACCCGGAACTTGCGGGGCACATCGTACGCACCCAGAGGTCACAATTTACGGCCCAATCCCAATCCAATGAGCTCTAATTTTGTGGAATAACCTCGTCTGGGACTTTATCAAATGCTTTCTGAAATCCAAAACACTATATCCACTGGTTCTATATCTACCCTGCTACTTACAACCTCAAAAAGCTAACAGATTTGCCAAACACAGTTTCTCTTTCATGAATCAGTGTCGATTCTGCCCAAGCATATTTTCTAAATGCACTATTACCACTAATAATATAGTCCCTAATAACAGATTCTAGAATTTTCCTGACTGCTGATGCCTTGCTAACTGGTCTATAGCTCCCTATAGTGTCAGCCAGTGGCTCAATTGGTAGCACCCTTGTCTCTGAGTCAGAAGATTGTGGCTTCAAGTCCCATTCCAGAGACTTGAAAACAAATATCTTGACTGACACGCCAGTACAGCACTGAGAGAAAACTGCACTGTCAGAGGTGCTGTCTGCGTCTTTTGGATGAGACGTTAAACCGTGACCCTGTATGCTCTCTCAGGTGAATGTAAACGATCACATGGCACTATGTCAAAGAAGAGCAGGGGAGTCATCCCCAGTGTCCTGGCCAATATTTATCCCTCAACCACCATCATTAAAAACAGATTATTTGGTCATTAACACATTGCTATTTGTGGAAGCTTGATGTGTGCAATGGATTGCCGCATTTCTTACAGTACAACAGTGACCACTTCAAAAGTACTTTATTGGCTTTATTGTCCGGTGGTCATAAGAACATAAGAAATAGGAGCAGGAGTAGGCCATTCGGCTCCTCGAGCTTGCTCCGCCATTCAATATCATGGCTGATCTTCCACCTCAACTCCACTTTCCTGCACTATCCCCATATCCCTTGATTCCCTTAATATCCAAAAATCTATCAATCTTTGTCAAATAAAATTAATGACTGAGCATCCATAGCCCTCTGGGTGAAAAAATTTCTCCTCATCTCAGTCCTAAATGGCCAACCTCTTATTTTGAGACTATGACCTCTGCTTCTAGACACCCCAGCCAGAAGAAACAGCCTCCCTGCATCTACCCTATCAAGCCCTGTAAGAATGTTACATGTTTCAATGAGATCACCTCTCAGTCTTCGAAACAAGAGAATATAGGCCTAATCTCTTTTCATAGAACAATCCCCCCATTCCAGGAATCAGTTCAGTGAACCTTCGTTGCACTCCCTCTATGGCAAGTATACCCTTTTTAAGTAAGGAGATGAAAACTATACACATTACTCACCATGGCCCTGAAAGGTGCGATATAAATGCAAGTTTTAATATTTGCATTTTACTTTCTTGAATAACGGGGTTAGACTTGCTACCTTCCAATCCGCGGGGACCTAGAATCTAGGGAATTTTGGAAGGTCGAATGCAATGCACCCGCTTTCTCTGTAGCCACCTTTTCTAAAGGCCTAGGACGTAGGCCATCAGGTCCAGCATATTTCGGCTTTTAGTCCCAGTAATTTCATCAATACTATTTCTTTACTAATTTTTAGGTCCTGAACTTAAAGAAAGGTAACATTGGTGGTATGAGACATGAATTGGCTAGTATAGACTGACGAATGATATTCAAAGGGTTGACGGTGGATAGGCAATGGCAAACATTGTACATCCCCGTGTGGCATAAAATAAAATGAGAAAGGTGGCTCAATCGTGGCGAACAAGGGAAATTAGGGATAGTGTTAAATCCAAGGAAGAGGCATATAAATTGGCCAGAAAAAGCAGCAAACCTGAGGACTGGGAGAAATTTAGAATTCAGCAGAGGAGGACAAAGGGTTTAATTAAGAGGGGAAAAATAGAGTATGAGAGTAAGCTTGTAAGGAACATAAAAACTGACTGCAAAAGCTTCTATAGATATGTGAAGAGAAAAAGATGAGTGAAGACAAATGTAGGTCCCTTACAGTCAGAATCAGGTGAATTTATAATGGGGAACAAAGAAATGGTAGACCAATTGAACAAATACTTTGGTCCTGTCTTCACTAAGGAAGACACAAATAACCTTCCGGAAATACTAGGGGACCAAGGGTCCAGCGAGAAGGAGGAACTGAAGGAAATCCTTATTCGTCAGGCAATTGTGTTAGGAAATTGATGGGATTGAAGGCCGATAAATCCCCGGGGGCCGATAAGTGCTCTAGGAAGCAGACTAAGGAAGTGGCCCTAGAAATAATGGATCCATTGGTGGTCATTTCCCAACAGTCTATAGACTCTGGATCAGTTACTATGGATTGGAGGGTAGCTAATGTAACCCCACTTTTTAAAAAAGGAGGGAGAGAGAAAACAGGGAATTATAGACCGGGTAGCCTGACATCGGTAGTGGGGAAAATGTTGGAATCAATTATTCAAGATGTAATAGCAGTTCATTTGGAAAGAAGTGACATAGAAACATAGAAAATAGTAGCAGGAGTAGGCCATTCGGCCCTTCGAGTCTGCACCACCATTCAATAAGATCATGGCTGATCATTCGCCTCAGAACCTCTTTCCTGCTTTCTCTCCATATCCCTTGATCCCTTTAGCCGTAAGGGCCATATCTAACTCCCTCTTGAATATATCCAATGAACTGGCATCAACAACTCTCTGTGGTGGGGAATTCCACAGGTTAACAACTCTCTGAGTGAAGAAGTTTCTCCTCATCTCAGTCCTAAATGGCTTACTCCTTATCCTTAGACTGTGTCCCCTGGTTCTGGGACTTCCCCAACATCGGGAACATTCTTCCTGCATCTAACCTGTCCAGTCCCGTCAGAATGTTATATGTTTCTATGAAATCCCCTCTCATCCTTCTAAACTCCAGTGAGTACAAGCCCAATCGATCAGTCTCTCCTCATATGTCAGTCCTGCCATCCCGGGAATCAGTCTGGTGAACCTTCGCTGCACTCCCTCAATAGCAAGAACGTCCTTCCTCAGATTAGGAGACCAAAACTGAACACAATATTCCAGGTGAGGCCTCACCAAGGCCCTGTAGAATTGCAGTAAGACCTACCTGCTCCTATATTCAAATCCCCTGGCTATGAAGGCCAACATACGATTTGCCTTCTTCACCGCCTGCTGTACCTGCATGCCAACTTTCAATGACTGATGTATCATGACACCCATGTCTCGTTGCATCTCCCCTTTTCCTAATCTGCCGCCATTCAGATAATATTCTGCCTTCGTCTTTTTGCCCCCAAAGTGGATAATCTCACATTTATCCACATTATACTGCATCTGCCATGCATTTGTCCACTCAACTAACCTGTCCAAGTCACCCTGCAGCCTCTGGGATTCCTCCTCACAGCTCACACTGCCACCCAGCTTAGTGTCATCTGCAAACTTGGAGATATTACACTCTATTCCTTCATCTAAATCATTAATGTATATTGTAAATAGCTGGGGTCCCAGCACTGAGCCCTGCGGTACCCTACTAGTCACTGCCTGCCATTCTGAAAAGGTCCCGTTTATCCCAACTCTCTGCTTCCTGTCTGCCAACCAGTTCTCTATCCATGTCAGTACATTACCCCCAATACCATGTGCTTTGATTTTGCACACCAATCTCTTGTGTGGGACCTTGTCAAAAGCCTTTTGAAAGTCCAAATACACCACATCCACTGGTTCTCCCTTGTCCACTCTACTAGTTACATCCTCAAAAAATTCCAGAAGATTTCCCTTTCATAAATCCATGCTGACTTGGAACGATCCTGTCACTGCTTTCCAAATGCGCTGCTATTTCATCTTTAATAATTGATTCCAACATTTTCTCCACTACTCATGTCAGCTAACCGGTCTATAATTACCTGTTTTCTCTCGCCCTCCTTTTTTAAAAAGTGGTGTTACATTAGCTACCATCCAGTCCATAGGAACTGATCCAGAGTCAATAGACTGTTGGAAAATGATCACCAATGCATCCATTATTTCTAGGGTCACTTCCTTAAGTACTCTGGGATACAGACTATCAGGCCCCAGGGATTTATTGGCCTTCAATCCCATCAGTTTCCCAAACACAATTTCCCGTCTATTAAGGATTTCCTTCAGTTCCTTCTTCTCACTAGACTCTCGGTCCCCTAGTATTTCCGGAAGATTATTTGTGTCTTCCTTCGAGAAGACAGAACCAAAGTATTTGTTCAACTTATCTGCCATTTCTTTGTTCCCCATTATTAATTCACCTGAATCTGACTGCAAGGGACCTACATTTGTCTTCACTAATCTTTTTCTCTTCACATATCTATAGAAGCTTTTGCAGTCAGTTTTTATGTTCCCGGCAAGCTTCCTCTCATACTCTTTTTTTCCCCCTCCGAATTAAACCCTTTGTCCTCCTCTGCTGAATTCTAAATTTCTCCCAGTCCTCAGGTTTGCTACTTTTTCTGGCCAATTTATATGCCTCTTCCTTGGGTGCAATACTATCCTTAATTTCGCTTGTTAGCCACGGTTGAGCCATCTTCCCAGTTTTATTTTTACTCCAGACAGGGATGTACAATTGTTGAAGTTCATCCATGTGATCTTTAAATGTTTGCCATTGCCTAATCACCGTCAACTCTTTAAGTATCATTTGCCAGTCTCTGTTAGCCAATTCACGTCTCATACCATCGAAGTTACCTTTCCTTAAGTTCAGGACCCTAATCTCTGAATTAACTGTGTCACTCTCCATCTTAATAAAGAATTCTACCATATTATGGTCACTCTTCCCCAAGGGGCCTCGCGCAACAAGATTGCTAATTAATCCTCTCTCATTACACAACATCCAATAGCCAGCTCTCTAGTTGGTTCCTCGACATATTGGTTTAGAAAACCATCCCTTATACACTCCAGGAAATCCTCCTCCACCATATTGCTACCAGTTTGGTTAGCCCAATCTATATGTAGATTAAAGTCACCCATGATAACTGCTGTATCTTTATTGCACACATCCCTAAATTTCCTGTTTGATGCCATCCCCAACCTCACTACTACTGTTTGATAGTCTGTACACAACTCCCACTAGCGTTTTCTGCCCTTTGGTGTTCCGCAGCTCTACCCCATACAGCTTCCACATCATCCAAGCTAATGTCCTTCCTTATTATTGCGTTAATCTCCACTTGAACCAGCAATGCTACCCCACCTCCTTTTCCTTTGTCTATCCTTTCTGAATATTGAATACCCCTGGCAGCCTTGGTCACCCTGGAGCCATGTCTCCGTAATCCCAATTACATCATATCCGTCAGCAGCTGTCTGCGCAGTTAATTCATCCACCTTATTACGAATGCTCCTTGCATTGAGACAGAGACCTTCAAGCTTATTTTTTTTTAAAACACTCTTTGTCCTTTTAGAATTATGCTGTAATGTGGCCCTTTTTGATTTTTGCCTTTGATTTCTCTGCCCTCCACTTTTACTTATCTCCTTTCTACCTTTTGCTTCTACTCCCATTTTGCTTCCCTCTGCCTCCCTGCACAGATTCCCATCACCCTGCCATATTAGTTTAAACCCTCCCCAACAGCACGATCAAACACTCCCCCTAGGACATCGGTTCCGCTCCTGCCCAGGTGCAGACCGTCCGGTTTGTATTGGTCCCACCTCCCCAAGAACCGGTTCCAATGTCCCAGGAATTTGAATCCCTTCCTCTTGCACCATTCCTCAAGCCACGTATTCACCTTAACTATCCTGCTATTTCTACTCTGACTAGCACGTGGCTCTGGTAGCAATCCTGACATTACTACCTTTGAGGTCGTACTTTTTAATTTAACTCCTAGCACCCTAAATTCAGCCTGTAGGACCTCATCCCATTTTTTACCTATATCGTTGGTACCTCTATGCACCATGACAACTGGCTGTTCACCCCCCGCCCCAGAATGCCCTGCAGCCGCTCAGAGACATCCTTGACCCTTGCACCAGTGAGGCAACATACCATCCTGGAGTCTCGATTGCATCCGCAGAAACACCTATCTATTCCCCTTACAACAGAATCCCCTATCACTATAGCTCTCCCACTCTTTTTCCTGCCCTCCCGTGCAGCAGAGTCACCCATGGTGCCATGGACTTGGCTGCTGCTGCCTTCCCCTGATGAATTACCCCCCCACCCCCAACAGTATCTAAAGCGGTATATCTGTTTTGGAGGGGGATGACCGCAGGGGACTCCTGCACTACCTTCCTACTCCTGCTCTGCCTGATGGTCACCCATCCCCTATCTGCCTTTGTAACCTTTACCTGGGGCGTGACCAACTCACTATACGTGTTATTCACGACATCCTCAGCATCACGGATCCTCCTGAGTGAAATGATAAACGTGTGAATACTGACACTCAGCAAAATATTTGCTCTGAAATGCTCTCGAACATACAAGCTAAATTATTTGGTTCGGTGGATTGTAAGTATTTTTGTCCTTAATACTTAAATAAAGTATCACAAAACATGAAGCTAAACATAATTGGTCATATTAAGTGTTTTTTTAAATAAAAACACTTTCATCATCCGGAACATACGAGTACAGTAGGGTAGTGGTTATGTTACTAAACTTGTTACAGAGTCCTGGACTAATAATCCAGAGCACATTAATTCAAATTCTACCATGGAAGTTTGAGATTTTAATTCAAAAAAATCTGGAAATAAAATAACACAAAAATCAGATGCTGTCAGATGGTCATAAAACCCAATGGTTCACTAATGTCCTTTAGAGAAGAAAACCTGCTGTGGCCTATATGTGACTCAAGTCTCACACCAATGTGGTTGACTCTTAACTGTCCTCTGAAGTGACCTAGCAAGCTACTCAATTGCATGAAACCGCTTCAATATAGCGGTTTAAGAAGAATGCCCACCAACACCTTCCTAAAGGCAACGAATGCAATAAATGGCAGTCTTGTCAACAATGCCCAGATCTTGAGAATTAGCTTTTTTAAATTACAGCTGTGAAAGACAAATCTAAAGGGGTAGAAATTCCATGGATCTCCCACCGCAACTTTGGCAGAATCCCCCGGAAAAAGGTATAAATAGCCATTTACACAGTTGCTCTTGGGTTTCTGTTGATCTTTCACTGAAGTAATGGCAAGATATCAGAAGAAGCCCTGCATAAATTCCAGGCAAATATGTTTTGTGTTGGAAAGACTAAGCTGTTATAATATTTCTAAAGGTATTGTACCATTGATCAAATACAGTACTTTAACTGCATTCACCAACCTGTTCGTGGAGATTTCACTCGTTCTTCAATAGAGTCTGCAATTCTGTCATCGTTTAATGATGACATGCTCCTACTGATGTTTGCTGATGAGGCTTTTGACAGGTAACTGGTAGATCTTGGATGCTTCAATAAGAAGAAAAAGTATACAAATTACACAAGGTGTAAACAAAGTAGGTGAAAAAAATAACAGTACAACCACTCATAATACAGAACTGCAAATTTAACATTTGTCTACCAGATGCAGCAAAGTTGACTTACAACCTGAAAAGAACACACTACAATTCAAATTTAAGATGTTACAACTGGCTGCGCGTAATAGGACTGCACACAAGTGTGATTTTAAACTGAAGTTTGAATAGTAGTTTATATAGTAGATCCACTCAATCTATCCATTGTAAACAATATGCTGAAAATTCAACTTATTTCATTCATAAACAAGGAAAAGAAGATGGCGAGATTGAAAGGACTGACCAAAAAAAAACAAATATAATATGCTTCACATTCTTATACTTTTGCTCCCTTTCACTACTTCCTGACAAAACTTCAACAGCAGCTTTCAAAGTACAACAGCTCACATTTTTGCAACTCACAATGCAAACTTGCACTGGTTTATGAGTTACACTGGTTCATGAGTCACACTGGTTCACAATTTCCCCAGCTCACAAATTATTTCCACGAATATCAAGGTACAGCTCACAAAATTAATTTTACAGAATCTTGAAATCAGATGTACACTGCATTAAATTTGCTTTATCTTTTTTTTAATACGTTCCTGGGATGTGGGCGTCGCTGGCAAGGCCAACATGTATTGCTCATCCCTAATTGCCCTTAAGGTGGTGGTGGTGGTGGGTCGCCTATTTGAATTTTTACTGTCCATGCGGTGAAGGTACTCCCACAGTTCTGTTAGAGATGGAGTTCCAGGATTGTGATCCAGCGACGATGAAGGAACGGCAATATATTTCCAAGTCAACATAGTGTGTGACTTAGAGGGGAACTTGGAGGTGATGGTATTGCCATGTATGTGTTGCTCTTGCTCTCTTAGCTGGTAGGGGTTGGGGGTTTGGGAGGTGCTGTCGAAGAAGCCTGGACGAGTTGCTGCAGTGCACCTTGTAGATGGTACATATTGCAGCCACAGCATGCTAGTGGTGGATGGAGTGAATCTTTAAGAGTGGATGGGGTGCCAATCAAGTGGGCTGCTTTATTCTGGAAGATGTCGAGCTTGTTAGGTGTTATTGGAGCTGCACTCATCCAGGCAAGTGGAGACTTTTCCGTCACACTCCTGACTTGTGCCTTGTAGATGATAGCTTCGGAGCAGGCCGGGAAGCGGAAGGAGCAGCATGGCGGCATACCACTCCAGGGAGCAGCACGTGCTGGAGCAGGAGAGCAACGGCAGTGAAGAGGGACAGCACCAAGATCCAGGTCGCTGATTGGAGTGTGGGCAAGTACTGCAGGAGCGGCGAGGCCGAGGCGAAGGAGCAGCGAGAGATTGTAGAGGGCGTGATCGAGGTCCAGGAGAGGCGTGCGTTCGGGGCCCAGAAGATGCAAGGGCCCATGGACAGCACGGGCCAGCCCACACTGCGATATGTGTGTGCACTAGGCTCATGCAGCAGAGCTGGTCTCCAGTCGTCTTATTAATCCTTGCCACTGAACCAAGACCTAGCGCTGTCAAGCCCACGTGTTGGCTGGGGTGCAACGGCCACCACACGTTAAAAAAATCCACGCACAGGCATCTTCCACCATTCAAGAGTTAGTTGGGGAATATTAGGTCCTTCACTGAAACACCTGTGAACTTTTTGACGTGGAAGTAAGTCATCCTCGATTAGAGAGATTGCCTATGATTATGATGATGATGAGATGGTAGAAAGGCTTTGGGGGGTGGAGGTGGTAAGACACCCGCCACAGAATACCTAGCCTCTGACCTGACTCTTATAGCCACAGTATTTATGTGGCTGGTCCAGTTAAGTTTCTGGTCAATGGTGACTCCCAGGATGTTGGTGGTGAGGGATTCGACGATGGTAATACCACTAAATTAGACTCTCGCTTGTTGGAGATAGTCATTGCCTGGCACTGCTGATCCAGATGGTGTTTACCCAGAATTCTTGAACGCACTGGAAGCAAAGTGAAGAGATGGTTGGCCTTTTCTCTGAGGTACTGGTAATTGGTAAAATTCTACCTATTTGGAGGAAAACTAAAATAATTGCCCTCCTGAAGTAGGGTAAGAATGCTTGTGAAGCCTCCAGCTACACCCCATCTCCTTACTTTGTACTTGTTATAAAGTGCTGGAGAGGCTACTACGCCACAGGCTAGTCGTCCCCATCATCGAGTCAACCATTCCTAAAGAGCAAGCGGGTTTCCAGAGCGGCCAAACCTGCTTCGACTAAGTGGTAGCTTTAACAATGCACATCGAAGCAGGCTTCCAGCATCAGCTCAAGACTGCCTTGGCACTCGTGGACCAGTCAGTGGTGTATGACACAGTATGGAAGCATGGACGGCTTTTCAAGCAATCCACCATTTTACCCTGCAGAACAACGATCCATCTTCTCAACTCCATGCTTAGCAACCAACAATTCCATCTGTACTCTGGCACCAAGAGCAGATATAGGATATTGAACAACGGACTCCCACTGGTCTCTGACCTGTACCCATATTATTCAATGTTTACACCAATGACCTGCCGAAACAGAGTCCCGCAAGTTCATATACGCTGATGACATTGCCTTGGCCACGCAAAACATGAATCTGTGCATCACCGAAGTTACCCTGACCAGTGATTTACAGAGGATGGAAGCTTATTCTGTCGATGGAAACTTCACCCAAACCCGCAAAAGACTATCACCTTGACATTCCACCTCAAGACCCATCAAGCAAACTAAGCTATGAAAGTCTCCTAGTGCGTTGCAGGATCGGTCCAAGTCAGCATGGATTTATGAAAGGGAAATCATGCTTGACAAATCTTCTAGAATTTTTTTTGAGGATGTAACTAGTAGAGTGGACAAGGGAGAACCAGTGGATGTAGTATATTTGGACTTTCAAAAGGCTTTTGATAAGGTCCCACACAAGAGATTAGTGTGCAAAATTAAAGCACATGGTATTGGGCGTAATGTATTGACGTGGATCGAGAACTAGTTGGCAGACAGGAAGCAAAGATTAGGAATAAACGGGTCCTTTTCAGAATGACAAGCAGTGACTAGTGGGGTACCGTAAGTTTCAGTGCTGGGACCCCAGCTATTTACAATATAAATTAATGACTTAGACGAAGGAATTGAATGTAATATCTCCAAGTTTGCAGATGACACTAAGCTGGGTGGCAGTGTGAGCTGTGAGGAGGATGCTAAGAGGCTGCAGGGTGACTTGGACAGGTTAGGTGAGTGGGCAAATGCATGGCAGATGCAGTATAATGTAGATAAATGTGAGGTTATCCACTTTGGTGGCAAAAACAGGAAGGCAGAATATTATCTGAATGGTGACAGATTAGGAAAAGGGGAGGTGCAACGAGACCTGGGTGTCATGGTACATCAGTCATTGAAAGGTGGCATGCAGGTACAGCAGGCAGTGAAGCAGGCAAATGGCATGTTGGCCTTCATAGCGAGAGGAATTGAGTATAGGAGCAGGGAGGTCTTACTGCAGTTGTACAGGGCCTTGGTGAGGCCACACCTTGAATATTGTGTACAGTTTTGGTCTCCTAATCTGAGGAAGGACATTCTTGCTATTGAGGGAGTGCAGCGAAGGTTCACCAGACTGATTCCCGGGATGGCAGGAGTGACATATGAAGAAAGACTGGATCGACTAGGCTTATATTCACTGGAATTTAGAAGAATGAGAGGGGATCTCATAGAAACATATAAAATTCTTACGGGATTGGACAGGTTAGATGCAAGAAGAATGTTCCTGATGTTGGGGAAGTCCAGAACCAAGGGTCACAGTCTAAGGATAAGGGGTAATCTATTTAGGACCGAGATGATGAAAATCTTCTTCACTCAGAGAATTGCGATCCTGTGGAAATCGCTACCACAAAGTTATTGAGGCCAGTTCATTAGATATATTCAAAAGGGAGTTAGATGTGGCCCTTACGGCTAAAGGGATCAAGGGGTATGGAGAGAAAGCAGGAATGGGGTACTAAAGTTGCATGATCAGCCATGTTCATATTGAATGGTGGTGCAGGCTCAAAGTGCCGAACGGCCTACTCTTGTACCTATTTTCTATATTTCTATGTTTCTAAAAACCCTCATATTACGGACTCATGCTTGATCGCACCCTGTCATATAGTGATCGCACCCTGTCATATCGACAGCATCTCCAAAACCTTGGGAAGAAACTAAAGAGTAGCGTCAACTTGATCCAGAAACTCACCAGATCGACATGGGGAGCAGACGCTCAAATCCTCCGTACAGCAGCACTCACCTTGTTGTGCTCGACAGCAGAGTACTATTCTCCAGCATGGCTATCAAGTCCGCATGTCAATTTATGTCCAGCTGAATTCTACTAGGAAAATTATCACCAGTATGCTTTTATCGACACCAACACCTTGGTTGCCCATGCTTTCAAATATTATACCATCACACATACACAATCTCCAGAGAATAGACCCACTATACCAGCAAAGACAACCTACCACCAACGCGTCTCAAAACTAAAAGGCCATTTTGAACCGTCGTCGAAGCCCTTCACAGTGATCTCCTTTCAGGCATGATGACCAATGGCGAAATGCTTGGAAGAACTGTGACATACGGAATGGATTCCTTATAGAGGACCCCACAGTACAAACTGAAAGATCAAACCTTCCTTGCAAATAGTGGACAACCATCAAACACCTCAGAACTGGTCATGATAGATGCTGCCACCTTCGCCATTGATGGAAGATTAAAGCATCTCCATCATGCAACTGTGGAGTTCCTAATCAGGCCCTGGAGCACATCATTGAGCACTGCCCTCAGAGAAAATTTGCAGTTAGCCTACAAAATATCCCTGCTGTTACACAGGAAGCTTTGGCCTGGATATCCAACCTTGATTTGCATTGCTACTTCCATACAAAAGAATAAGTGTGAAGATAGAACTTTGTGTCTACAAGATCACTGCTAACAATACCGTCATGGACAGATGCATCTGTGACAGGTAGATTGGTGAGGATGAGGTGAAGTAGGTTTTCCCTTCATGTTGGTTCTCTCAGCACCTGCCACAAGCCCAGCTATGTCCTTCAGGACTTGGCCAGCACAGTCAGCAGTGGTGCTGCCGAGCCACTCTTGGTGATGGACATTAAAGTCCCCCTCCCAGACTACATTCTGTGCCCCGAGTGCTTCTTCAACATGGAGGAGTACTAATTCATCAGCTGAGGGAGGGCGGTAGATGGTAATTAGCAGGTTTCCTTGCCCATGCTTGACCTGAAGCCATGAGACTTCTTGGGTCTGGAGTCAATGTTGAGAACTCCCAGGGTCACTCCCTCCCGACTGTATATCAATGTGCCGCCACCTCTGGTGGGTCTGTCCTGCGGTGAAACAGATCATACCCAGGGATAGTGATGGAGGAGTATGGGACATTGGCTGAAAGGTTTGATTTTGTGGGTATGACTATGTCAGGCTGTTGCTTGACTAATCTGTGGGACAGTTCTCCCAATTTTGGCACAAACTCCCAGATGTTAGTGAGGAGGGTCAACTGGGATGGGTGTGCCGTTTTCATGTCCGAAGCCGGTGCCTAGGTCGATGCCGCGTGGTCGATTTGGTTTTATTCTTATTATTGTTTTCCGGAACGGTTTTGTACAACTGAGCGGCAGTTCCTGTGGATCTGGAGTCACATATAGGTAAGGATGGCAGATTTCCTTCCCTAAAGGTCATTAGTGGATGAGATGGGTTTTTACGACAATCCATGGTCACCATTACAGATACTAGCTTTTTATTCCAGATTTAATTAACTGAATTTAAATTCCCGAGGGATTTGAACTCGCAGGACCATTACTAGTCCAGTAACATAGCCACTATGCTACCGTACCCATACATTAAGCTGGTTAAAAGCAAACAAGCTATTTTGGGGCCTAAATTGTAACATAACTTGCTCTTACTAGGACAGTACTCTGTACTGAACTGATTTAATTCAAACTTCTCTGAGTTTCTATGATTAGTTCCTATATCAATAGTTGTTTTGATCAATCATTTTCTGCTGGATTTAGATCTTTGAAATTGTTTCAGTAAGCACATCTAGCCATGAGGATGAAAACAATGAACTAATTGTCTAGAACAGAGGAACATTAGGAACAGTAGGCTGTTCAGTGCCTCGAGACTGCAGCAGGAATTACAAAAGGAGCTAGTTCAGAGTGGAGCCAACCGACGTGGGTGGGTAAGAACTAAAAAGAATCAAAGTGTGACATCACAGGAAGCAGGGAAGTGATTGGTTGGTCAGTATTTCTCTTTTTTTCTTGGGCAGTGGTTTAATTTAAGAGCTGGGATTTAAAAAAACGAAACATTCAAAACTTCAAAAATTAATTAATTAAATAAAATACATTAGAGATGTCAGGAGAGGTGATGTGTTACTGCTGCAGCATGTGGCTGGTGGACACCACTGAGGTCCACAGCGACCACATCTTCAGGAAATGTTGGCTGCTTGAGGAACTTTGGCTCTGTGCTGATGAGCTGGAATCTGAGCTTCAAACATGGCGACACATCAGGAAGGGAGAAAGTTACCTGGACACTGTGTTCCAGCAGACAGTCACGCCTCTTAAGTTAAATAATTCAAATTTGGTCTGTGGTCAGGGACAGGAGGGTGTGACTACGAGCAAGGTAAGTATGAGGATCCAGAAGGTAGCATTGTCCAACAGATACGAGGTTCTTACTCCCTGTGTGGACGAGAGCAGGGACCGCAGGGAGGATGAGCAAACTGACCACAGCAGATGTGGTAGAAGGGCCCATTCAAGAAGGGGGAGCAAAAAGAAATGTTGTAGTGGTCAGGGACAGTATAGTTAGGGGAAAGATACTGTTCTCTGCAGCCGAGAGAGTGAGTCCCGAAGGTTGTGTTGCCTGCCCGGTACCAGGGATAAGGACATCTTCTCTGGGCTGGAGAGGAACTTGGAGTGAGAGGGGGAAGATCCAGTTGTTGTAGTCCGCATAGGTACTAATGACATAAGTCGAAGAAAGAGGTTCTGCTGAGGGAGTATGAGCAGCTAGGAGCTAAATTAAAAAGCAGAACCACAAAGGTAATAATCTCTGGATTACTACCTGAGCCACGAGCAAATTGGCATAGGGTACATTGGATCAGAGAGATGAACGCGTGGCTCAAAGACTGGTGTGGGAGAAATAGGTTTTGATTCCTGGTACATTGGCACCAGTACTGGGGTAAGAGGGAGCTGTTCCGTTGGGACGGGCTTCACTTGAACCGTGCTGGGACCAGTGTCCTGGCGAATTGAATAACTAGGGTTGTAGAGAGAGCTTTAAATTAAATAGTGGGGGTTGAGGGTTCAGGTGAGTTCAAATAAAAAAAATCAAAGAGCAAGGAGAAGGCAATAGAGTCGGGAACATTGGGGGAAATGATAATCAGAGTTACAGGAAAGGACAGAATGTATAAAAATAAGAGTGCATCAGCAAGTGGGGTCAAAGCAGGGAAAAATGGTAAAAATACAAAATTAAAAGTTCTTTATCTGAATGCACACAGCATTCGTAACAAGATAGATGTGTTGACGGCACAAATAGTTATGAATGATCTGATAGCCATTACAGAGATGTGGTTGCAAGGTGACCAAGGCTGGGAACTGAATATGCAGAGATATTTGACAATTCGGAAGGATAAACAAAGAAAAATGAGGTGGGGTATTTCTGTTAATAAAGGATGAGATCAGGGCAGTAGTGAGAAATGATATTGGCTCAGAAGATCAAGATGTAGAATCAGTTTGAGTGGATATAAGAAATAATAAGGGGAAGAAGTCACTGGTGGGCATAGTCTATAGGCCCCTTAACAGTAACTACACTGTTGGACAGAGTATAAATCAAGAAATAATGGAGGCTTGTAAGAAAGGTACAATTATAATCATGGGTAATTTTAATCTTCTTATTGATTGGACAAATCAAATTGGCCAAGGTAGCCTTGAGGAAGAATTCATATAGTGCATCCGGGATGGTTTCCTTGAACAGTACGTTGTGGAACCAACTAGGGAGCAGGCTATCTCATAGTAAAGGATCCTCTAGGAAAGAGTGATCATAGCATGGTTGAATTTCAAATTCAGTTGGAGGGTGAGAAAGTTGGGTCTCAAACCAGTGTCCTAATCTTAAATGAAGGCGATTACAAAGGTATGAAGGCAGGGATGGCTAAAGTGGACTGGGAAAATAGATTAAAGTGTCAGACAATTGATGAGCAGTGGCAGACATTTAAGGAGATATTTCATAATTCTCAAAAAATATATATTCCAGGTGAGAAGGAAAGACTAAGAGAACCATCCGTGAATAACTAAGGAAGTAAAGGATGGCATCAAATTGAAAACAATGGCATACAATGTAACCAAGATTAGTGGGAGGCCAGCGCATTGGGAAATTTGTTAAAACAAGTAAAGGACAACTAAATAAAAATGAGAGCGAGAGATGGATTCTGAAAGTAAACTAGCAAGAAATATAAAGACAGATATTAAGAGCTTCAACAGGTATAAAAAAAGGAAGAGAGTAGCTAAAGTAAACGTTGGTCCCCTAGAGGATGAGACTGGGGAATTAATAACGGGGAACATGGAAATGGCAGAGACATTGAACAAATATTTTATACCGGTCTTCACGGTAGAAGACACTAAAAACATCCCAATAATAGATAATGAAGGGGCTATAGGGAGGGAGAAACTTAATACAATCTCTATCACTAAAGAAAAAGTACTCTGACAATTAATGGAACTAAAGGTGGACATGTCCCATGGACCTTATGGTCTGCATCCTAGGGTCTTAAAAGTGGTTGCAGAGATAGTGAATGCATTGGTTGCAATCTACCAAAATTCCCTGGAGTCTGGAGATGTCCCAGCAGATTGTAAAACTGCAAATGTAATGCCTCTATTTAAAAAAGGAGGGAGATAGAAATCAGGAAACTGTAGATCAGTTAGCCTAACATCTGTCGTTGGGGTAAATAGAGGGAAACCAGGCTCTTTATTTATATGAATGGCTAACATAAAATTGTGAAAGGTGCGTTATTTCAACACTGTTATCCCTATCTCTGTAATCTGCTCCAGTCCCACAAGCCCCTAAGATATGTGCGCTCCTCTAATTCTGAACTCTTCAGCATCCCTGATTTTAATCGCTCAACAATTGGTGGCTGTGCATTCAGCTGCCCAGGCCCTCTCTGGAATTCATTTCCTAAGCCTCCCCAGCTTCCTACCTCTCTTTCCTTCTTTAAGACGTTCTTTAAAACCTATATCTTCGACCAAGCATTTGGTCATCTGCCCTCGTTTCTCTTTATGTGGCTCGGTGTTAAATTTTGTTTTATAACACTCCTGTGAAGCACCTTTGGAGGTTTCACAACATTAAAGGTGCTTATATAAATACAAATTGTTGTTACTGAAAACTTTATAATTACTAAAATTGTATGAGATCTTGGGAATGAGAAGTACGGCCTTCACTAGTTTGAACAGAAGTGATAAATTAGCACATTTTTATTTGAAATTCAATGAAAATAGAATTACAGAAAAATGCTTTTCACAAATGTGGAACTGGCTTTACAGATGACTAGACAAATTTTAATAGGATTTTAATGACAGAAAAATATTTAGCATGATCATATATGTTATGAATATATTGAGGCTGATGTTCCTCTGCCCAATGCCTCTAATTCATTGAGCACAGTGAATTGGAGTGGAGCAGAGCAAGAAAGAAAAGACTTGGATTTGTATAGCGCTGTTCATGACCGCCGAATGTCTCAAAACGCTTTACATCCAATGCAGTACTTTTGGAGTGCAGTCACTGTTGTAATGTAGGAAATGTTGCAATGGAGTGGAGACATATAACTGGTTCACAGCCCACTTTCGTTTCATGCGCATTTCCGGGGTTATAATGACGTGATAATGCCTTCCACATCATTTTTTACGAATTCCACAAGGCGGTTGCCTGTCCTGAAAACCACCCATGATATGTTGAAGGCTTCACACTGAGATAAGCACCACTTATTTCAAGTAAGTCCGTTTTTTGATACTTTGGTGTAGCAGCACTTTACTGTGAGGATGGAAACCACTTAGTGTTTGCTTCTAACAGCAATTGGCAAGTTGTGCGTTCCCAGGGAAATGGTATCAAATTGGAACCATATGTTCTCACATCTTCAGATCCATACGGACAACTCTGAGCTCCAGACGAGGTTCCCACACTGACAGTGCAAAATCAGAAAATTACCTCTTATCCCTATTTAAAAATAATTTATTATATTGATTGCACAAGCTGCTTCTTTGTGAAAGTAGTTAGAATATTTGAACTCTTGATCTTTACCAGGTGTGCTCCCCAATCCCCATTATTATATCAAAGGAACTTTTAAAAAACATTTTTAAGGACAGCTGGCTGAGTCAATTCTAATGAAGTTCCCACCCGAAATGTTAATCTGTTCAGTTTTCATTTTCTGTTTTTATTTCAGATATCCAACATTCATGTGTTTAATTTTGATTTACAATCATTGCTGCATAAATTTCATTTTAGCTTTCATAAGAACAGTAGTCCATTCAGCCCCTCGAGCCTGTTCTGCCATTCAGTGAGATCACGCCTGATGTGTATCCGAACTCCATCCACCCGCCTTGGCTACATATCCCTTAATAATCTTGGCCAACAAAAATCTATCGAGTTCAGATTTTAAATTATTAATTGAGCTTGCATCTACTGTTTTTTATGGGAGAAGTGTTTCCTTCCTTCTATCCCGAATGGCCTGGCTCTGACTTTAAGGTTATGATGATAGATTGAGGAGACTGGGTCTTTACTCGTTGGAGTTCAGAGGGATGAGGGGTGATCTTATAGAAACATTTAAAATAATGAAAGGGATAGACAAGATAGAGGCAGAGAGGTTGTTTTCACTGGTCAGGGAGACTAGAGCTAGGGGGCACTACCTCAAAATACGGGGGAGCCAATTTAAAACCGAGTTGAGAAGGAATTTCTTCTCCCAGAGGGTTGTGAATCTGTGGAATTCTCTGCCCAAGGAAGCAGTCGAGGCTAGCTCATTGAATGTATTCAAGTCACAGATAGATAGATTTTTAACCAATAAGGGAATTAAGGGGAATGGGGAGCGGGCGGGTAAGTGGAGCTGAGTCCACGACCAGATCAGCCATGATCTTGTTGAATGGCGGAGCAGGCTCGAGGGGCTAGATGGCCTACTCCTGTTCCTAATTCTTATGTTCTTATGTTCTTATGTCCCCTTGTCCAAGACTCCCCTACCAGCAGAAAATGTTCTCTCTATCGACCATATCAATTCCTTTCAAAATCCTAAAAACCTCAATCAAATCATCCTTTAGCCTTCTTTATTCCAGGAATACAAGTCTAGTTTATGTAATCTCTCCTCATAATTTAACCCTTGAAGCCCTGGTATTATTCTGGTAAATCTGTATTGCACTACTTCCTATCTATGGTATGGTGCTTAGAACTGTACACAATACTCTGGATTTAGTCTAACCAGGGCTTTGTATAGCTGTAGCAAGACTTCCTCCCCTTTATATTCTAGCCCTCTAGAAATAAAGGCTAATATTCCATTAGACTTTTTGATTTTTTTTTGTACCTGACCACCAATTGTTTATTTAAATGTGCAATACCTTTAAATTTGCTGCACAGCCATGCACGCGCAGTATCTACAGCGGGACAGCTAGTGAGTGGCCTGTGCTGGTGGTCACAAACCCATGCAGTTTACAGGGAACATTGCTGACCATTACATTCTAATGATGTGTGTACATGGACTCCGAAATCTGTTTGGACCTCCACTGTTCCTAGCTTTTCAACATTCAAAAAATATTCGGATCTATAATTTTTTTGTTCTAAAATGGATGACCTCACACTTGCCTGCATTGAAATCCACCTGCCACAGTTGTGCCCACTCACTTAATCTATCAATGTATCTTTGTAATTTTATGCTCCCATCTACTACTTACTATGCCACCTATCTTTGGGCTCTATTTTCGCTACCACTGGGCACCATTTTTTTGGCATCTGCTGATTTTTCTGGAGAATCATGATTTTGCAATTTTGCTCAACGTTTGTACGCCGGCAGCAGTGGTCAGTGCCGTTTTTTTGTACGCAAGTTTTTTTGGCACAGGTCTGGTTGGAAACTGATTTCCGCACCGTTTTTGGCCCTTTAACTGATTTTGGCCATCCACAATTTTTTTCAGTGTAGCACACGCTGGCCAAAAGCACCGCAAAATAAAGAAATCTGTTAAGTTAAGGAATCGGCGCGGCACACAAGAGGACAGGAGCGAGGCAATAAGAATACAAAATAAAATACTTTTTTTCCCCATAGGGAACTCTTTTTGGAGCAAGAGAAGATTTCCGGGCCGAAAGGACGGCTCCCCACCAGCTGGACCCGCTGCAATCCCGGGCCGAATGCCCCCCCCACCCCGCGCCCCTGCTGCTTGTTGAAGTTCGGGAGCGGGAGGGCCATTTGGCCTGGGATTGCAGTGGGTCCAGCCGGGGGCCGGGGGAGCAGTGGCAGCGGGTCCAGCTTGGGGGGGGGGGGGGGGGTGTGGAAAGAGGTCCTTTGTGGCCCTTTCGGCAGCGGTGGGGTAGAAGTCCTTTTTGGGGGAGTGGGCTTCAGTGTCTCTGGTTGCCCTGGAAACTTCAGCTTTTCGTGCTTGCCCAGAGTTTTTAGCGCAGACTTGAAGCTCCGCCCCACCAGACTAACTTCGGAGAACGCTGTGCCAAATTTAACTATTTATTTGGTGAAAGTCACGATTTTTTTTCCTCGCGCAAGCATACACAAAAAAAAAAATTGCACGTTAACATGTGCGGGCGCCAAAAATCCAGCAAGTGGAAAATAGGGGCCTTTGTGTCATCGACAAACCTGGATAAATGGCTCTCTATTATGTTACCCAAGTCATTAATAAATATCGTGAATAGTTGCAGGCCCAGCACAGATCCTTGTGGGACACCATCAGTCACTTCCTTCCATTAAAATTCATACCCATTATTAATAATTTGCCTTCAATTCCACGAGCTTTAATTTTAGCTAACAGGCTCTTATGTGGAACCTTACTGAATATGCCTTCCGGAAGTCCAAATAAACTACAACCTGTCTACTATGTTAGTTACTTCTTCAAAAAAGCAATTTAGGTTCGTCAGACAAGACCTACCCTTTACAAATCCATGTTGGTTCCCTCTATTTTACATCCAGCATTTTAGGTGGATCTGTCAAATCAACGTTTAATCAAAATACTCGGTGAGCAATTTCACAAGTCCTCAAAGACAACAGTGAATCCTGCCTACTGGCAGCCCAAATTAGAAATTGCGTGCAGAGTGTCCACGACTAGTTTGGAAAATAGTGTGCAATGCACAACCACATTTTTGATTTGTGCTGAAGGTGCACAAGGTTCCCTGATAACAACATGAATAAGTAAAATTATCCCCCACTCTCCCTCACCCATTCCAATCAAGAATTGGAATTCAGCACACATAAGGCAAAATAATTAATACAGCTCTATTTGCTCACATTACCTCAGGACTGGGACTTCTGGAGTGCATTTTTGTTTCTGACAAAGTGTGTTTGTTGATAGCTGAGAAATGTTTTGAATATGAGGTTGAGACACTATTGTAAGGTCTCTCATCCAGTTTCTCAAATTCATTGTCTTGCACAAGATTACTTTGCTTTTTCAGAAGATGTTGGCGAGGCTTTGGTTTGGGAGATTCCTCAAGAAGAGAACTCTTTGTTTCTTCTCCTTTAAAACAGCAGAAACAAGAAGGAATAGTACAATTAGTATTTCACCTATTGTGCTTCAGAATAGATTAACATATGGCTATGAAGGACTAAAGTCTGAATCTTGGCAGGGGTGGGCTGCGTATGCGGAGTGGCGGAGTTTCTATTAGGAAACCCAGAAATTTGGCTTTCTCCGCATGCTGTGGGTTTTGACTCCAAAGCATGCGTAGTTTTGCTTTGACAGGTTCCCCGCCGGAAGTCAGTCTGATTGACAGGCTTGGCTTCCTGTCGGGCTAGGAGCATTCCAGAGCAGGCCGCAGCTGAAGGTAAGTCGCTTGTTGCTGCTAGTAAGAACGTTGAGTGGCAGGGTCCAATCCCCGACCCTAGTGAAGAGGCATGGGCAGGGGGGGTGGGTTTGATGGGCGGGGGGGGGGGGGGAGCGGAGCGGGTGGCTTGGGGACCAGGGGAAGTACCTATCTTCACCCCGAAGTTGTTCTCGCTTCCCTTCAGCTGCTGGGTTTTCCCAAGGCCTGGTAAACCCGGCCGGCCACAATTAAGCCTGCAGAGCAGGCTAACTCAGAAGCTGCCAGCCTCATTAAAATATTTAATTGGCCAATCTGCCTCGTATGATGTAAAGTCTTAATATCTCACCCGACCCTAACCCACTATTTTTGGGAGTTAAAATTCAGCCCATCATCCAACTGGTTGATTTCTACCCATTTTATTTAAACAAGTTGCTCCTCCGTGGTGTTGCTCATAGTGAGTTGGAAGATGCTCTATTTTACAACAAAATGGTGTTGTGTCATGTAATGTACAATGCATGAAATAGGGTCACTGATGAGTGATGATGTTTTACAACATTAAAGGCATTATATAAATACAAGTTGTTGTTGTGAATGAATAACTCAATTCTGTTTTTAGTACATGGTATTCTTGGATTGTTATCAGCATTTTTCAGTACTGGGTGGTAGTCCTAGACTTTGATAACACTGAGGGGATGGTACTTGGGGATTTTGCCTTCCGGAATCCGGACCGATCCGTGGTGGGGTCGTCAGGAAACCGGAAAAAGTTCTGAAATCCAGACTTCCCCCGCCTTGGAGGCCCGACCTCGCCCCGGTCCTGCATCGCTCTGGCCCTCGGCGGCCCGACCTTGCCCCGGCCCTCAGCGCCCGACCTCCAGCCCGACTTCGCCCCGGCCTCGCCCCGGCCTGACTTTGTCCCAGCTCCAACTCCCCCCACCCCCCTCCCGGCTCCTCCCTCCCCATCCCCCTTACCTCGGCTGCTCGACCCCACCTGCCTCGGCCCATGCAAAGACGTTCCAAAATCTGGAAATACCCGTAATTCGGAACGGCCTCAGTCCTGAGGTTTCCGGATTTCGGACGGCTCAACCTGTATTGGGATCTGGGAGCATTGGATTCTTCTATGGTTTGTCACAACTGCCGAGATGGAACCCGTGATTTAGAAGAATTGGGAGGGGGGTGCGATTGCAGAATGTGGGGTTTTCCCTGCTGGTGCATTTCTGAGGTCTGTCAGTTGTGGGAGGAGGGAGAAGGAAATTAATGGGACGATTTGGGTCCGGCAGCACTGGTTTGTAATGCATCTTTGCAAAGATTGAGTTAATGTATTGTTTTGAAATTGATTCCTTTAAAAATACTATTTTACTAAATATACATCATAGTTGTATAAATAAATAAGTCTTTTCACTTATGTCCAATTCATTTTTGTTAACGTCCTGCTTATATTGACAAACATGTGAAGTCACAGTCCCTTCTCTGAACATTAATAGCAAATACCATGTATATCAATATTGGCATAAACTCTGTCACACCTAATTCGACAAAAGAATCTAAGTCGCTAAAGGGCTTCTTTTATTAACACTTATCATCACAGGCTCACATCTTCACATGTGGCATGTGAGTCAGTTTGGCACACGCACATACACAGGCCCATGCACACAGCCTCCCTTTTTAAAAAAAAGAGTCAATCTAAACTTTACCTGAAGAAAGCTTTTGAAATGTGTCTTCAAGCCATTCGTCAAATAATGCTGAAAAACAACCAAGCAAATACTGTAGAGACTCCACTTCGACTAACTGAATGCTACTGATGCATATTCAGAAATCAGACTACAGAATCTGCTTTTAGCTGAACAGAGTCACAGCTCAGGGCAAACATTTCAAGTTCAAGCATAACCTTTTAGGAGATGCTGAGGCTTTCAATTATTCAGAGACAAAAGAGACAACCTTTTACCTCCACCCTTTCCACCATCCTCGGCCCCAAACACTACTTCCAGGTGAAACAGCAATTTACTTGTACTCACTACTGATGCAGTCTGCTCTACATTGGAGAAACCAAACACAGATTGGGTGACCGCTTTGCAGAACACCTCTGTTCAATCCGTAAGCATGATCCCGAGCTTCTGGTTGCCTGCCATTTTAATTCTCTGGACCACTCCCACTCTGACCTCGCTTTCCTTGGCCTCCTACACTTTTGCAATGAAGCTCAATGTAAGCTCAAGGAACAGCACTTCATCTCACTTTACTGCCTCAACATTGAGTTCAACAATTTCAGATCATAACCTCTGCCCCATTTCTTCAGACGGCAGCTTTTGCTTTTGTTTCTTTACTTATCCCATTATCATCTCCTTTTTCCTTTCAACATAAACCCTTTTGACATTTAGCCTGGCACCTCTTCAAAGCATTTACGTCTTTCTAAAAGTGTGTGCCCAGAATTAGACACAATACTACAGCTGGGGCCGAACGAATATTTTATATAAGTTTAACTTAACTTTCTGGCTTTTGTACTCTTTGGCTATTTATAAAGCACAGGATCCCATATGCTTTAATAATTGCTTTGTTAACCTGTCCTGCCACAAACACCCTCAGGTCTCTGTTCTTGTACCCACTTTAAAATTGGACCATTTAGCATGCATCATCCTCCACATTCTTCCTGAGATTGGATCCATTTCAACCTTCTGTAGGAGAAAGGCTAAAAAAACAACAAAGAGCTTTTGAGATAGCACATTTCACAACATTAAGATGTTCACAAGTGCTTTACAGCCAATGAAGTAGTTTTGAGGTGAAGTCACCATTGTAATGTAGGAAATGTGCATTGAAAAGTTTGACAAACAGCAATGAAATACAAGACCAGGTAATCTGTTTCTGTAAAGTTTGGCCAGGATGCCAAAAAACTCCCTGGCTCTTCTTGAAATAGTGCCATGGGATATTTTAATGCAGCACTCCCTCAGTACTGCATTCAAGGGTGGAAGCACTCTCACCTCTGAGTCAGAGGTTGTGGATTCAAGTCCCACTCTAGAGACTTGAGCCCATAATCTATCATAGAATCCTTCTACCAGATACTTTAAATCTATGCCCCCTGGTTATTGACCCCCTCTGCTATAAGAAATAGGTCCTTCCTATCCACTATCTAGGCCCCTCATAATTTTATACACCTCAATTAAATCTCCCCTCAGCCTCCTCTGTTCCAAGGAAAATAACCCCAGCCTATCTAATCTTTCCTCATAGCTGAAGTTTTCCAGTCCTGGCAACATCCTCGTCAATCTCCTATGGTGCATAGTGCAATCACATCCTTCCTATAATACGGTGACCAGAACTGCACGCACTACTCAAGCTGTGGCCCAGAGTTGTATACAGTTCTAGCATAACTTCCCTGCTCTTGTATTCTATGCCTCAGCTAATAAAGGAAAGCATTCCATATGCCTTTTTAACTATCTTATCGAGCTGTCCTGCTACCTTTAAGGATCTGTGGACATATACTCCAAGGTCCCTGTTTCTCCACACCACTCAGTATCTTCCCATCTATTGTGTGTTCCCTTGCATTGTTGCCCTTCCCCAAATGCATTACCTCACACATTTCCGGATTGAATTCCATTTGCCACTTTTCTGCCCAACTGGCCAGTTCATCGCTATCTTCCTGCAGTCCAGTTTTCCTCCTCACTGTCAACCACATGGCCTATTTTTGTATCATCTGCAAATGTCTTTATCATGCCCCCTACATTCAACTCTAAATCATTAATATATACTACAAAAAGTAAGGGAGTACTGAGCCCTGTGGAACGCCACTGGCAACAGCCTTCCAATTCAAAAACTCCCCTTAACCATTACCCTTTGCTTCCTGCTACTGAGCCAATTTTGGATCCACTTTTCCACTTGCCTTGGATCCCATGGGCTTTTACATTTTTGATCAGCCAATCATGTGGGACCTTGTCAAAAGCCTTGCTAAAATCCATGTAAACTACATCAAATGCACTGCCCTTATCGACCATCTTGTTACTTCCTCAAAGAACTCAATCAAGTTAGTCAGACACGACCTTCCCTGAACAAATCCATGCTGACTGCCCTTGATTAATCTGTGTCTTTCTAAATGAAGGTTTGTTTATACCTCAGAATTGATTCCAGTAATTTGCCCACCACCGAGGTTAAACTAACTGGCCTGTAATTGCTCGGTTTATCCCTTCCTCCCTTTTTGAACAATACTCCTTCCAGGTGAAACAGCGATTTATTTGTACTTCTTTCAATTTAGTATACTGTATTCGCTGCTTACGATGCGGTCTCGTCTACATTGGGGAGACCAAGCGTAGATTGCGTGACCGCTTTGCGGAGCACCTCCGTTCAGTCCGCAAGTGTGACCTTGACCTTTAATTCTCCACTCCACTTCCACTCTGACCTCGGTCTCCTACACTGTTCCAACGAAGCTCAACGCAAGCTCGAGGAACAGCACCTCATCTTTCATTTAGGCACTTTACAGCCTTCTGGACTCAACATCAAGTTCAACAATTTCAGAGTGTAACCGCTGCCAACCTTTGGCTCCCCCCCACCCCCACCTTCCCCCTTCTGAGTCCAAATCGTTTATGGAAATGGTAAACAACAATAGTCTCAGCACCCATCCCTGTGGGACATAAGAAATAGGAGCATGAGTAGGCCATATGGCCCCTAATCCTGCTCCATCATTCAATAAGATCATGGCTCATCTGATCATGGGCTCAGTTCCACTTCCCTGCCCGCTGCCCATAACCCTTTACTCCATTATCGCTCAAAAATCTGTCTATCTCCACCTTAAATATAGACCCAGCCTCCATAGCTCTCTGGGGCAAAGAATTCCACAGATTTACAACCCAATGAGAGAAGAAATGCCTCATCTCAGTTTTAAATGGGCGGCCCCTTATTCTAAAACTATGCTCCCTAGCTCTAGATTCCCCCATGAGTGGAAACATACTCTCTGCATCTACCTTGTCGAGTTCCCTCTTTATCTTATATATCTCAATAAGATCACCTCACATTCTTCTGAACCCCAATGAGTACAGGCCCAACTTTTCTTCATGTCAACCCCTTCATCTCAGGAATCAACCGAGTGAACCTTCTCTGAACTGCCTGCAATGCAAGTATATCCCTCCTTAAATAAGGTGATCAAAACTGTACTCAGTACTCTAGGTGTGGCCTCACCATTACCCTGTACAGTTGTCGCAGGACTTCTCTGCTTTTATACTCCATCCCCCTTGCAATAAAGGCCAACATTCCATTTGCCTTCCTGATTACTTGCTGTACCTGCATATTAACCTTTTGTGTTTCATGTACCCAGGTCCCTCTGTACTGCAGCATTTTGTAATTTTTCTCCATTTAAATAATAATTTGCTTTTTTATTTTTTCTGCCGAAGTGGATAACCTCACACATTCCCACATTATACTCCATCTGCCAAATTTTGGCCCACTCACTTAGCCTGTCTATATCCCTTCGCAGATTTTTTGTGTCCTCCTCACAACTTGCTTTTCCACCCATCTTTGTATCATCAGCAAACTTGGCTACATTACACTCGGTCCTTTCATCCAAATCATTAATATAGATTGAAAATAGTTGAAGCCCCAGTACCAATCTCTGTGGCACCCCACTAGGTACTGTTTGCCAGCCAGAAAATGACCCATTTATCCTGACTCTCTGCTTTCTATTAGTTAGCCAATCTTCTATCCATGTTAATATATTACCCTCAACCCCATGAACTTTCATCTTGTGCAGTAACCTTTTATGTGACACCTTATCGAATGTCTTCTAAAAATCCAAATACACATGCACTGATTCTCCCTATCTACCCTGCTCGTTACATCCTCAAAAAACTCCAGCAAATTTGTGAAACATTATTTCCATTTCACAAAAACATGCCGATTCTGCTTGACTAAATTATGCTTTTCCAAATGTCCTGCTGCTGCTTCCTTAATAATGGACTCCAGCATTTTTCCAATGACAGATGTTAGGCTAACTGTTCTATAGTTTCCTACTTTCTCTCTGCTTCCTTTTTTTTTTAAATAGGGGCGTTACATTTGCGGTTTTCCCATCCACTGGGACCTCCCCAGAATCCAGGGAATTTTGCTTGATTACAAACAATGCATCCACTATCTCTGCAGCCACTTCTTTTAAGACCCTAGGATGCAAGCTATCAGGTCCAGGGGACTTGTCCACCTTTAGTCCCATTATTTTACCACCTTCTTTTGTGACAGTGATTGTTTTTATTTCCTCCCTCCCTATAGCCCCTTGATTATCCATTATTGGGATGGTTTTAGTGTCTTCTATCGTGAAAACCGATACAAAATATTTGTTCAAAGTCTCTGCCATTTCTCTGTTCCCCATTATTAATTCCCCAGTCTCATCCTCTAAGGGACCAACATTTACTTTAGCCACTCTCTTCCTTTTTATATACCTGTAGAAACTCTTACGATCTGTTTTTATATTTTTTGCTAGTTTACTTTCATAATCTATCTTCCCCCTCTATTTTTTTTTTTTAGTCGTTCTTTGCTGGTTTATAAAAGTTTCCCAATCCTCTGGTCTCCCACTAATCTTGGCCACTTTGTATGCCATAGTTTTCAATTTGATACCATCCTTTATTTCCTTAGTTAGCCATGGTTGGTTATGCCTTCTCTTAAAGGCTTTCCTTCTCATTGGAGTATATTTTTGTTGAGTTATGAAATATCTCCTTAAATGTCCGCCACTGCTCATGAACTGTCTTACACTTTAATCAATTTTCCCAGTCCACTTTTGCGAAGTCTGCCTTCATAACTTTGTACTCTCCTTTATTTAAGCTTGGGACACTGGTTTGAGATCCAACTTTCTCACCCTCCAACTGAATTTGAAATTCAACCATGCTCTTTCCAAGAGGATCCTTTACTAGGAGATCATTTATTAATCCTGTCTCATTACACAGTACCAAATCTAAGATAGCCTGCTCCCTGGTTGGTTCCACAACGTACTGTTCAAGGAAACCATCCCGGATACACTCTATGACCTCTTCCTCAAGGCTACCTTGGCCAATTTGATTTGTCTAATCAATATAAAGATTAAAATCGCCCATGATTATTGCCGTTCCTTTTATACAAGCCTCCATTATTTCTTGATTTATATTCCGTCCAACAGTGTAGCTACAGGGGGCCTATAGACTACGCTCACCAGTGACTTCTTCCCCTTATTCCTCATCTCCACCCAAACTGATTTTACATCTTAATCTTCTGAGCCAATATCATTTCTCACTACTGCCCTGATCTCACCCTTTATTAACAGAGCTACCCCACCTCCTTTTCCTTTCTGTCTATCCTTCTGAATGCCACTTCCAACCTTCCACCTGTCTGAGTAAATGCCTTTAACCCCTACTCACTATTTTTTTTTGTTTTGTAGCCAGCTTGCAATCCATAAAGGCTGGATGAGGTAGATCTACACAAGCAGGCTGAGCCACTGGCAGTCATTATATTGTTATTGAACAGATTTCTACCTCAAAATAGACAGACCAAACATCATCTTTTTAAGTGGTTTTCTATTCTCGCAGCAGTACGGTTACTAAAGTGAGGCCTGCTGTCAGTGGCACCACTGCAATATGAAGGGAGTCTTAGGTAGTGTTTCAATTAACCATGGAACAATCCATACAACCATCAACTGCTGCAAAGAAGATCACATATATCTGTTCATTTTCAATTGTGTAAGTCGGAATTCAACTGGATACCAAGACTGTTATTCACCCCATAAAATTCTTTCAAGTCACAAAAAAAACATTAGGTGTATGTCACAAATGCAAAAATAAGATACCCGTAGATGGTACTCGTCTCATTCTGGGTTTTCTTGGTTGAGGGATAGGTATTTTTTCCTCTCCGCTACTATCCTCATCTTCCCATCTGTCGCTCCTTATGGATTTCGGGAAATATGGTGGGCTCCATTGGCCATTCTTATGACTGTCTTCTACTGGTTTCTCTGTGGTGTTCAGACTACCATCAAATGCAGCATCATCCTTCCTTCTATTCTTCACAAAGGAAACTCTTTTTGGCTTCTCATCATCATCGGAGAATGTAAAATTATTCACTGTGCGTTTCTTCTTCCCTGCTTTCCCAGTCCTTGCAGTTTTCTTCGTGCTACTGAAATCCTTTTTCAGCTCTGAAAAACAACAATATATCCGTTGTAGATTAGATTTTAGACATTAGGGCCGAGAAATTCCGCCTTTCCAAAAGCCACATTCCGCTAACGGGACGATAAGTAGTTTGCGCCTAGGGGCAGGTGACGCGAGCGACCCGCCCACAATTGCCCCCGGGATGGGGACGGCGAAAACTGTTTATCGCCATGCCCCGTACCTTTCACCCTGGGCAGCAGCGCACATGGTAATGACATACCGCCGTGCACGCCGACCCCTCATCACCCCACGCCAACCTTTTGCTTCCCACAGGGGAAATTGCCCCACAGGAGCGAGGTCGGCGCTGTCAATGCCCCCAACAGATTCGTGGGTTGCGAAGCTGCCGGTGGCTAGGGCGCAGTGGCTTCCCTTAAAGGGGAGGGCCTAGCGCTGCGGCCATGATATTGTTTTCATTGTCGGCTGACTTTGGAGTTGACCTGATAATGGCGGCTGCTGGTTCAGCTGGGCCACCAACAGGCAGCTCGGCCCTAGAATACACAGCATCCCTCCTCTTTAAGAGTAGGGGAGGGATGTTGCGACATGTCAGTGTGAGGCGGCATGTTAGCGACGCGCTGATATCATCAGCAGCCCGCTTCCATCCCGCTCCCACCCAGATCACTGGGAGGATATTTTTTTCCTTCAAAGAGCCGAATTTCAGGGCTCTTGCATCCACCTCCCACTGAGTGAAAAAAATTCATTTAATTCTCGGCCTAGAAATTCTACCTCGCCCCAAACTAGAATTTCTTATAACTTTTGAATATTCACTCTCCTTTATGAACATTAAAATGCTTCTTGCCCCTATGATTCCATTTTACCAAATTGTGGATAACCTAATGATGTGACCACAATCCTCAAGATTTGAGGTTTTGCAGGAAAACATTACATTAAAATGATAACTCTGAGGCACGCTGCTGGCCTAGAGGGTGGGGTCAAGAATTGGTGCTACGGTGTATAGTCTAGTCCTATCTCCTACCAATGCTCGCATCGACCCGACCGGTGATAAAATTGCTGACAGTGAAGCCTCACTACAGCACACCTTTAATTATTATGCATGGTCATCATAAACTGCCACTTACTGCTTTCAGTAAATCAATAAGGAATGATGAGGGGCACCACTGCTTGGTGATTGGTGGGAAGTTATTTTGAAATGAAAAAGTAATTTTTTTTTTAGATTAAGCATATGTGGTGCAGAAAAGCGTAGTGCTTTTTGCTTAAAATACTTGTCCATTATATAGTAGGAAATGCAAATAAAAATGTTGACTTTTTTTTTTAAATGTCAGTTTTTTTATCTGCAAGTTTGTCTGATTCTGGGTGGAATACAAGTGGAATTTGTCGACACTTGCAGGATTTGTCTACATTTTCCATGAATCACTAGATAAATTTTGTGTTTTCATTCTTATAATTTCACTTCCAGATCAGTTGCTTGCATCTGTAGATTATTGATACCTTTAATACACCTGTTGCACTATGCTCTACTTATCCAGGTCAATTGAGATTGGGATCCAAACTAGACTTCACTCCTTCATTGGCACATTTGTTCTGCTTTTCCATGTATCAGTGGTACATGTAATCACTGCCAAACAGTGGTGAAACGGTAGAAATGTGCTCGGATGCTGCTGCCATTTTTCAGGACACTGGCACTTGCATGTCTTCCGACCTCAGATACATTCATATTTGGCATTAACATAAGAACATAAGAAATAGGAGCCATACGGCCCCTCGAACCTGCTCTGCCATTTAATACGATCATGGCTGATTTGATCATGGACTCAGGTCCACTTCCTTGCCCGCTCCCAATAACCCCTTAATCCCTTATCGGTTAAGAAATGGTCTATCTCTGTCGTAAATTTATTCAATATCCCCGCTTCCACAGCTCTCTGATGCCGCGAATTCCACAGATTTGCAACCCACTGAGAGAAGAAATTCCTCCTCATCTCAGTTTTAAATGGGCGGTTCCTTATTCTAAGATTATTCCCTCTAGTTCTCGTCTTCACTATCAGTGGAAACATCCTCTCTTGTCAAGGCCCCTCATAATCTTATACGTCTCATTCTTCTGAATTCCAATGAGTAGAGGCCCAACCTACTGACTTTTAGATTGGTTGAATTGGCAGCCAACCAATAAGTAGCTGTTTGGTGTTTAAGTAAATTTTAGTAACTAAATTAATTTAAGGGTTAAGTCATGGCAGGAGAGCTCGGACCCATGTCATGCTCCTCCTGTGCTATGTGGGAAGTCAGGGACGCTTCCAGTGTCCCTGACTACTATGTGTGCAGGAAGTGTGTCCAGCTGCAGCTTCTGACAGACCACATGACGGCATTGGAGCTGCGGATGGACTCACTCTGGAGCATGTGGGGAACATTAAGGTGGATTGCAAAAGTTTCTATAGGTATGTAAAGAGAAAAAGGTTAGTAAAGACAAACGTAGGTCCCCTGCAGTCAGAATCAGGGGAAGTCATAACGGGGAACAAAGAAATGGCAGACCAATTGAACAAGTACTTTGGTTCGGTATTCACTAAGGAGGATACCACCAACCTTCCGGATATAAAAGGGGTCAGAGGGTCTAGTAAGGAGGGGGAACTGAAGGAAATCTTTATTAGTCGGGAAATTGTGTTGGGGAAATTGATGGGATTGAAGGCCGATAAATCCCCAGGGCCTGATGGACTGCATCCCAGAGTACTTAAGGAGGTGGCCTTGGAAATAGCGGATGCATTGACAGTCATTTTCCATCATTCCATTGACTCTGGATCAGTTCCTATGGAGTGGAGGGTAGCCAATATAACCCCACTTTTTAAAAAAGGAGGGAGAGAGAAAACAGGGAATTATAGACCGGTCAGCCTGACCTCAGTAGTGGGTAAAATGATGGAATCAATTATTAAGGATGTCATAGCAGTGCATCTGGAAAATGGTGACATGATAGGTCCAAGTCAGCATGGATTTGTGAAAGGGAAATCATGCTTGACAAATCTTCTGGAATTTTTTGGGGATGTTTCCAGTAAAGTGGACAAAGGAGAACCAGTTGATATGGTATATTTGGACTTTCAGAAGGCTTTCGACAAGGTCCCACACAAGAGATTAATGTGCAAAGTTAAAGCACATGGGATTGGGGGTAGTGTGCTGACGTGGATTGAGAACTGGTTGTCAGACAGGAAGCAAAGAATAGGAGTAAACGGGTACTTTTCAGAATGGCAGGCAGTGACTAGTGGGGTGCCGCAAGGTTCTGTGCTGGGGCCCCAGCTGTTTACATTGTACATTAATGATTTAGACGAGGGGATTAAATGCAGTATCTCCAAATTTGCGGATGACACTAAGTTGGGTGGCAGTGTGAGCTGCGAGGAGGATGCTATTAGGCTGCAGAGTGACTTGGATAGGTTAGGTGAGTGGGCAAATGCATGGCAGATGAAGTATAATGTGGATAAATGTGAGGTTATCCACTTTGGTGGTAAAAACAGAGTAACAGACTATTATCTGAATGGTGACAGATTAGGAAAAGGGAAGGTGCAACGAGACCTGGGTGTCATGGTACATCAGTCATTGAAGGTTAGCATGCAGGTACAGCAGGCGGTTAAGAAAGCAAATGGCATGTTGGCCTTCATAGCGAGGGGATTTGAATACAGGGGCAGGGAGGTGTTGCTACAGTTGTACAGGGCCTTGGTGAGGCCACACCTGGAGTATTGTGTACAGTTTTGGTCTCCTAACTTGAGGAAGGACATTCTTGCTATTGAGGGAGTGCAGCGAAGATTCACCAGACTGATTCCCGGGATGGCGGGACTGACCTATCAAGAAAGACTGGATCAACTGGGCTTGTATTCACTGGAGTTCAGAAGAATGAGAGGGGACCTCATAGAAACGTTTAAAATTCTGACGGGTTTAGACAGGTTAGATGCAGGAAGAATGTTCCCAAATTTGGGGAAGTCCAGAACCAGGGGTCACAGTCTGAGGATAAGGGGTGAGCCATTTAGGACCGAGATGAGGAGAAACTTCTTCACCCAGAGAGTGGTGAACCTGTGGAATTCTCTACCACAGAAAGTAGTTGAGGCCAATTCACTAAATATATTCAAAAGGGAGTTAGATGCAGTCCTTACTACTCAGGGGATCAAGGGTTATGGCGAGAAAGCAGGAAGGGGGTACTGAAGTTTCATGTTCAGCCATGAACTCATTGAATGGCGGTGCAGGCTAGAAGGGCTGAATGGCCTGCTCCTGCACCTATTTTCTATGTTTCTATGTTTCTATGTGCGATGCTGAGAATGTTGTGGATAGCACATTTAGTGAGTTGGTCACACCGCAGGTAAGGGTGAGGACAGATAGTGAATGAATCACCAAGAGACAAGGCAAGAGCAGGAAGGTAGTGCAGGAGTCCCCTGCATCATCTCCCTCCAAAACAGATATACCGTTTTGGATACTGTTGGGGGAGATGACTTACAAGGGGAAGGCACCAGCAGCCAGGTTCATGGCACCGTGGGTGGCTCTGCTGCACAGAAGGGTGGGAAAAAGAGTGGGAGAGCTATAGTGATAGTGGACTCTATTGTGAGGGAAATAGATAGGAGTTTCTGCGGCCACAACCGAGACTCCAGGATGGTATGTTGCCTCCCTGGTGCAAGGGTCAAGGATGTCTCGGAGCGGCTGCAGAGCATTCTGGAGAGGGAGGGAGAACAGCCAGTTGTTGTGGTACATGTAGGTACCAACGATATAGGTAAGAAGCGGGAAGAGGTCCTACAAGCTGAATTTAGGGAGCTAGGAGTTAAATTAAAAAGTACAACCTCAAAGGTAGTAATCTCTGGATTGCTACCAGTGCCACGTGCTAATCAGAGTAGAGGGAGCAGGATAGTTAGAATAAAAACGTGGCTTGAGCATGGTGCAAGAGGGAGGGATTCAAATTCCTGGGACATTGGAACCAGTTCTGGGGAAAGTGGGACCTGTACAAAAGGGACGGTCTGCACTTGGGCAGGACTGGAAATGATGTCCTAGGAGTAACATTTGCTAATGCAGTTCGGGAGTGTTAAACTAATATGGCAGGGGGATGGGAACCTATGCAGCGAGATAGGGCGAAGTAATAGAGTCAGAAGCAGATGGTAGAAAGGTAAAAAGCAATAGTGGAAGGCCGAGTAAACAAAGGCAAAAAACAAAAAGGCCCACACTACATCATAATTCTAAAAGGACAAAGGGTGTTAAAAAAACAAGCCTGAAGGCTTTGTGTCTTAATGCAAGGAGTATCCGTAATATGAATTAACTGTGCAAATAGATGTTAATAGATATGATGTGATTGGGATTACAGAGACGTGGCTCCAGGATGATCAGGGCTGGGAACTCAACATCCATGGGTATTCAACATTCAAGAGGGATAGAATAAAAGGAAAAGGAAGTGGGGTAGCATTGCTGGTAAAAGAGGAGATTAATGCAATAGTTAGGAAGGACATTAGCTTGGATGATGTGGAATCTATATGGGTAGAGCTGCAGAACACCAAAGGGCAAAAAACGTTAGTGGGAGTTGTGTACAGACCTTCAAACAGTAGTAGTGATGTTGGGGAGGGCATCAAATAGGAAATTAGGGGTGCATGCAATAAAGGTGCAGCAGTTATCATGGGTGACTTTAATATGCATATAGATTGGGTTAACCAAACTGGAAGCAATACGGTGGAGGAGGATTTCCTGGAATGCATAAGGGATGGTTTTTTAGACCAATATGTCGAGGAACCAACTAGGGGGGAGGCCATCTTAGACTAGGTGTTGTGTAATGAGAGAGGATTAATTAGCAATCTCGTTAGGTAAGAGTGACCATAATATGGTGGAATTCGACATTAGGATGGAGAATGAAACAGTTAATTCAGAGACCATGGTCCAGAACTTAAAGAAGTGTAACTTTGAAAGTATGAGGCGTGAATTGGCTAGGATAGATTGGCGAATGATACTTAAGGAGTTGACTGTGGATGGGCAATGGCAGACATTTAGAGACCGCATGGATGAACTACAGCAATTGTACGTCCCTGTCTGGCGTAAAAATAAAAAAAGGAAGGTGGCTCAACCGTGGCTATCAAGGGAAATCAGGGATAGTATTAAAGCCAAGGAAGTGGCATACAAATTGGCCAGAAATAACAGTGAACCCAGGGATTGGGAGAAATTTAGAACTCAGCAGAGGAGGACAAAGGGTTTGATTAGGGCAGGGAAAATAAGAGTACGAAAGGAAGCTTGCAGGGAACATTAAGACGGACTGCAAAAGTTTCTATAGATATGTAAAGAGAAAAAGGTTAGTAAAGACAAACGTAGGTCCCCTGCAGTCAGAATCAAGGGAAGTCATAACGGGGAACAAAAAAATGGCAGACCAATTGAACAAGTACTTTGGTTCGGTATTCACTAAGGAGGACACAAACAACCTTCCGGATATAAAAGGGGTCAGAGGGTCTAGTAAGAAGGAGGAACTGAGGGAAATCCTTATTAGTCAGGAAATTGTGTTGAGGAAATTGATGGGATTGAAGTCCGATAAATCTCCAGAACCTGATGGACTGCATCCTAGAGTACTTAAGGAGGTGGCCGTGGAAATAGCGGATGCACTGACAGTCATTTTCCAACATTCCAGAGAGTCTGGATCAGTTCCTATCGAGTGGAGGGTAGCCAATGTAATCCCACTTTTTAAAAAAGGAGGGAGAGAGAAAACAGGGAATTATTGACCGGTCAGCCTGACATCAGTAGTGGGTAAAATGATGGAATCAATTATTAAGGATTTCATATCAGCGCATTTGGAAAGGGGTGACATGATAGGTCCAAGTCAGCATGGATTTGTGAAAGGGAAATCATGCTTGACAAATCTTCTGGAATTTTTTGAGGATGTTTCCAGTCGAGTAGACAAGGGAGAACCAGTTGATGTGGTGTATTTGGACTTTCAGAAGGCTTTCGACAAGGTCACACACAAGAGATTAATGGTGCAAAGTGAAAGCACATGGGATTGGGGGTAGTGTGCTGACGTGGATTGAGAACTGGTTGTCAGACAGGAAGCAAAGAGTAGGAGTAAATGGGTACTTTTCAGAATGGCAGGCAGTGACTAGTGGGGTACCGCAAGGTTCTGTGCTGGGGCCCCAGCTGTTTACATTGTACATTAATGATTTAGACGAGAGGATTAAATGTAGTATCTCCAAATTTGCAGATGACACTAAGTTGGGTGGCAGTGTGAGCTGCAAGGAGGATGCTATGAGGCTGCAGAGTGACTTGGATAGGTTAGGCGAGTGGGCGAATGCATGGCAGATGAAGTATAATGTGGATAAATGTGAGGTTATCCACTTTGGTGGTAAAATCAGAGAGACAGACTATTATTTGAATGGTGACAGATTAGGAAAAGGGAAGGTGCAACGAGACCTGGGTGTCATGGTACATCAGTCATTGAAGGTTGGCATGCAGGTACAGCAGGCGGTTAAGAAAGCAAATGGCATGTTGGCCTTCATAGTGAGGGGATTTGAGTACAGGGGCAGGGAGGTGTTACTACAGTTGTATAGGGTCTTGGTGAGAGTACACCTGGAGTATTGTGTACAGTTTTGGTCTCCCAACTTGAGGAAGGACATTCTTGCTATTGAGGGAGTGCAGCAAAGGTTCACCAGACTGATTCCCGGGATGGCGGGACTGACATATCAAGAAAGACTGGATCAACTGGGCTTGTATTCACTGGAGTTCAGAAGAATGAAAGGGGATCTCATAGAAACGTTTAAAATTCTGATGGGTTTCAATAGGTTAGATGAAAGAAGAATGTTCCCAATGTTGGGGAAGTCCAGAGCCAGGGGTCACAGTCTAAGGATAAGGGGTAAGCCATTTAGGACTGAGATGAGGAGAAACTTCTTCACTCAGAGAGTGGTGAACCTGTAGAATTCTCTACCATAGAAAGTTGTTGAGGCCAATTCACTAAATATATTCAAAAAGGAGTTAGATGTAGTCCTTACTACTCAGGGGATCAAGGGGTATGGCGAGAAAGCAGGAATGGGGTACTGAAGTTGCATGTTCAGCCATGAACTCATTGAGTGGCGGTGCAGGCTCGAAGGGCCTGCACCTATTTTCTATGTTTCTATGAACCTTTCCTCATAAGTCAACCCCCTCATCCCCAGAATCAACCTAGTGAACCTTCTCTGAACTGCCTCCAAAACCTTTCGTAAATATCCTTTCGTAAATATAGAAACCAAAACTGTCCTATTCTAGGTATGGCCTCACCAATACCCTGCATAACTGTAGCAAGACTTCCTTGCTTTTATAACACATTGGAAGCACATTGAAGGATTGGATGCGAGGAGATAAGGGATACCCACTTTGAACTTGGTTAATGACACCCGTCACAAACTCGAACAATGAAGCCGGAGTTTGTGGCGTGGACCAAAGACAATGGCCACGGGTATGTGGCCAGAAGCTCATTTCAGGGTCAACTTAGATAAGTGCAGTGTTATGCATGTGGGCAGGGAAAATTCTCACCATTCATACACCCTTCAGGAAAAGGCATTAAAGATAATGCAGATAGAAAGAGATTTGGGCATTCTAGTGCCTCATCCTTAAAGGTATATGAGCAATGCCATGCAGAGATAGCTAGAGCAAATAGGGCGTTCGGGTGTATCAATAGTCATCATCATCATAGGCAGTCCCTCAGAATCGAGGAAGACTTGCTTCCACTCTTAGAATGAGTCCTTAGGTGGCTGAACAGTTCAATAAGATAACCACAGTCCCTGCCACAGGTGGGACAGATAGTCGTTGAGGGTAAGGGAGTGTGGGACAGGTTTGCCGAACGTTCTTTCCGCTGCCTGCACTTGTTTTCTGCATGCACTCGGCGATGAGACTCGAGGCTCTCAGCACCCTCCCAGATGCTTTTCCTCCACTTAGGGCGGTCTTTGGCCAGGGACTCCCAGGTGTTGGTAGGGATGTTGCACTTTGTCAGGGAGGCTTTGAGGGTGTCCTTGTAACATTTCCTCTGTCCACCTTTGGCTCGTTTGCCATGAAGGAGTTCAGAGTAGAGCGCTTGCTTTGGGAGTCCCGTGTCTGGCATGCGGACAATGTGGCCTGCCCAGCGGAGCTGATCAAGTGTGGTCAGTGCTTCGATGCTGGGGATGTTGGCCTGGATGAGGACACTAATGTTGGTGCGTCTGTCCTCCCAGGGGATCTTGCGGAGGCATCGTTGGTGATATTTCTCCAGCGACTTGAGGTGTCAGCTGTACATGGTCCATGTCTCTGAGCCATACAGGTGGGCGGGTATTACTACAGCCCTGTAGACCATGAGCTTGGTGGTAGATTTGAGGGCCTGGTCTTCAAACACTCTTCCTCAGGCGGCCAAAGCTGCGCTGCCGCACTGGAGGCTGTGTTGAATTTCCTCATCAATATCTGCTTTTGTTGATAAAAGGCTCCCGAGGTATGGGAAATGGCCCATGTTGTCCTTGGATCTTGATGACTGGGGGGCAATGCTGTGCGGCGAGGACAGGCTGGTGGAGGATCTTTTGTCTTACGGATGTTTAGCGTAAGGCCCATGCTTTTGTACGCCTCAGTAAATACTTCGACTATGTCCTGGAGTTCAGCCTCTGAATGTGTGCAGACGCAGGCATCGTCCGTGTACTGTAGCTCGACGACAGAGGTTGGGGTGGTCTTGAACTTGGCCTGGAGATGGCGAAGGTTGAACAGCTTCCCACTGGTTCTGTAATTTAGTTCCACTCTGGCGGGGAGCTTGTTGACTGTGAGGTGGAGCATGGCAGTGAGAAAGATTGAGAAGAGGATTGGGGCGATGACGCAGCCCTGTTTGACCCCGGTTCGGGCATGGATTGGGTCTGTAATGGATCCATTGGTAAGGATCACGGCCTGCATGTTGTCATGGAGCGGGCGGAGGATGTTGACAAACTTTTGGGGGCATCCGAAACGGAGGAGGACGCTCGATAGACCCTCGCCGTTGACAGTGTCAAAGGCCTTTGTACGGTCGAAGAAGTCCACGTATAAGGGCTGGTGCTGCTCCCTGCATTTTTCCTGCAGTTGTCACGCTGCAAAGATCATGTCCGTTGTGCCCCGTAGGGGGCGAAATCCGTACTGTGACTCCAGGAGGAGCTCCTCGGCCACAGGGAGAAGACGGTCGACGAGGACTCTAGCGATAACTTTCCCAGTGGCTGATAGGGAGACTCCTCTGTAGTTGCCACAGTCGGACTTGTCCCCTTTTTTTTTTAAAGATGGTCACGATCATTGCATCTCTGAGATCTCCCGGCATGCTCTTCTCCCTCCAGATGAGAGATGAGGTCATGTATCCGCGCCAACAGAGCTTCTCCGCCATACTTTAGTGCCTCAATACGGATTCCATCTTCTCCTGTAGCCTTGTTGTCCTTGAGCTGTCTTATGGCTTTTCCTACCTCGTGCGGCATTGGGGTTTCACTGAGGTGGTGGCGGGTTGCATGCTGCGGGATGGAGTCGAGAACACTCGAGTCAAAGGCAGAGTCTCGATTGAGGAGATCTTTGAAGTGCTCCTTCCAGCATGTATCAATAGGACAACTGAGTAAAAGACAAAGCGTACTGTTTTACTTTTCTCACATGGTGGATGATATTGTGCCCTCGAAAGGGTGCAGAAGAGGGCCACTAGACTAATTCCAAGTCTAAAGCATCTTAGTTATCAAGATAGGTGAAGAGAGTTTGGACTCTATACCTTAGAGCAGTGCAAACTATGGGGGTATCTGCTCAGATCCCTGCTCTGACTCGGAGATATGTGGATAGGGCAGTAAAGTGGAGTTGAGGTGGAAGCAGCCATGATCTTTTTGAATGGCAGAGCAGCCTCGGGGGGCCGTATGGCCTATTCCTGTTCCTATTTCTTATGTTCCTATGTTCTCAACGACCTCTGGGTTTTGGAGCCCGCCATAGACTGCTCCACCAAGACCTGTGCAGGGGCTGACTTGGCCATCAGGACACTGAGGGGTTGGTAATGGGCGAGAAGTGAAAGTACTGGGAGTCCCCAATTCCACATGGCCTTTCGCCATCATCCCTCTCATGGGTCAGCTGCACTTCACTGCTACCACTCTGCTGGAGAGCACATTGGTGCAGCACTTTAAGGCCAAGGCTTAACGTATCTGTCATCCTATTTAAGATGGCAGACATGTTGGCATCCAGAGCGTGCACGGCTGTGGTCAATGCGGGCATGGACTCATTTGATTGCAGCATTTGATGTTCTACGGAGCTGGTCACTCTATCCATGGAAGAATACATTATCCTAATGCCCTGCGACATTAACCAACTCATGCTTGAGGCGGACTACTCCATTGTATCTGCAATCGTGGTCAGTGTGCTTGGAAGGCCTGTCAGTGCATTGTACATTCTTTGCTGCTGCTCAATGATTCTCCTTTTCATCCACAACCCCTGGGGTACAGTGTCTGTGTCCAGTTGAGCAGAACTCGGAGAGGGCTGCGCCCTCCGATGCAGACTCTCCACTTCTGGCCCTGGCACCACCATCTGCTCTTCCTCACTTGTGAAGTGTGAATCAGGTGGTGAAAATCCAACTATCTGTCTTCGTGGTCCCACTGAAATGAGAGTATCTGAGCTGGTGTATGGTATGCATGAATCCTGTGACGGTGCACCCTCAGAAGGATTCAGCTCCTCTGAGGACTCATCATCCCGACCTCTGGAGACTGCTGTTGCATGCCTGAAAGCCCTGTCAAAGATAAATATATGAATTGGTACTGGCAAGGTAAGAATTTTGCAACTTATCATTATGAAATTAAGTCAAAATGACTGAGTGCTGTATGACATGTGGGGCACTGATATTTAATTGCGTCATCAGGTAGCTTGATGGCTCCCATTTCCGATGGCCAGGGACACCTAAGCACCACTGATCGCCAGCCTCCCCTACTCTGCAGTTGAGCTGGAAGATCTGTGAAGACCCACCTCCGGTTCCCTCTTTGGTGTTCTGTGGTCTGTGAAGAACAGACCTATGAGTGACCCATGAGTAATTATTCCTACATTACCAGGTGACCATACTCCAAAAGTACTTAATTGGCTGTAAAGCACTTTGAGACGTTCGGTGGTCGTGATAGGCACTATATAAATCCAAATTTTTCTTTCTTTCTTTTTTTTTAATGTGTTCATCCAATGGAGAGAGTGCATTTTGAGAGAGTGACTATCAGGAAGAGGCATGAAATTGCATAAGGATGAGGGTGATAGTCTGTGATGGATGGATAATGAGGATGCGAAGATTGATGGGGATGATTCGGGAATCCCTGCAGCTGGAGGGAGGCGAGAACAACTGGATCTTGTGGGCCAGAAGGAGGAGTGCTTCTCTCCGGCTCCCCAAGTTAACCTGCTTCACGTACCCACGATCGGACACCACCCCCCGCCCACCGTGATCGGACCTCACTACCCATGACCCACCAATCTCCCCCACCCACGATCTCTCCTCGGCCTTTCGAATCCAACCCCCGACCAATCGTTCCCACCGCCACCCCGCAACCCCCGGCCTTTCCGATCTCCTCGCCACTCCCGGCCTATCCGATCTCCCTTTCCCCGCCTCCAATCTCCACACCCACTACCCCCTCCACAACACAGCGATAGTTCTATCTGAGCTGTAATATTTAATAACGTTACATGTCTTAGATCACTGCGTTCCTCTAATGACAGGTTCAGATCGCAGGCTTATATTGTGACCACTTCTGAAATGTGTCTGGTGTTCCAAAGTTTCCAATTCAGAAGCTAAGGATAAATGTTGTTTCCCGTGAGAAGCATAAAACAAGATTTGCAATTCACTTTTAAATGAGTCACAGTACTTTAGGCTTAGAACCTCCTCCCTTGGCCTCCACGATCTCTCCATCCCTCTTCTCCACTCCCGGGATACCAGCTGGTTAACGGAGACTTCCAGAGGGAAGTGGAGCACTGAATCAAGCATGAACAACTTCTCGTAGGGAGCTAAACTCCGAGAGCGGGGCGGTAACAATGCACTGAACAATTTGCAGTGCATTGTTAATGACATCAGAGGCTGCTTGCCTCGCTTAAAAGGGAAAGGCCAATGATGGTACACAACCTACTTGTCAGCTGTTCTGCATTGCAAGGCGACCTGTTCGACTGCAACTACAGCCCCAAACACGGTCACAAAGTGGAGGGCTTGGATAGCTTGCAGCAATTAAACATCCAAAACTTTGAGCAGACACCAGGTGGTGCAAATAATAAGTTGGCATACCTTAAAACCATTCCCTTTAATTAGCGCTCCCCAAGCGGCCAGCCAAGTTGTCAACGTCTCTTCTTCCGGTCGTTGTTCACGCCTGGCAATACAGCAGGGGGGCGGAGGTAATTTTACATCCGGGGCAATAATGGGGAACTGCACATTTTATGATGTCACGATCTGTGAGGTGCTAGAAGCCCAGGGGGTAAGTGTTAATGCCAGTGCTAAACCGGGGCTGAAGATCACGCGGGTCACTGCATTCGCTGCACCCAGTAGCTAACCCCTTCGCACCCCGTTAGCGACCCCCCAGGCGCTAACGGGAGGTGCTAAGCAGCCAAATTTCTCCCCCAAAGACTGCAAAGCTTTAAAACATCTTATTTCCACCTTTTCTTCAGTGTCTGTACACAGAGCCTGAATAAGGTTGTCATGACAGAAAATTGGACACATGATGTCACCATGTCAGCGCCTCAGTTAAATAAACCCACCAATTTAGAGCGGGTACTTTTGCCACCTGCTAGAAATGACAGTGCAAAATTAAGCAGCAGATTAAGTGGTCGGAGATCTGGCATAAAGGATTCCCACTCATTCTTGCCTCTGCCAACCCAGCTATTGCTTGAAAATCAGGCAAGAAGAAAATCCTGGGTTGAAACTCTTCTTTCATCTGCCTGCAAAATGAGTTTGAGCAACTTTAATTGAATTCACAATTCACCATCATCACCCCGCACCCGCCCCCCCCGCACTGGACAATAATCAGGGCTAGCAGATCGCTGTAAATAGGGGCGTACCAGGTAGAATAGTCACAGTACGTTTTTCAATAGCTAAAACCTATTAAAGACTAAGGGGACGAAATTGCCCTTTTTTAAAAAATAGTCCCATTAGCGTCTCCAGGGGTACTAATGGGGCCTAGGGAAGGGGCGCTACCGCCTCCCGGGAGGTTGCAGAGGCGCTGCCACGGCAGCGGACACCAGTGCCCCGAACCGCGGCGCAACTTGCGATGACATCATTGCTGTGCACGGTGACCCCTCATCGGCCTGTGGCGACCTCTTAATGCCCCACGAGGGAAATTTTCCTGCAGGTCATGAGGTGGGTCGCGAAGCTGGCAGACATATGCTCCCACGGCACTAATTAAAGGGGAGGGTGCCCCGAGCACCCATCTTCTTTTGTCAGTTGACTCTTGGGCCGACTCAACGATGGCCTAGCTTGATCGGGGTCGCCATCGTGCAGCCCAGGTGCCGGGCTGCTGACCCGGTCACACGCTGACCTGGTGGCCTCGTGGAGGCCATCAGAGGCCTTGCACCGTGCGCAGCGCCTTTTAATCCTTCAGCGTCCCTGTAGTGCTCCGGTTACCGCCCCCCCAAGGAAGTGGAGCGCAGGAGCCACTCAGTTGTACCAAAAGGCGACGAAAAACAACAGTAACAATAAAACCGGATGGACCAGCCGACATCGACCACGGCATTGGAAAGTCGTCTTCACCAACATCTGGGGGACTTGTGCCAAAATTGGGAGCACTGTCCCACAGACTAGTCAAGCAACAGCCAGACATAGTCATGCTCACAGAATCATACGTTTCAGCAAGTGTCTCACACTCCTCCATCACCATCCCTGGGTATATCCTATCTCAGGGGAAGGACAAACCTACCAGAAGTGGCGCACAGTGGAATGCATTCGGGAGGGAGTGGCCCTGGGAGTCCTCAACATTGACTCCGGACCCCATGAAGTCTCATGGCATCAGGTCAAGCATGGGCAAGGAAACCCCCTGCTGATTACCACCTACTGCCCTCCCTCAGCTGATGAATCAGTTCTCCTCCATTTTGAACACCACTTGGAAGACGCACTGAGGGTAGCAAGGGCACAGAATGTACTTTGGATGGAGGACTTTAATGTCCATCACCAAGTGTGGCTCTGTAGCACCACTACTGACCGAGCTGGCTGAGTCCTGAAGGACCTAGCTGTCAGACTGGGCCTGCGACAGGTAGTGAGAGCACCAAAACGAGGGAAAAACCTAATTCACCTCATCCTCACCAATCTACCTGTTGCATCTGTCCATGACAGCATTGGTAGCAGTGACGTCATTTCGGCCGAGTTTGAGGCTGCTGGGTCTTCTACACATGCGCATAAAGCCACACCACTTTCTTCTAGCGGTGAGTGTGAGAGGAGCGTTTGAGGTGGAGATTGGAGAGGAGAGGGTTTGCATTTGAGGACAGAATTGGAGGTTGGAGAGGAGAGAGTTTGCAGGTTGGAGAGGGGACAGTCTGAGAAATTGAGACCCACAAACGCTTGAGCAGCCATTCGTTTTATCATCGACGATGAATGGCCAGAAATCTGCCATGAAGACTGCCAAAACCTGGCCCAGAGCTCCCTAGTGTAATGAAGAGGAATTGGAGGAGCTAGTAACGGAGGTGGAGCGCAGGTACAAAGACCTCACCCGGGATGGTCGTGACAAGCCTCCACCACCCCAATACCGACGCATTTGGAGAGAGATCACTGAGATCGTGTCCGCCATAGGCAACGTTGAGCAGGATGGGGACCAATGTCGGAAACGTTGGAACGATTTGGTGGTGGCAGCAAGCGAGTAAAAAGGTATTCGTCCCCTCCTGTCCAACGCCAAAAGGGTTGTGCGCCAAATATGTGTGTGTGTGGGACTGTGTATGGGGGGCATCAGCAAAGGGGCTAAAGGCTGCAACATTTCTTTGTCCAGAAGAAAAAAAGCATCCAAGGCAGCAAGCCTGCGTGCGACAGGAGGGGGACCAACAGAAATGGTCGAATTGAGCAGGCTGGACGAGCGAACGTTGGCAAAGGTAGATGACCGCCGCCGTGCAACCACAATGGTTGTTGCAGATCCGGTGCTACAGCATGGTAAGGTTATACTAATCTGCGGTGTGAGCCACGCTCATGTTGCCCATTATTGCTGTGCCCATGTAGAGATGGAACTCCTTGCTGGAAGAATGGGAGATGGCACGGTTCACATCTCAGCTTGGCCAGCACCACCACACCGCCCCCCCCACCCCCCACCCACCTCCCACCCTCCCGCCGCCCACTACAGACTGAAATGTTGTCCTTGACTTGCAGATAATGACTCGGACAGCACGGATCAAGGCACACCATCGACCTCTGACCTTCAGAGAAGCCGTCAGACCCCAACGTCTCCCACCCCGATGTTGCCCCCAGCCCAAGACAGCAGATACTTCCTCCACCCCATCCTCCAAGATCACCCATTTCCACTGCTCCCACCTCCGCCAGCCAGAGCCATGAAGAAGAGGAGAGAGAGGAGGGAGAAGGGCCCGTCTTTTCAGCCCTTGAGCTCGAGAAGCCGGAACAGGATAACAGCAGCCTCCTGCCATGTGAGCCAGCTGTCCGCAGAACCTCGATGTCGGGCTCGGAGTTCCTGGGATTTGGAATGGACTCTATACTGGTAAGCTCAACCAAGCGCAGAGGCCATGGCACGAAGGCAAGGTGCCAGAACCCACCAGGAGCGACCACCTGAGGATGCAGCACCACTCTTTGCAATTCAGGAGATGGTCCTGCTATCACGGACGAGCGTGCAGATAGGTCACGATATGCTCCAGACCATGGCTGGGATCACTGGCAGCATCGCCACCTTCACCCAACAGCATGATGACAAGATGGATCGGCTCATTACTGTGTTGGAGCGCACAACTGAGACCGTTGAGGCGATGAGGGAAGAGATGACTTCTAGATGTGTAGTGCAAGACCCCGACCCCACCCCCTGAAGGCAGACAGATCTGGAGGAGCAGGAGATCCCGGCGCCTTCGGGCCACGCCCCCTGCCTTCTCACCAAGACGCACACGTCTGCAGACATTCCGCAGCCCTCCTGCACAACCTCGTCAACCAGAGGCAGTGAGGGGCAGTGGAGCAGCATGCGTGGTGTAGGCAGGGCGAGGAAGAGGAGCTTGTGCATCGCTTCTGCGGGGGGGCAGAAAGAGAGGTGGTGGGTGTTGGTGGTGTAAATGTTTGTAAATATAATAATGTTATGTAACCTTTGTTATTGTGCACTTGTAAATACACTCACATTGTTGACCCTCTCTTGGTGAGTATCTGATTTTAAACATCGTGGGCCCAAGTTTCCACATGATTTGCGCCTGATTTTTAGGAGCAACT